>NW_026858277.1:0-347282 GCF_026571515.1 Ruditapes philippinarum
AAAATACTATAATTCATTAAGTAATACAATCCAGATAGCCTGGTTGAACTTTCGTAAACGGAATATTAAATATAACTCACGAGAATAGTTGAATTCTTTGAAAAATAACCATGGCAAATACTCATGCAGAGAAATACCATAATTTTGTCTGCCGCTGTCTTTAATATGAATATAACCGACGGACATCTACATGAGAATGGGTATATAACAACTCTTTGCGTCCCCTATACGAAGATGATATTAGTAATTACATACTATGTTTTTAAAGTCGTCAAACATGAAAAGTTACCGAGATATCCTTCATTATCCAGTTTACAGCGCTTAACTTGCGGAAGTCACGTACCTTTTAATACTTCCGGTAGGTTATCTTCTGTAACCCGTACTTTTGCACGAAGATGACATGATGTCATTACTGTGTTTAGCCATCATTGTGAAGTGTGGGAAGGAATATATGCCAGAAAACTCTATGCAAGTTCAGGTTTATTACAAAAATGATGAATTATAGAGTAACAACGGAAACAGCTTAATTAACATTATATATCCAAGAAAGAGAGAATTTTGGTTTTTAAAATTATTATCTTGAAATGGCGTCTACGAACACACTTTTGACAGAGAATACAACTTAAAAGGCATTATTTGTATGCATTATGGAAATTTATTCAGCATTTGCTTTGTATGTTAGTGTTTATTGATTTATTATATTGCCAGATTAACACAACTGTGCAATTTCTTTCTAGTTTTTGAGACTTTTATTCAGCTCTGATATCATTCTTATTAGTTTTCATTAATTAACTACAGTGCTTGGATTTCATCCAAAGGATAGCTAAAGTTACCTTTTGAATTGATTGATTACCTCGAGACAGAAACAACAGTCATAATTGATAAATCGGTGCTGGGCCAATCAACTATCAGTATACTGAATGATTGATTGATTGATCAATTGATTAATGATTAACTGATTCTATTTCTTTAGTGTTGAGAACAGGATTATGCAAATACATGTACTTGATTATTTGTCAATGGCTGTCAGTCTATCACTTAAATATTAGTAAATATTTTGAATTAGAATCTAACTATGTTCAGAAACAAATTTCATAATTTACATGGAATATTTTTGCCAGATAAAATGGCTGAATATCCTTCGGCGTCTTATATTTTTTCAAAGACTAAACTGAGAGCAGTGGCTTAGTGCTTCAGGTGTCTGCCACTCAACCCAAGGATCAATGATTCGAGTCCTCGTCGGGTCACGGCTTTGTTTCTTAATATAACATCAGTACTGGTTAGTTCCAGGAAGTGGACTCGAAAGTGATTAATAGTTGCAAGAGCTTGTTTCGCAATCGAGCTTAAATAAATATGTTTTTAACCAAAGACTAAACTGTAAATCCTATTTTTTCTTCTGTTTTGTAAAAGTCATTGTTTTTATGTAGTAAAACTTTATTTGTATGTAAATGCCTGAGTCTTTGCCGTTGCCAAATTGTGTTTTTAACATTGTATATTTATTATTTTAGAAAATTAAAGTAAAGAGATATTTTCATGTAGTTTGTGGATTCATTTTCATTTATCAGCATTTTATCCCCCCCCCCTCCTTCAGTGGGTATATAGTTTTGCTTATGTCGGTCGGTCTGTCGGTCAGTCGGTCTGTGCGTCGGTAGACCACATGGTTTCCGCTGATTACTTAGTATCTTACCAAACTATTTATCGCAAATTCTTCAAATTTCATATATTGAAGTCATGATTTTGGGATCACTAGTTCAAAGGTCAGGGTCACAGGGGCCTTAAATGTAAGAATGGTTTCCGCTCATTACATTGAAAACCTTTTATCACAAAGTCATTTATTAGTCATAATGGGGTCATTACTTCAAAGGTTAATGTCTTTATATTTCACATATTGATTTGTTATAACTAGTAGGTCATTATCTTTCTTTTTCCCATAACTGAACACTTCCATGTACCCATTTATGGCATGTTTCTATAACAAAATTACCAATAGTATGAGTCAAGGGCTAGAAATGGGGGACATATGATTGTGTCGTTGGACATTTCTTGTTACATGTTGGAATAGTAGATTGTTTTATGTAACATTACAATCATACTATATAAATTACTTGGAATATCAATAAGGTAAGTTGAAGAAATGTATAGAATAACGCAAAATGTAAATGTATAAATTATGACGATTGTTCATATTTTACATTTTTATAGTTTGAAGTCTTGCCACTAGACAACTTTTCAGCTTTACTGGTGGAGGAAGACTTAAGGTGACAGCCGCTGATGAATACAGCCACCGCCATTTCGTAAGCTAGATAAACAACTTCCTTACATGAAAGGATCCAAGTGAAGTTGTGTAAACCGTGTACTAACCATAATGTAAGCACACTATTATAAGACTCACAATATTATGACTCCAGTCGAAATATGAGAATTATTGAGAATATTTATTAATATGATTTTCAGCTATTTTTTCTCACTGAACCGTACGTTGGGTAACATACTATTTTATGCATAGTCATTTATTTGGCGTGCCAAAGCTAGATTTTGAGATCTTTGAGGTTGTTGGTCAGAATCTCGCTTCTAGAAGGGAGATATTGCTTAAATACAATATAGCACAGTGTCTCAAATCAAAGTACAAATAGTTGGACTAAATCTATGCCAAGCTGAGGGGTCACATACCTCCACTGAAAGGTACTGGTATCCTATAATGAAAGAAAATTTTACCTCTAACTTAACAATAGTGAAATTAATAAAGTAAAAACAGTTCTTGTCGTTTAAAAACATAGACTTTTCGCCCAGAATAACACTATTTAAAGCTTATATGTATAATGGGACCCATGGAAAAGAACACAATGACGTAAGAAAGCGATTTATCGTCTGCCAAATAAATACTCGTATCAAGACATCATTATTGTAACTTTTCTGGATATGGAAACGTCGTCTAAAATCTAACGTATAAATGGTTATTTTATATTTGGCTACATCCGAATAATATAACTCAATGATTTTATAACATGCTACTCAACAATGCTCATGATTATTACAATATCTTGTCACAAATGTATAAAGCAAATACTATCTGGATATACGTACATGCCACATGTTGTGTAGCTTTTTTAATAAAGCTTAATATATAAATGATGATAACCTCCAATGAAATGACATTCGAATTAGTTATTTCTTTAAAACACAGGCCATGGGAACAATTTAAAGTCAGCTGTAATTATTTTGTGAAATATACATCATATTAGAATAATGTATAGTAAGGTTGCATCAATACTTGATGAAGTTGAAACCCCGTACGCATACATTTGATTTGAACATGATTTATTGATTGATATAAGAAGAGAGTTAAGTACTATTTTTCCACCAAAAATCCAAATATTTCGAAGTTTTGTCTATTTAGTGTTCACTTGGATTCATCGAGTAAATGTGTGTATCTATTTCATATTAAAACAGCAAATGTGATTTTTGTTTATGCTAATGGTCTATCCATATATGATAACGTTTGGAAGTCGGAAATTGCAAGTCATTCTTAAATACAAATGAGGTGCGCCATGACAAAACCAACATAATGGGTTTGCGACCAGCATGGATCCAGACCAGCCTGCGCATCCGCGCAGTCTGATCAGGATCCATGCTGTTCGCTTACAAACCCTTTAAGAAGTAGAGAAACTGATAGCGAACAGCATGGATCCTGATTAGACTTCGCCTATTAGTGAGATCCCTTTTTTGTGGATGATTCTCCATTCTATTTTACTATGTGGTTAGTCTATAGGCTTTGTAACGTACTTTATGTTCATTAAAGTGGTTATTTGTGATAAGTTTTGATAAAAGTGCTTAGCGGATTTTTAACAAAAGTATAAAAGCCGCGTCACGACAAAACCAACATCATGGGTGTGCGACCAGCATGGATCCAGACCAGCCTGCGCCTTCGCGCAGTCTGATCATGATCCATGCTGTTCGCTATCAGTTTCTTTACTTGTTATAGGGCCTGTAATTAAGCGAACAGCATCGATCCTGATCAGACTGCGCGGATGCGCAGGCTGGTCTGGATCCATGCTGGTCGCAAACGCACTATGTTGGTTTTGTCGTGACACGGCTCATATGTATCACCCCAAATGTGCTTGATATTCTCCAATAGAGACTATTTGCTAATTGGACTCTTAATGTTATTATGTGTTGTCCAGGGAGAGAAAAAGAAGACCTGATCGATCAGTCTTTTGTATAACTACCAGGCCCAATTAATCAATTACTTACCGGTATCAGCCTTACAAGGTTTCAACTGCAATTCCGTTGCCATGGCAACATGATTTAAAGATAATGGAAAGAGCTTCATTAGTTTCCCATAATCATAGTTGTAAAATTGCTACGTGAAGTAAAGTATTTAATTAAGTATTACATTTTCTTTACATATCGCGTTGATAAGTGATTCAGGCAGACAGGCTGAAGACCTGATTATAGTTAATCTGTAATTACCTTCGTTTTTTTAATTTGAAATGTGAGATGTTACATGCTGCAGTGGAATGAAGAATATATTTGTATATCTATGAAGAATAAGTATGTTAGAAAACATGAAAATGCTAATGTAAAATTGTTTTTTAGATTTTGATTCCAGTAAATGCAATAAAAAAAAGCTGAAATCATTCATTATTTAGTCTCATTCCATATGCTTAGATATATAAGCATGTATATTTAAAAGCTTAAATCGACCTTAAATAATATACGTAAATTATGCACGCACTAAAGATGAGATTGAATATGTGGAATAGTATTAGAAAGTTTGCAACTTTCATGTTATATTTTTCCTTGTAAATTTTGAAGAAAAATCTTTTTGTTATACTGATTTTTAAAAAGAGATATTTTAAGTTATTTTTTATACATCTCGGAAAAGTGTTTGCCAAATAGATTTCTAATTTGCAAGATCTGTTTATTGTTCTACAGAGAGAGGGGACATGATCGATCAGTCCTGCTGTACAGCTTCACTACCCAACCAATTAATTACTTATAATGCAATTGGAAATTCGTTGCCATGACAACATGATTTTAAGATAATGGAAAACCAGATTAAACACTTTCATTACTGAAACTATTGGAAAATGCAAAAGAAAGTAGGTGAAAGCACAAAACTTCAATATCTGACTAACATTGTTATTAATATCCAAGCAGGAAAATATTTATTCATGTGGTAAACCGCATTCCACCGCGTAATACCATTCATGGCAGAAATACCAGGCAATGGTTTTAGTGGTAAACCGTCAACTTAATACAATTAATATCAAAGCGCTGAAGGCACTGAATATGTTTGGGTCCTTAAATAGGAGTAACTTATGCAAACTTTACAGTATAGGTGTTATTTCGTATAATAAGTATTTATTCTGATTTTGTCCATCATTCATAATGTCTCTAAATGAAATATTAATGCCTCTTTGGAAAAAAAAATTGGGCAAGTTTTATGGCATGGACAAAAGTCTTACCCCTTAAATCTTTAGCGTTTCTTTTAATCTGATCTGCTGACCCTTTATTTTTACATAGACACGAGAGTAGAAATTACTAACAAAAGCATAACAATTACAATAATGATGCAAGCTTGACATCATATAGCCAGAGATTTTATAATGTTAAATTTATTATTTTTCTTATTTTCAACTGAACATAGTTTGTGTATAAATAAATGAAACATTATATTAAGTAAATTTTCCCTGTTTAATATGTACACTAATGTTTCCGATATAATTCTGCTACATTCTAAGATAAGGATTGAAACTTGATATAAAATACGAAGACGATTACAATTAGAAAAATCAATTTAAACATAAGCGTAATATTCACCAAGTCAGTTTTCATTTGGTTTCACCATCAGAGCACAGTTCAGCAACCGCACCATTCCTAGACATGCTGTCAAACAGTTTACCAGAACTTATTGCTTTCACTTTCGCAAAGAACCGATATCTTCCGTACATGCCAGAGCAGAGGTGTAGTGCGAGTGACCGTAGGAATGATATCATGACCAATCACAACGAAAGTGACCTGCACCGTCCAGGAATCGAACCCAGGTCGTACGATTTACAGACCAACGGTCTACCTATTTAGCTAACCGGACGGATTAATCAGGTCATATGGCTTAAATAACTAATATTCAAACATATATATACTGATCTGGCGAAATAATAAAATATATTATTTAATACGTGCATGAAATCATCGCCAGTCTACAGGAACATTTTATTCTGTGTACGTACAATATTCATGTATATTAAATTACAAAGACATTTCATGTTGCAAATATTTAAAGAAACGATCAGAATTATATGAAAACTTCATGATTTTGGTGTTGTTAATTTTTTATATAATTTTCATCAGTAAGTACATGTACTTAGTTTGTTTTAGCACTGCGTGCCATTCATAACTCTGTTAAGACCTGTGTAATGTTTAACTCGGGGTTGTCTTCCTTATTTGACTAAACTAATTAGACATCATGCCTGTTCACCTTTGTTGTCCATGTTTTTATTTCGTAAATGACATAAATAGTGATAGGTCGGCAACTACATTATATCTTTTGGTGATAACAATCTTTTACAATTAATGCACGCAGACGATATGGTTGTTTTAGTAAGTCGACAGAAAGTCAATGACGTCGAATCATTTTGCAATTTTTGGAGTATTAAAATTAATGTTGGAGAAAAAAAAAACAAACAAAAAACACAAAACAAAAACAACAAAGACACCTAAAGCGATGATATTTAAAAAATGGCAGATCAACTAACGTGGACATTCATATTTATAACACTACAATTGAAGATCCAAAATCTTTTTAATATCTAGGCATGTATTTCTTCAGTGATTGTAGTTTTTCCAAGGTTGCACAACATGGCTCGTTTTAATTACATATTTGACAGAACATTCGAAAAAACTTTTCGATATAATAGTGAGGTCCGAGATTTCGAGGTTGCATCCAGCATGAGACATTGAACTTATACATATATACTAGATTTTAAGGAATATACAAAAATGGTAAGAAATAAACAAATTTAACAGCCCCCTATGGATATAACTTATAAATTATAGTTTTAATTAGATCAAGATCCGGTTTCAGTGTTTGTTATGTGGACATATAATATGATTTAATATTGTAATACGTTAATAGCACCAGACAATAAATATCGTTAAGAAAGTATGCAATAAATTATTATCAATATAAAAAACAAAAGTTTTAGTATCTAAAATAAAACAAATCGGAAAAAAACACAGTTTTGTATACGTTTTGTAATACAACACTCAAATCGATAAATTAATACAAAAATGGTATTCTGTAACAGATAAATCAAGCAAACAAATTAAAAACCTATGCTATTTTTAGCATGAATTTAAAAGAGAAAAATATGTAGACATTATCAAAGAAAACTACTTAAAAACTCCTTAAGCCTAATATCTGCATAACAACAAGAAGACACATAAACACACACCGTTTAAGGGGAGTGGTGGCCTAGTGGTTAAGGTGTCTGCTTCTCAACCCAGAGATCATGGGTTCGAGCCCTACTCGGGTCACGACCATGTTTCTTCATATGACACCAGTACTGGTTGGTTCCAGGAAGTGGACTCGAAAGTGATTAATATAAGTTGCAAGAACTTGTTTCGCAATCTAGCTAAAATAAATATGTTTAAACCAAACACACACCGGAATAAGATTGCTTTAAAAGAAAATCCAAAACTGCAAAACGGAAAAAAATGTTGCAGGCTCCGTTTGATTGAAGTACTGGAAAGTGCAAGATAACGCCACCCTAGCACCGGCTTAATCAGAATTCAACAGTTGAACATAAAAAAGGGTGAAATTTTGAATTTAGAAACATTCGCAGTTAGAGGTAAATTTACAAAAAGCTATTATTGTCACTTGCCTTTTTTTTTAAATAGATTTGAAAATATGCGTTCATCATCAAAAATATACTTAATATAACCCTGCAGAGAGTTTCCTGGACTAAAATGGGTTTGTCTAATTCTGTACCGGGGTGTCAACTTACCTTCTCTCTGTAGGAAACGCATTAGCGCGGAAACACGAAATGCGCACCGTTTTATGTACATTAAAATACAGTCAGTTAGGTGGGGTTACTAGACAAATTAACGCACATTAATTCAAACCATTGCAATTCCTAATTTTGAAATCGAAATATAAAATGTTAACGTTGAGATTAATTATTTTATGTAAAATTTATGAATATTTGATTCGATGAGCTATGTAATTATGTACCATCACTCATCATGTATAGATTAACTGGCCTCAAGATTACGAAAATGCAGGTAGCCCAAAGAAATTTATGACTTCTATTTTGATATATATCAGAACCAGGAGTAAGAGAATCACCTCGGTGAATCATTATATTTGCTGGCAGAGGTGTTATACACATTTGACACCATAAAGAGTGAACACTTGCCTGAAATATGAGTAGGCCGTTTACTGACCAAGTTTTCACATTGCGAGATTAACTTTAAACACTTCAAGTACTTGAAGTTACTAAACGATATTTTTGTGAGGGACAAATAGATACAATGGACATTTTAACAAACTAGACAGTGAAATTACTAAGAATATATACCCACATCCTCTTGACTTAAAAGTTAAAACTATATAGGGAAAGTTTGCAACGCCTCTAGATCCGACTTTGTTTGATTTTCTACTTTTAACGCCGATTGTGACACATTTTTGGTGCAGATCAGAAAAGGTGGCGAAGAGTTTTTCTTCATAACTGTATATTGAGGCATTATAAAATAGAAGATCAGAATACAAATTCTGACGAAACAGAATGTACACCACAAGAAATAGGTTTTAGACAAAGAAAAACTCGTTACATTTAGACCTCAACCAGATCTATCCAAAAGAATTGAAAAGGTAAAGTTTACATGTTATCAGATATGCATTATCTCTATTGCAGATAGGCATTGTCAAACAGATATCTGTCAGTACTTCTTTAAACGACTTGCTACGATAAAGCCGGTGACATAAGATATAATAGGCTCATAGAGTGACTATATAAGGCTCACTTTGATGTATGTGTAAAGTTGAATGAATGGTCAGACAACAAAAATGGATGTGCTTAGTGGTATCCGTCATGGGCAAGCACAATAAGTGGTTTGAAACACTGGCAAGTCCGTTGAATTTATAGAATTAACAAACGCTTTAGAAAAACACTCCATCTTATCATACTGAACTGCACAACGATCACTTGATAGATCGTAGACAGAGAACATCGGTGTCCCAGGCAGCTCTATGACAAGATATCAAAATGATTTCAATCTCTGCGTATCCAACCACATCCAAATAGGCCAGAGAGACACAAGAGCAATGTGTAGATGCATTGGTCTCCTCAGATATTCCACACCGAGTGAAATGAGCTAGGTGATTAGACCTAAACGATGTTGTCTGTCTTGTTGTAGAATCAAAGAAAGCAAAGACTCAAAAAGATTCAACAACAACCAAGCCAGCAATTCAGTAATAAAGGTAATGAATTAAGTAAACAAAAACATGTGGTAAAAGATATTGCAACAGAATCTTAGTTGAAACAAGGGTCAACAAAGTCCCCTGCCATAGAATAATATGTAAAGGTGGATGTCAATAGAACTAGAAAACGAAATCTTTTAATTCTGTATTTAAAATCATTGGTTAAATCAATGCACTTAGTACGTTAAATCTAGAACTTTAATGCAATCTCAGTTTAAGGCATCTGCAAAACACATAACAATTCAGACCTTAACTTTAACTCTAGTGAAAATAATGTTCTTTTGATACATACATGGGTCAGTATTGAGCTACATGTATAAGTGGCTGATATAAATGTCACAAAATAAAAAAGAGTGCACATAGGACATGCGGAAAAATACAAAAACAATTAAGCGTTGTGAATCTAAATAAGTTCGTAGGATAGGTTGCTTTTTGAAATAAACAACTTAAACTAGCGGAAATTTTTCGGAAGTTTTATATAAAATTTCAAGTGCATAGGAACAATACAAGTAGTTCATTGTGACAGGACTTAAAATGCGGAGTTTCAGATATATCAAAGTGAGAGTGACATTTTTGATAATATATCCTAGATCAAGATGGAGAATAAAGAGAGTCAGATGTTAATGTGTATTGCCAGAGTTACCATAAGACTTTAGAAAAAAAGAAAGTGAAGTTAATCTAGAAAAAAAACGAACTTGACTGAGAAAAATAGAAAACCTATTTCAATAATTCGATATGCACATTATTGCGAAATCAGAATAAAAAATAAGTTCTTCTTATTTTGTTCTTGTTATGTATATTTTTATTTGTGACTTGGTGAGTGAAAAGCCAAAAACATGGAAACGCAGGTTATTTTATCAACTTACTGACTTTTTGTCTTTGATGTGCCACACGAAAAACGTATCATAAATCATGTTTCCATTTCTATTTTACTATGCTAGTAATTATAAATCATCTTGATATCATATATTTCATAACAAGGTTGATATCTCATATATCTAGGTATTAACTTTAATGATAATTTGAGCTTTTCCTACATTAAAATATTACATGAAAGGCAGGTTTCTTCGTTAATGTGGTTGTAAATTATATCTTGCTAATTCACATCTAATTAAATAACATATTATATTCATTATTACATATGGGGTCTTATGTCAAGGCTTGATTCTACGAGTTTAACGAGTTGTAAGCACTTTAAGAATGATGAATAATGCAGGTATGTGACCTTTTGTACTTCTGGAAAAAATGGTAACATTTCTAAATAAGAATATCGCCTAAGGCGATAGATGTGCCCCGAATATTCACATTTGACAATGTATTTCAGTGCACATCAGTAAAGGGAGTAATGCAAAAGTGTTAAAATATATGTAAAACACCAATGACTTTGACCTGAATAAATAATAGTTAAAGGACAAAATATTAAATATGAAAGACATCATTCAATAAATAAAGGCTGCATAAGCAAACGTATAAAAAGATATTTTCATTAGTTTCGTAACCTTTTCCTAATCAAAAGTGACCACTTCCACTAAAAGTTGACCTTGACCTTTGTACCCCCTTACTCTACCCAAAGTTAGAGGACCCCCCGAAATATCTACCTACCGAATATGAAACACATTCAACAAAACAAAAGTTGTATAAACAAAGGTGTAAAAATCTAATTTTAAGCAATAATAACATTGGCCCTGACTGAATTAACCCCCTTACTTAACTTTTAATTACTGCTTACTTTACCCTGAATTAAGAGCCCACTGGAGATATGCTACTTTCAAATATGTAACGTATAAGTCGATGAATAAAGTCTATAGAAGCAAAAGTATAAATGCCACATATGCCAGCGAAAATTTCCACCAACCGACAACTTATGTGGTTTCCTTTTCTTAACCAAGATTATGGACATATTGAAGAATGTTGACCCACAGTGTATGACGGAAAAGCGATTTATTCTCCATTCGGGTCGGGGGTTGGTAAAAATGCTGAATAAAATTATACAAATTATAAGAACAGCTGAAAAGTGAATTTTTCAAAATTGGCCATATTATCGAACATTCAGTTTAAGAAAACGTGAATTCAAAACAACACCTAGATAAACATGACCAGTAAGGAACTTCAAGTAAATGCAACTGCATTTTAAAATGATTCAGAGACTTCTAAAACATATATGTTTATGGAATGTGGTATCTTCCAAAGAAAATTTTATGACACCTTTGACAGTTGCAATTTATTCATACATATTTTTTCCCTGGTCGAGGGGTTAGAGTCGATGACTTCTAATCCAGTTACCTCTCTGGCGTGGGTTCAATCCCCGGGAGATGCTTTGGTAGTTTAGCGCGAAGGAAGGTGGTCTAGTACTGGTGTAACTCTCCAGAAATGATGGTTAGGAAACTATCCGCCTATATGACTGAAATACTGTTGGGAAAAGGCGTAAAATGAAACAAACATTTGATTTCTTTCTATGCCGAGTTGCTGTGACAAGAGCATCAATTTACAAATACATGTATGTCTATCTAATCGCCTAGTCAAGTTCATTTAGCCATTCTGTCGCAAGCGATTAATAGAATGTGACAATGCTAGGGATAATATTTATGAACTATCTAGTCTTTACCTCGAAGAAATACATTCGAATATTAAATGTCTTGAATGACATTTGGTTTATACAGAATTTATTTTAGATCGATTGTGCAGGAAGCTATAAGCTTATAAACACACTTTCGAATCCGTTCCTGGAACCAACCAGTACTGAGCAATGAGTGTAAAGTTTCTTGCTCAAGGAAACAACGACTGAACAATGACTTTTGATAAAAAAAATATCTCGTTTTGTACTCAGATGATATGGTTGTATTACTTTGATTGAGATATGATGCTAAGTATGGGTAAGAGTTTGTATTAAGACGACCGTAGTGTTATCAGTCTTTTTAGAAACACCTGACCAGGCTAGTTAAAATATGCCAATTACAATTTTCACTATCAGCACTGGTTTCTTCATGAATAAAAAAGCGATTGCACTAATTACTGCCGAGTAAGAGCCGATTTGCAGTTATATACGTTAAAGTGGCTGTGGCTTCACTAATAAGTTTTTGTTACCGACCATGTAATGTTAAAAAATAACGAAGAAATTCAATAAGACTTGTTTCTTTCTATGAAATCACACCGTAGTTTATGATTTTATTTGTGAATGTATTTTTTTTTTTTCACGTATCAATTAAGGGAACCTGTCTATCGATATAACCGGTATGTAATAAAAAAAAGTTATATTGTTACATGCAGTAGGATAAACGTACTATCTAATTAATTCGTGAAATAAAGGAAGAAGAATTCATTACATTGTACTTAATAACATAGATATTGATTGTCATATTGTAAGCAAAATTCTTTTTTCATCTTGAAATAATGAACATTTTACGTATCGTATATCATACACGTCTCTATAAAAAAAAATGAGCCGCGTCACGACAAAACCAACATAATGGGTTTGCGACCAGCATGGATTCATGCTGTTTGCTTACAAACCCTATAACAAGTAGAGAAACTGATAGCGAACTGCATGGATCCTGATCAAACTGCGCGGATGTGCAGGCTGGTCTGGATCCATGCTGGTCGCAAACCCATAATGTTGGTTTTGTCGTGACACGGCTCAAATATAAAAAAAAAGAAACGGATCTTATGGCATAATATTTCATAATTATAAGCTTTATTCATAGTTTTATTGCACATTGATTAAAGAAAAAAATGAAAGGCAAATGAAACAGTTTGTCTATTCATAGACACGTTTTCTATAATAGTAAAATCATTTTTCGAGCTGACAATAACATCTTTATTTTACTATTTGACCTGATCTTTTTTTCCAGCTTATGAACATCACTAGGTAATATTTCGAATGTACTTTAACTAAAAGTGCTTATTTTTTACGTTTCTTTGCGCAGAATAGGTACGAAAGTCACGGAATAACTTGACAATTATGAAAACACATAAACTTATGCTGACAAAATAATAAAAAATAGTAGTAAAAAAAAGAGATATTGAAATAAATAATAAAAAAATAGCATGCACTCAACTTTGATGATCTGGTAATGCAAAAAGTGATCATGAGGTGTTAAATGTAAATTAGTTGTAGCAAAAAAATAAATAAACCCCAGTGCAACTGGTTCAAATTTGTGCATGCAGATTGCAGACGACACAGCAACAAAGGAATGACTCATTACTCTGACAAAGAAGTAACCGAGGAAACGATGTATTTTTGTTATTGTAACAAAGCAGTTTAGGTATCAACGAATTTTTGCAAGCTAGCAAAAATCTGTGCTTAACGTTTAATAGATCGATGGAAAACGCAGACGAAACTGATGATGACGTGTTGATGTGCACGCTGAATTAGCATAAAATATGCAAATGAGCTTCTGTATTTCTTAAATATCTACTTCATCGTGTCATTATGCATATACTTCATGTAGACGAAAGTTGAGTTATAACTAATATTATATTGAGTTATAACTAGTCGTATATTGAGTTAAAACTAGTCGTATTTAAGTTAAAACTTAAGTCGCATGCTCAATTAAGTGGATGTTATAAGGAAGGGTGTGTTATAAAAATAGCGTAAGTAGTTTTATTAATTTAAGGTTATGTTTATTTATATAACCGATGTATGAATGTGGCTAACATCTTATTTTGAATTGTACTAGAAATGTACATACATGAAGTTATTTCGAGCTTGGAAGTGTATTTCGGAAATTATTTAAACATGTTGTTCGCTTACCAACTCTATTACAAGTTGAGAAACTGACAGCGAACAACATGGATCCTGATCAGACTGAGCGGATGAACAGGCTGGTCTGGATCCATGCTGGTCGCAAACGCACTATGTTGGTTTTGTCGTGACGCAGCTCATATCTGATTTGTAAAGATGATACTTTAACCACTTTGATTGAATTAGGATTTCTTCTCAGTCCTATACTGTAAATTGTGATAATATTTCAAATGTCAATCTAAATTAAATGTAAAAAAAAAACAACATAATTATCCCATTCGAAATTAAAGACGTGAAAAAAATGTCAAAAGCAAAGTATTCAGAATTTCTTGACATGTTTCATAATGCGTGTCGTATGAAATAAAACTAACTTTATATTCAACAGTGATGGATGTATAAGTGTACAAAAATATAAGCACGCCGAGGAAAATTATATAATTAAGCACATAAGCTAATTTTTACATTATAATTAGAAGTGTTGTGAAACTGTTTTTAACTTTGGATATGATGATTCAATCAGGTAGATATAGATTAAGTAATTCATAAAGGAATATTTAAATGAATCCTTAATGATTCAAACAGGTGCAATTCACGTGCAATTTCTTTCGAAATGCTGCTAATCAGTACACTACAGTAACGTAACTTAACTCATTATCATACAGGGTTGACTCAAAAAGTTTTACTGAATATATTCATTCTACAAACTGTTTGGTCGGGCACGAACTGAACTTTATAAATGATTTTTTTCAAAACTCGTAAATCCTCTTCCATTGATAATTTAAGTACTTATATTCTGCATATGATTAAAATAATTAACACTTTATGGATTATTCTACATAATTTAATTTATATGCATATGCTTATTTAATAAATCAATACTACTTTAATTGATTCAACTCAAAAAGAAAAACCACAATCACGCTATCAGGTGGATCAGTTTCACTAAAATAGTTCTAAATTTGGTATATTAGCCACATTAATTGCTACACCGCCTCTTTTATGCGCAGATCTTATTATTTAATTGTATCATTTGCATAATTCAATCCCTAAATATAGCTACGAATATATATTAAAATTGTATTTAATAGTTTTAAGTGAATCGTCGGCAACAAAAAACCGCAGCATATACTGGCGTTCACAACATTGAGAAGTGCACTTAAAAGTGTATTTATAGCCAGAACAATGAAATACAAACGTTACTTTAATTATATCATTACTACACTAGAGCTGGCTTCCTGTTACTCTACGTTAAAGGAATAGGAATGGATGGATTGATGTCTGTCTAATATAAATATTCATCATTTAAAAACAGGTACCATGACAGTTTTTCTGTTGACATCAACCCTATAAGTGAGAAATTCGTGTTTAAAGACACTTTTTTTACTTGAGAAATGAGTTCATTCGCGCCGCCATTTTGGCGTCCTGTCATTCTCGCGGGACAGACGAGACCGAGATTGTGACGTGTTACACCCACTTCCGGTATAGGTGTACACACTGGTACAACTGAAATATATCTTGATGAAGAACTTATAAATCTTATTGCGTACATTATATATTATTTATGAAAACATCATATGGAACTGTATTGCTTTAATTAATTAATTGAAGACGCCGCGACATTAATTATCATTTGTCCGATTTTTAAGCTTGCTGATATTCCCACCACATGATTTAAGCAATGACTGCTTAATTTTCAAAGATAAAACATCAATTTAATTTGGGTACTATGAGAAACTTCTTCAAATTGACGATATATCCTTTTATTTTGTACTTAATTTTCGCTAGACAAGCTGTGCGAATAGGGTACATCGCTCGGTCATGTATCTTTTTTCAGCATAAAATATCAACTAAATCCAATATGCAGAGATCTGCTGAGGACGCGATTTTCCGCCATTGACGCTAAAAATGAGAATGGCGCAGGAAAATCGGCAGCCAGACTAATATCGTATGAAAACAAAACTGTCGTTAGGTTATTTAGGCACCCAGTCAAAACTGGTACCAACAGCAACAGGTTGCCCATTCCCCTGTAATTACGCATATTCTCAGGTTTATCCAGTTCCCTATAGCTTTTTTCCACGTTATCTACTTACCCAATCCCTTTCCCACACAGATACGCATTTCTACTTCCGTAAATTTAATCCAATAAAACAAAAATCATAAATTTAATTAACATTTAAAATGATTATTGGTAACTGAAAAAAAAATGTGTTGCTATTTTATGAAATGCTGTAATTTACAGTATAATTTCCCCTAAGGTCATTCAGTTCACTGATGAAGCGTAAAAAAAGATGTCTATTTCGTCATTAGAATATTTGACATGGATGATTAACAAATCAGGGCAACGTTGTGCATGATCAAAAGGTCTTTCGGCACAGAGGCATACAAGGAGCAATAAAAATCGTCAGTTCACAGTGTGACAGGAACATTTGGTGCAAATTAGGAACAATTAAAATGGACAATTTTGTGTATTTGCGTTTATTTATACTCGCCACCGGTTGCCCATATGGGCGAGTCCCCCAGCAGAGAATTAGTCATTTTAGATTTTTGGAGGATAGTGCAATTACAGATACAGAAAGATGCCCCAATTCCAGAAGCTTCTCCTGGTTCTTTAGCGTGCCAAGTGTTTAAGCACTCATACATGGGACCTCGATTTAAAGTCTCATCCGAAAGACTGATTAGTAATTTTAGTTGGCCAGCCCGGGAATCGAACCCACAATGTCGAGATTACAAGTCTCGCGCTCTAACCGATTGAGCTATGCGGGCTGGCTAAAATGGACAATGCACAGTATTAGACATAAGTAGTAAGAACCAGCAATTGTGTGAATAAATTATGCAAATAAGATTTTTGAGCAGCCAATAAAAATGTTTTGCCTGCAGTTAATATAAAGCTACGATTACGATGGCATACGTTGACAGACATGTTAAAAATTTACTTTTCAAAAGAGTTGCTTATATTTTTGAAATGTGTACATCAATTATAACATATGTTCAAACCTTTAAATTTGAAAGTCAGAGTCAAACTGCCAAAATTTAATTACATGTACTATTAAAAACACGTTTTAGTATGATTTTTATAATAATGATAATAATCGCCGTTCAATAATTAACAGCCAATTATTCGTTGGTGCGTTTGTTTATTTAATTGCATTATTTGATTGTGAAACTTTGTGAAATAATAACATGTGTATTTATTAAATCTGTGAAATATTGTTTAATTACATTAAGATGAGACTTTATTGAACATAGCATGGAGTAACGGGCATCACTGGCCTGAAGTGGTGCGACCGGAAGACGTTGATTTTTTATTTGTTTCTTTATTATTTTTTTTGATTTTTTCTTTTTGATATTGTTACGTATTTTGAACCATAAAAAATCTCCTCTACACCTCCTGTGAAAATTAAAATTGTCTGGTCAATACTTTATTATATTAATATTTCGCTACGATTCAACTAGATTTATCATAAATCTAAAGATGTGGGGAAATGACATCACGCGCACCTGTTTTTATACGGCCAAACATGGCCGCGCCTACTGATTTGTAGAAATCGGTGATTTAGCGATTTAAATTTTGTTATCATTCGTTTAATATCATTATTTGGCGGCAGAAAATTTGCAGATTTATTATTTATAGTATTCTTTTTCTGAAATCAAGTTTTTATTCTAACCTTGTCTTTCCCTTTAACAATTAAGGAAGCTGAAACAAAGTGCATAATTTCCGATTGAAAGCGTTAACTAAATATATGTTAACACTTACCACACTTAATATGAGCCGCGTCACGACAAATAAACGTAATGGGTTTGCGACCAGCATGGAAACTGATAGCGAACTGCATGCATCCTGATTAGACTGCGCGGACGCGCAGGCTGGTCTGAATCCATGCTGGTTGCAAACCCATTATGTTGGTTTTGTCGTGACGCAGCTCATATAATAAATGGACTTGTCTATCTATCAAACTGGACAAACCATTCATCATTAAGGGAAAAATATACAAAATATGTTATCTTACGATAATAGTAAGAACCGTCTCAAAGTGGCATATTCAAAGCAGTCTACATTTCCGTATATTTCGGGTAAGAAGCTATGGACGTACAAAAGCAATTCGTCCGGGTTTCTAGGAGGACTTCGTTCGAGAGAATATTACGTTTTCCTACAACTACTACAAATTTGTCTATGATACTATGCCTAATTAAATTTAGAAGGGAAATATAACTGTTATTCGTTCTTCAACTGTATAAAAGTAACTTATCTATATCATTTATGCCATAAAGGTAGCACATGGAGGTCGCCATTTGACCACTTGACTGAAAGTAGTTCCTATATGTCGCCTTATTATGTCAGAGGACATTTGCAAAGCTAATAACCGAGAAGATAAGATTGATATTTTAATAAGAAGGTCTCAATTAAAAAAAATGCCATTAATCATAAATGAGCCATTTCTTACTCTGCAGACAATATAATAGTATGTTTTATACATGTACATTATTTTTTCCATGTGTTCCAGGACGAAACTTCAAAATGTCTGGTGTAACAACAAGGTCAAAGACAAGACATCAACATGAAAACGGCGCAGCTAGTGCGCATGTCAATAAGGTCAGGAAAAATGAAGTCACGTGTCAAAGATATGATGTCATTTCAAACAGTTTTAACAGCTACAAGGAAAGTTATGAAACAATTGGTAATTCAGAAGTTGGCCAAAAGATTCGTCATTTCTTAAACAAGCTGTTTTTCCCAGTATGTCTCGTTTCAACGACTCCGTTAATCGTATTTATATGTTGGTATACAAATATTCATTGTAACGGAAGTTACACAGAAATGTTCACCAGATTACGGAATGGGTCTGTTTCTTTCAATCTATTAGAAATATTGAGTAGCATCAGTGTTATCAATAGTTTCACGGTGGGTGTTGTCTTTGGATATTTCGCGTGGGCTGTCTTTTGGATGCGTGTTCTACCTGGGAAAAGAGTAACGGGTCCAGTGACACCAAACGGTAACGTTCCAGTCTATGTTGACAATGGATTTTTGCACTATATCGTCACAATGATTGGATTTTGTGTGCTAACAATTGGACTTAAAATGTATGGCATGACACCGACTGTTGTATATGACCGCTTCGGGGAACTTCTGGCATTTATGATATGCTTTGCCTTGGTGTTTGTCCTTATCCTGTATTTCAAAGGCGTGTTTGCACCATCATCTACGGACAGTGGCAGAACTGATGGCGGTTTTATCTTTGATTATTATTGGGGAACAGAGCTTTATCCCCGGATATTTGGAGTTGATGTGAAAGTCTTTACAAATTGTCGCTTTGGTATGACAGTATGGCCGTTATTAGTGTGTATATACGCCTTGAAAAGCTACGAACTTTACGGATTTGTGGACAGCATGTTTGTAACAACTATCCTACAACTTGCTTATATCACCAAGTTTTTCAAGTGGGAAGCGGGATATATGCAAACAATTGATATTATCCTAGACAGAGTCGGGTTCTATATATGTTGGGGATGCTTATGCTGGGTACCAGCTATATATCCTCTTGTTAGTCAGTATCTAGTAAGCCATCCAGTGCGACTCGGTCCATTATGGGCTTCCGTAATTTTAGGACTTGGACTGGTTTCTGTTCTTGTCAACTATCTTGCCGATTTACAGCGCCAGGTTGTCCGCAAAGCAGATGGCAACTGTTTGGTATGGGGGAAAAGGCCTGACATTATAAGAGCTAAATACACCATTGAAAGTGGAGAAGAAAGAGAAAGCATTTTGTTAGCCTCGGGTTGGTGGGGATTATCAAGACATTTTCATTATATCCCAGAAATACTCCTGTCTTTCTTCTGGACTTTACCGACGGGATTTGTGCACATGCTGCCGTACACCTACGTGATAGTGTTATTGTTCCTTCTTACACACCGTAGTTTTCGGGATGAAAATAAGTGCTCTAGAAAATACGGGAAATATTGGCAGGAGTATTGTGCGAAAGTTAAGCACAGAATAGTGCCATTTCTATTTTGAAATAAATATTCTAAATGATATGAAACTTTGTAATATAAACATTGCGTGTAAATGTAAAGACAAGGATTTTATTTTTCGGTTTTATACGTAAAATAAAAAGACTGATCCGTATTTAGCGGATGGTCTTTGTGTCCTCTAACCGAAAAATAATTATAAATGCTTGATACATGGTAGCTTTTGGTGAATTTTAGGTGCACATTTGAAAATATACGTCTGAGCAGCTTTCAGAGTTTAGCACAGGCAAAGAGTGTTAATTGCTAGTCTTTCTTTGGAAAAGCAATCTGCATATTTAATTGACATGTAGTATCTGATTAATTTTCAGATGCATATTTTGAAATACGCGTTTCTATTTTTTCTCTAAAAATTTAAGACTTCAACGCATGAAAGGTTGTTAAATGCTTACCTTTTCTTGAAGAAAAAATCTGCGTAATGAATGAATGGCTTCTTGTGTATTTTCAGGTGCACATTGTGCTACATTATATGAATGAGGCTGAATAATGAAAATCCATACCCCTTAAAAAACTAATTGGTTAAGATTTTTACATTTATGCTTATTTATGTTTATTTTACTAGTAATGCACCACATACAGATACTAGCAAAGCGATCAGCATTCCTCATCGGAGATAATTAAATGCATGTTAGCCTTTATAAAGGCTGTATTAATTATAGACGTTTGCAAATCAATCCTCTTGTCCTTTTGACAGAACAAAAAAGAAATTTTATTATTTTCTTTGATTGTAAAAATAGACTGATCAAGAGTAAGTCCAAGCTCACCCCACTCCTTCATCCCAATGTATTTGAGCCGTGTCACGACAAAATCAACATAGTGCGTTTGCATCCGCGCAGTCTGATCAGGATCCATGCTGTTCGCTATCAGTTTCTCTACTTGTAGATAATGTGGTTTTGCCATGGCTCATTTATTCTTTCACCAGAATGTCAATATTATTACATGTGTGTTAGTCTTAGAAATTTAGAAATGATTTTAAACACAAAAACAGAAAAAAAATCGTTTTCTGGGAAATAATAAATGATATGTTTCAATATTGTTAATATGATAATTCTGCACTTTTACTTTTATACTTTTAATTTCAATGCAACATTAGCCTGTGTAAATACATTTGATATGAAGATACCGGGGTGTGTATTTGAGACTATAGAAATTATTTGAACTGTCGATACCTCTGATAAAACTTGTGTAATAAAGTCATTGTCAATTGTCAAAATAAATCTGTTAACAACCTACAAACTGCTTTCTTATTGCAATAATTTTTATATCTTAAATATGAAAAAATCACCAAAATATGAAGAGGAAATACTCGAATATACAAATCTGTTTTAGTCATTCCTGGTAGATAGAAACACACATAAAATGATACATCATACATTTTATGATTAATTTCTATCTTGGACTTATCAGACAGTTATCCATTTTCTATGAACAATCAACGCTAGGATATGCAAGAGAACATCTGTCAAGCTTCTATTGTGCATAATTGTATTTTGTATAAAAGAGCAGTCTTTGCTAGCTGTATCTTGTACATGTACGTGTGTATACGGACATTTGCACGCAGGACACTTGCCCTTACTCTAAATAAATATGCATAATTTAACCATTATTGTCCCTACATATGGAACGCCAAAACGGGCATTATAGCTATTTGCTGCCAGTTAACGATCATTTTCTGTACATGCATTGTAATTGACGTTACTATAATAATAGATCATATTAAAAGTCCATAATTAACCATTTCAAAGTTTGAAAGCAACAATTAAAAATATAAATTATCAATTAATCAATTAATAAAAATTAATGTCTTTAAACCACAACAACAACAAAAAAACTCTACTTTTCGCAAGCAGAAGAACATTATACAGTGATTCTTCCTTTATACTAGATCTACGACATTAATTATTGTTGTTGCGCGTTGTTACACATACAGGGTCTTGTAAATCAACATTGTGACAAATCTTTTAAGATAAAACGAACCATCTTCACAAAATGCACGTGCCCATTTTCGATTTTGATGGCGCAAATATTGGTTCCACATGGTTGAATATGCGCAAAAATATGCAAGAAGAATATCGACTAAAGCGATTTTTAGACCGTAAATTATCTATTGCAAGTTTGAAATCGACTTATTCTAGCTAGATCTTATACTAACAATTCCGCACACCGTACAAGCAGGTGTTTATATTAATATACGTACCTGGTACAAGCAAATGGACAGACAACCGTTTAACCGTCGACATCCGTACTAGTATATACATGTCGGTGTAAAAAACACAATTGACGGACGGTAAGTATTTATCTATTTTTAACATATCCTTATAATGTTCGAGTAAATCAAAGAAAAGAAAAACACTTTCCAGTGAGAAGCGCCATTTAAAAAACCCCACAAAAATCAGGTATGCAGTATATATAAACTAATTTATTGTAACTTTAACCAAATACTTAACTTATTGGCCCTTTATATTTTTTTTATTTGACCATTGTTTTAAAGAATGAAGTTTTCATCTACCTATCTATTTTAAAATAAATTAAAAGTATGATAAAATAATTTTCAACCCGCGTCAGAAAAAAAAAACTATTATAAAAATTTTCGTATCTGAAAAAATGAGAATAAAATTTTATTTGTTATAAAATTAAAGTGAAAAATAAGTACTGTCATAATTGATGGTTGCTGCAGATTCAGTAATCGGTACGGCTGTCGACAGTTGAACGCTTGTCTGCCCATTTGATTGTAGCCTACGGTGTGATTCTGGAAATAACATTTTCGGTTTTATTGACATTATCTGAATGTCAACTTTCACATTCCACGTGGGTGTAAATTAAGTCCAACAATGATGCATTTTTAAAAACTGAAGTCAAATGTTTCGCAGTTTGTGCCAAAGTGTGCAATGGTATAATTGGTCTGAATTTATTTGAGTACGAATCGTTCTTAAAGGGAGACAACTAAGAAAAATACAAGATGTCAGCGCCCATAATTTCTTAAAGTTGTTATGACAAAATACGACTTTTAACGGTTGAATATATACCCCAGCGTCTTGATTGCTCATTTTTAAGTTGTGACGTTAGCTAAGCCGTAAGTACTTTTGTGGGATAGCAAATATTGTCTATGTGATGTGTCTTGTTAAAAAACAAATTGTTAAAAAAATGAATTTCCAAAAAAATTATGATGGTAGTGATTCAGAATCAGATTGGGATTATTTATAGCAATTACGAAAATCTCTAAAACAGTCCAGATATATTATGATATCAATAAAGTACATGCCCTGAAAATATGTTCAGGCCAATCAGCTGATCAGGTAGTCCTATAACATTTATAAGACGTTTCCGTTCGTACTATGTACACTGCAACGTCTTATCGACTTCTTCATAAGTTCCTTTAGCGAAACGCGCAGCGATTCTGAAGCGCTATTTAAACCGCCGTTATTTACTACAAAAACAATATTTTGAGTCGAAAGCTATGCAGACAGTAAATTTAAACATTTTTGCATCAATGTGCAGCAAAAAAAAAAAAAAGACTAACCTTCGATTGTAAATAAATCCAAGCCAATACAATCTATACCACTTTCACCGCTATATACATTCGGCCATTTTACCTGTATCCATGTGGGCGGGTTTTGCTAAAGGAACTTATGAAGAAGTCGATAAGACGTTGGAGTGTACGTAGTTTGAACGGAAACGTCTTATGTTATAGGACTACTGATCAGGTAACCTGACAATTCCACCACATGGACAGTTAAATTCATTGATAATTAACAGCTTAAAAGCATGACAGTCTTGTATACTTTTTGGTTTAGTATAGTAACATTACAAATTCTTGTTTCTTTTATTTAATTTTTGGTATCATTGTATACACTTTTCGTTTAGGTTTTTCTAGCTTGCAAGGTAGCCTAATTAATTTGGCATGAATGGTTTGACGCATTTTACAGACTTTTTTTTTGTTACTTTCAAACCATCCAAAATTATCTCGGTGTCTCTTTGACAAGTCTAATTTGTTGGACTAGTGACAAGGATGAGAAAATAACAATATATAAATGAATGTAAAACTATCTCACAAAATCATCTGTTTATAAATATCATATAATATAGTTATTAAACCACCGTATTACAATGTTCTCTTAACGAATATTTATATAATCGCATTTCAAAATTATATTATAAATGTAATGTGAATATTTTGAAACTGTATCATATCCAATGTTTCCTTTTTCTAGTTTTTTACTGATCTTCTTAATATATTTGTTTGACTATGCATAATTGTATGATTGTATGTATGTATGTCTCTCTAATAAATAGGTTCCACACTTGTGGACCCGAAGCTGAAAAAAAAAAAAATTTGGTATCTGTTTTTTGTCTTCATCAAAAACATATCATTGAAGGCAAAGTATAAATACCAACATTAAAGACATACTTATCATGCTCAGTTATTTAAAGATCTATGTGACTCTTCAGCCATAACCTGCTGAATTTTTCTCATGAACTGGTCCAACTTTCATTTTTGAGGGTGTTCATTAAAAGTTTGAGTTTTGGGGATATTAAAATGAAATTTTTTTTAATTGACCAGCCAACAGTATAAAGCCTGATCAGACAGACCTGCAGACTGGCCTGGGCCTTAACTGTTGGCAAAGGCTACTCACTTCTGTTTCCAGCAGATTAAGATTCAGTATAATAGGGCATAGTCACATTTTAACTCATTTCTATGTATCAAACCTTAGTGACTGATTATATACACTGATTGTATACAAAAAATGCTGATTAATTCTTCATATACACAGTGTCTATTCTAGGTGAGGGGATGGGGGGATTCACTCATATTTTTGAGAATTCCCCCTAGTTTTCAGAGGCAGGGGGGAAATTTGACATAGAGAAATAGGGGAAAAATCAAAAATGTAATAAATTTTCACTTTTCAATAAAAAATCCCCCCTGTTTTTTGAATCCTAGAATAGACAGTCAGACTGTATACAAATCTTGTTTCAATGATTGAGGAAGTTGTTTTTAAAGTCTACTAGTCTAGTATATACATGTATCTGGAAAAAATGTACATGTATATATTTATATTTTACAGATGTACACATTGTTTTCTGGGTTGTGGAAGTTTATGTTTCAGAAGGATGAGTACAATATTCTCATACTGGGGCTGGACAATGCTGGAAAAACTGTAAGTCATTAAAGATTGAAATGTCATCATAAGTTATATCACTGTGAATAATAGTAAAGTTTGACGTAATTAAATCGAAATCTTTTTGCAAATCATAATATAAAGGGATTAAACTTAAAAAAAAAGTGTTTTAATATAAGGTGAAATACTTGCCTGTGCAAATATTCTGTTCAATATGTAGGATTGCCATATGACCTATACTACTGTGTTAGTGTGATATAAAACCCAACACAAAAAAGAAATGGCCATGGTCAGATGTATTAAAAATTTGATTGCTTTGATTAATGAAATTATATCAGCAATCTGTATACAATGTATCTATGTGATCAGTTTTCTTGCTGTCGGCTGCATATTTTTAGCTTATGAACCTGAGTATAATGTGCTTATGGTGAGCTATTTTGATCCCCCTCTGTCCGAAATCTATCATCATGCAGTATCCTATCTTTAGTATGTTTGTCATCAATAATTTTTTAAAACATCTTTGAAACTAATGTCAAAGGGTTAGAAAAATGCGCAGCCTGACAGGGATTTGAACATGGAACCCTTGGAAAAGTGTTTTTCAGTTTAATCAAATGATTTGACTGGCCGCTATAGATATTTTTCCTTAATTAGTGAACTGTTTTTTACTCTGACAATATTAACATGTTTACAAATTCCATTAGGACAGTTGATTCTTAAGTTTGTGAAATAAAAACATTTTAAGCATGAAAATTTATCCAAAACATTCATAGGCAAAGTGATCTATATATTGATCTTTCCTTTATCATGTACATGTATATATTTTATAATTGTCATGACTATTTTTCTTTCATTTTAATTTTGAAGGAGATGGAGCACACATTCAGCATTTTCATTGAGAACAACTATTTTTTCCTTGTCAAGTTGAGTAGAAACAATGAAAATTATTTAATATGCTTCAATATCTTTTGCTTTATTTACTTAATTTATCATTTTAGACCTATTTGGAACAGACTAAAATGAAGTTTACCAAAAACTACCAGGGCATGCACTTAAATAAGATTACCACTACCGTTGGTCTAAATAGTAAGTATATTATTAGTTATCAATTTTTCAATTTTTTTGACAGGTTATATGGCCCAAACAGGTGTTTGTATATACACAAATGTATAACACAAGTGTTTAAGATGGAAAGTTTTAGTGCAGTAGTTTTTTCTGTCTTTAATAAGTTTTACGTAAACTATATGGAAAAACATAGATATTCCATTTACATATGTCTTATTTCCTTAAGTGTCCAGCTTTATTTGTCATCCAGTGAAAACGCTGTATTTCTTAAACATTTTGTGTGTTAATTTTCATAGAAGTACAAAAGTCGATACTACACATGTATATCAAAGTCTGTTCATAGTCTTGATTTTTCATACATGTAGTGCTTCATAGAATCCTGTTTGTAAAAATAATTATGACATAATAAAGAGAATATTAATGAAACTAAATAAAGCTTGACACTAAGTATGTAAGTATTCATCTAGAGCTATTCTACAGGAATTAGAAGCATTCTTCTTGTCAGTAAGATTTTACTAAATTTTTTTAGTATATCATGAATGTACATGTGTACATATATCATTGAACTCTGTAAAGAGAACTTTTATCTGATACAATCTGTAATATGAATTATCTTGCATTTAATTTTTATGTCTGCATATTTCAGTTGGAACAATAGTGATAGGAGGTGTAAAGTTGAAGTTTTGGGATCTTGGTGGTCAAGAAGAGTTACAGTCACTGTGGGACAAGGTCAGTCTGCATATTTAACATCTTAATCTACCTGTGTTCACATGCCTGACTTGTATTTAGAAACTGTTTATCTAAAAGATTTAAAAGTCAAAATGTTGAAAATGAGGTGGCGAACAGTGTGGAATCTGGTCAGATAAAACAGAAGCACAGGCTGGTCTGGTTTTATACAGGTGTCTTAGGCCGTCATCTTTTGGCGAAAGGATTCATGATAAATTGATATTGCTAACCATTCTAAATGTCCTAAATGAACTTGTTCATCTTTCAATCTGGACAAAAATAAATTAAATGTACAACTTTTGAAAGAAATTCTCTTATGGGTAGAATCAGTTAATTTTCAACGGATTTTTTTAGAAGTTTCCTAGGGCTATGTGAGATATTTATCATTCATGCATAGTAAAATATAAAATTGGAAGGAATTATAGGACAATGTAAACTTATTTTGTCTTTCACCTCTTCACTCACTATATACCCTTGGAAGGGCATAATGTCGTTTTAAGCTATATTGTAATTATTGTTTATTTTGTATAATTGCAGTATTATGCAGAATCTCATGCTGTTATTTACATTGTTGATTCATCAGACAAAGAAAGAATTGATGAATCTAAAGAAGCCTTTGGTAAATATAAACATTTGCATTTATTATTTCATACTTCAATTTTTAGCCCGAATTAAACTGGACGATCTAGAGATCATGGGCATCTCATTTTCAGTTGAAAAATTCAGTATGTATACATGAATTTCCTTGAAGACTTACATGTAGTTGAAACATGATTTGAGCCGCGTCACGACAAAACCAACATAGTGCTTTTTCGACCAGCATGGATCCAGACCAGCCTGTGCATCCTCGCATTCTGATCAGGATCCATGATGTTCGCTATCAGTTTCTCTACTTGTAATAGGGTTGGTAAGCCAACAGCATGGATCCTGATCAGGCTGTGCGGATGCGCAGGCTGGTCTGGATCCATGCTGGTCGCAAACCCATTATGTTGGTTTTGTCGTGACGCGGCCCATTTGCTCAAGTTAAGAGCCATGTTAATTCAAGGTAAAGATTTTTTTTGTACATTTTCAAAAATGATTGCAGAGTATTAAACAAAGAAAATTGGATTCTCTTGATGAAAGTCTGTCATTAGAAAACATTTTATATTGGAGTCTTTGAAAATATATTACTGGTATATATGTACCTGAATTTTCTATATTTGATAAGGTACTGGTTCATTGATACAAAAAAATCTGTTTTGAGTTCAGCATTTGAAAGATATTGGAAAACTCCACCATCCATGAAGAAATTCCCTTTATATTATAAAAATATGATTATGATAATTGGTTTTTCACTTCCTTCATGTTAAAAAGTAATAATTTATATAACAAATATTTGTTTATTCAGGATTTTTTTTCCAAATAACTGAAGTGCTATTAAAAAAAGAAAAGAAAACAAGAATAGTTACTGGAATATAAATTGTTGATGTTTGATTACAAACAAATTGTTATGAATGCCTTTAGCCTATATATTCATAGTGGATAAAAACCTGCACAAATGTATCATTTTCAGATAAGATGATTGTTAATGAAACTTTGAAAACGGTTCCTTTGCTCTTGCTAGCCAACAAACAAGATTTACAGGTAATTTTTGTCTTATATCTAATGTTCCCTGTCATGTTGTATGGCTGTTTTAAATTTTAAAGAGGGATTTCATTATTAATAGATTGACAATCCATATCTTCAATTGAAATTCTGTTAATTAAATTGGTTGTTGTTTATTTTTCAGCCTGTAGATTATAATGTCCCCCCTGATGCTTGGCCAGATCGTTTGTTTTTATTCGCGCATCTGTTTTCTCAGATAAAAATGAAAACCCTGTTTAAAACTACCCTGTGTGTCTTTTTGGTTGAAACCCTAAGTTGCATGTATAGTTTTTCAATATAAAAGGCAAGTTTGTGAAGCTTCTTAGATTCATGTTCCTTAGAGATCATTATGATAGAAATGTCCCACTAAAATGAGCAGTGTCAGGCAAAATTATTCAAGTGTCCTGAAAGAATTGGATCCTAAAATGGGAAACTTTTTATTTATGGATACTGATTAAAGCCCCCCCCCCCTGTCATTTTCACTGGAGGGCTTTTGTCTGCCTTGTCATTTTCACTGGAGGGCTTTTGTTCACCTTGTCATTTTCACTGGAAGGCTTTTGTCTGCCTTGTCATTTTCACTGGAAGGCTTTTGTCAGCCTTTTGATTTTCACTGGAAGGCTTTTGTCAGCCCTGTCATTTTCACTGGAAGGCTTTTGTCAGCCTTTTGATTTTCACTGGAAGGCTTTTGTCAGCCCTGTCATTTTCACTAAAGATATGTAATGTTGGATCATGTATCTCACACTTACCATTACATATGATACTAAATGCTATGCTTATAGTTATTTATTGTATAATTACAGACAGTTCATTATGGACCAATACATATTGATATCTAGATAATCTCTATTCCTTTTCTAATTGAATTCACTGAATTTGATAATTTAAGTATAAACATACTTTCATTACACTTGAATGCTACTGTTATCATTATAATATAGATTATGGAAAAAATTTAAGAATATAACTAAATGATATGAAATAATGCCAAAGTATTATCTTAACTAGAACTATCGCTGAATGCGATTCGTACCCCCACCAATGTCCTTGACAGTAGACAACTTGGAAAGGTGGCTAAGGAAATAACTTTAGTGCCACAAATACATATACAAAGAAAGAAATTATCTCTGGTGAAAAAAAGACTAATTGTACTGGTTATAGTATAAATATATTTTGTTAAATCATGTTCAAAACAGTTACAAATAACCTTTCATTTTCCCAATGTACTAAACATTTTCTAAGTCAATTTTTGACCTTCAAGTTAGGCCTTGACCTTAAGCTGGCACAAGGGTAAGATGAATTCTGCACATTGCCCAGTTGGGGTGAACATTTGAGTAAAGTTTGAAGAAAATCCTTCCCTTAGTATAGAATTTATAGAGCAGACACAACATATTGTCTAGTATTGATTGTATGTAAATTTAAAGACTTAAAAAGGGGCATAACTTTGTCAAAATACAATACAGAGTTATGAAACTTGACCTGCATATCTTATTTGTGACACCTCATATATCTTTAAAGTTTCAAGCAAATACCTGTGCTAGTTTCGGAAATATTCAAGTACATGTTAAAATTTAAGAACATTTTCTAAGTCAATTTTTGACCTTCAAGTGTGACCTTGACCTTTAGCCGGCACAAAGGTAACATGGATTCTGCACATAACCTTGTTGAGGTGAACATTTGAGTAAAGTTTGAAGAAAATTCTTCCATTAGCATAGGATTTATAGAGCAGACATGACATACTGTCTGATATTTGATTGTATGTAAATTTGAAGACTTAAAAAGGGGCATAACTTTGTTAAAATGCAATACATAGTTATGAAACTTGACCAGCATATCTTAATTGTGACACTTCATATATATTTTAAGTTTCAAGCAAATACCTTTTCTAGTTTTAGAAATATTCAAATACATGTTAAAATTTAAGAATATTTTCTAAGTCAATTTTTGACCTTCAAGTGTGACCTTGACCTTAAGCCCGCAAAAGGGTGACATGCGTTCTGCACATCCCCTTGTTGAGGTGAACATTTGAGCAAAGTTTGAAGAAAATCTTTCAATTAGTGTAGGACTTACAGAGCGGACACGACATACTGTCTAATATTCGATTGTTTGATATTTGACCTTCAATTGTGACCTTGAGCTGACACATGGGCAACATGGGTTTGCACATCCCCTTGTTGAGGTGAAGATTTGAGCCAAGTTTAAAGAAAATTCTTCAATTGGTATAGGATTTATAGAGCGGACACGAAAATGGAGACGGACTGACCAACTGACTGACGGACGGACTGACCGACGCTACAAAGCGAATCCATTATAGCCCCCCCCCCCCCACATTTTGTGGTGGGGGTATAATTAAGATGTCATTTTTCTTGACACTGCTCATTTTTGTGGGCTTTGTTTCTATATAATGCTCTTACATGTAGGTGCAAAACACTTCGAAGCTTAAATCTTTTGATGTGGGGATATCGATTTGACAAATTTGCTTTATAGTCTAGAATTGACAGGTTTAAGTTAAAGATCTGAATGAGTACGGGCAATTTTTTATAAAACATATAATGAATGCGATTGTGTTATTGTAATTATTGTTGTACATATTTCATAATATATTTGCATGTATTGCATGTATATTTATTGGCAAAAGAAAAAAAATTGCTGGAATTCCAACAATAGTTACATGTTTGATATGATATGATGTAATTTGTTTTTTTATCTATGCATTTTTGTTTGCCTATTAGAAATGTATTCTTCGTATACCTAAATGTCAGCAGAAAAACATGTTTTCATTGCAAATACATAACTGTGTATTTTAGGATGTTGTGACAGTTGGAGATATAAAGTCCGTCTTCAACAGTAGTAGAGAACTTCTCGGACACAGGGATTGTAGAGTAAATGGCGTCTCTGCTTTAAAAGGGTAAGAAGAAAAATTTATATATGTTTCAGTGGTTTGATACTGACAAATATTTATTAACCCTTTACCTCATATATACCCTCCCCCTCTTTTAGGCCTCAAATAGTGAAAAAATGTCCTATTTGGGCCCCAAACACATGTTTGAGAAATGTTGCTAAAAAAAGTGAGCACTTTTTTTGGCGCCGCCCCCCCCCCCCCCCCCCTCCAAAAGATACATCAGGTGTGGGATGTGCCCCCTTCTGTTTGGGGGGTTTGAAGGGGGCGTAGTCCCCCTCATTGCCAAGAAATTTTGGACTTGTGAGAGGCTAAAAATGACCCCGGGTCGATCCTACTGTAATGTGTGACCAACGCTGAAAAGCCTTTGACTCTATCTCAATCCCTTGAGAAGTTGCAGCACTTTGAAATAAACTTTGATGGAAAAAATCAAGGCAAAATAGTGATTTTTGGCATTTTTGAGATGTCCCCTCGTTGCCATGGTAACAGAAAATTTAAGACTGAGCATGTTGTTACAAAGGCAATGGTCCAGTCAACATTTGTGCCAAGTTTGATTAGTATTGAAGCATTTTTCATAGTTTCATAGCAGTTTGAACTTGTAACAGTAGGCTTTTCAATGAAAACGGCCATTTCACAATATGCTCATGAGGGAAAGGGTTAATATAAATGTCATTCAGCTATAAATAGAATACGGTATCTTTTATATAAGAGAACTGGTTATACAAAGATTTCATTGTATTCTTGTTACATTATAAATGTATGGTTATTTATTGTCATATTTCCTTTTTATACAATTACACATTTGAAACATCATTTTTCATTAGATAAACATGATGTTTGTATAGTTTTATAAAAACTCTAAAAAGAAATTTTATTGTAACAGCATTATAAATTTGTTATAAAAATTCCTGATAGGTTATATGGCCGTATATAAATGGTTGTTTGCAATATATTTATATAGAGCATTATATGTATGGGCCAGTAAATGCACAATTATTCACAATACTCATTGTCAGAGACCAACTGTCACACCCCACATGAGAATCAAAACCAGCCACCCCTGGGTGTTTATAAACAGTTGTTTATTATATAACCCTTGTTGGGTAGCTTTGGTCATATAAGCCTACAATCACATATACTGGGTCTTATAACCTTTTAAAGAATCTCAAATCTTATAATATATGAGAACATGTATATATTATGTTTATTTCAGAGATGGCATTAATGAAGGTATTGAGTGGATGGTGGATTGTATAAAAAGGAACAGTTTAGTGCGACCTCCCATGCAGAAAGATATTACATGAAATTTTTATGGATGGTCTCTTTTTTTGTGTACATGTACTTTATATACATGTGGGGACCATTTTGTGATACATGTAAATTGAGGGTTTATTGATAAATTATTCACAAGGAAGTTGAGTTCATCAACATACAAATACAGTGTTATCACAATATTTCACTATATTTTTCAGAAAAATGAGGGACAGCGTTGCTTCAACCTGAACTATGTTCAGCATCATTGATACTTTATTTATTATATGTTAAAAATCTGACTTTGAAAAAAATGCGAATTAGTGAAGTACTTAAATTCATTTTGTTTTTTGACTGAAGCTCATTAGTGAGACTTGTGATTATAAAGGGTCTTGGACATTTGCACCATCTTCCCCAGACCTTTACCCACTTTTTTTTACAGTGGCAGACATTGCCCCCTTGCATGTTTGAAAGGGCTGACATTTGCCCCTGTAAAAAATTTGAAGGACACACATTTGCCATGCTATTTCCCGTATCCCGTTGCATTTATAAATTTGGAGGGAAGATGTTTTTAATTTTGATTTTTTTTTAAAATTTGGGAAAATGTCCGCCCTTAAAAATTTTAAGATGGGGGTGCAGATTATCTGCCCATCAAATGTCTGCCCCTTTCAAAGATACAAGGGGGCAAATGTCGGCATCTGCAAAAACTGGGGGCAAACTTTGTGGTGGATGGCTTTAATTGTCCAAGACGCAAATATCTGTTTACAAATTATTAGAGCTTTGAAAAACTGTTTTGAATGGTATATGAATGAGCCCAAAGTGTCAGTATGAACTTGTAAAATATGATTTGTTTTTTTAAATGATAGTATGGGTACCTCTGAAGAGGAGTACAGTTTACTGAGAGTTTTCAGGTTTAACTACATTATCTGTGCATGATGTATGATCAACTAATGCCTTGTATTATTTATTTTATTAATCTAAAAATTGCATATGAAGTTATTTGCCTCAAGGTGATTTTATTATATAATAAATATCCCTTGGGGATTATTTTTTATGAGGATGACATTCCACCAAAACATATAAACAGATCTTCCAGAGTTTTACATAGAAGGATATATTGAGGTATAATGATACCAGATACCTTTCAGTTTAAAGAACAATGTACAATGTACACTATATGCCAACACATTTATTAATCTTCATTACTTCTACTCTTAGAAGTAATGAATATTAATAAATGTGTTGGCATATAGTGTAATTAAAAATAAAACATCTGGAAGCTTAAAGCGGTATGCCTCCTGATAAGGCATACTATTTCAAGAAAATGGAGTAAATTGTACTAATATTTACAGAAAAGTTAAAAGATTCAAGTAATAATTTACATATTATGTGACTGATTTGCAATATTTATAACTACATGTATATTTTTATTGTGTGACTAAGGCTGTAAGGGCTATTTTTGTATATTTTGACTTCATTTTAGTAATTTGGATTGTAAGTCTTGTTTGCAATGTGTAAATTAAAATCTTATCAGTATTTTGCTAGAAATACATTTTCAAAAGTTTCATGAAAATAAGCATTAATCTGGAGGCATGCTGCTTTAACAAACCAGATGGCCAAATTTGACAAATAACCCATTAAAGGAAGCACACTATCTCTTTGATAATATCTTCTTGATATAAGAAATCAATCTTCATATTTCTGTAATAGTAATGAGAGAGAAATTACCAAATATCAAAAATATGTATCATGTGTTATTGTGAATTAAGGATTGTTGTTCATGTATATAAGATTTTTCTGAAAGTTGCTTGAATGGTTTATTATTTTTGTTGGGTTTCATATGTATGTATAATGTTACTTGTTAGGTAACTTGATTTGTGCAATATGAGGTATATGTATGAATAAAACAGGAAAAAACAATGTATGTGTGATTTACTTTCTTTTATAACTTTATGAATGCTTGTGTCAATGTAAATTCTTGTATCAATTATAATTTTCTTTTATATAGAAGTTCAAAGTCACTGCCAGTTTTCAGAAGCTAAGTTTGACTGTGAAATCCTATGAGGTAACAATGGATCAATTCCTGCATTACTACTGTATGTCCAAGTTTCAAAAAAATTTTACTTTTATATTGAAATAAGTTAACCCATTTTAGTACTACATAGTTCTTATCATTTATTTTTCAGAAGATGAAAATAAAATCTTAATGGGTCTTATCGATGACATTTAAAGTGTCCTTGCTCCAGATCCTGCTTCACATAGTGTTATGTTATATAATCTTTGGAATGATGTTTTGACTCTAATATAATTGGTGAAAAAAATGCATACAAAAAGCGATGTCTTTGTCTGGCCATGTAAGGGTTGCAGGTCTGTACACCAAATCTTCCAAGTAAAATAAAAAATTCATATAAATTAAATAACATCAACTATAATAACATCGAGTTAAAATGCAAAGGCAACAATAACATATCTAACTAAATTTTGAGTTAAAATCCATAAAGTTTGAAAACTGCTGAGAAAAAAATGTATCAAAATCATACCACTGAAAGTACACTAGAAGCAATCAGTTAATGTTCATTTGTATATGCCCCCCTGACATATTGTGTATATGCTCCCCTCAGCATATAGTTCTTGAGTGCAGAGGTTAAGATAAGCTGGTACTACCTGTACTACTTATAATAACTTTGTAATTTACTCACTTACCACCACACAGTTCATGATCCTGGCAAGGTACACAGGTATAAACCATGGTTGGCCATATGTTGAGGGGTTTTTGAGGCACTGGGTTTCATATTTACTATTATTCACTTAACTTAGCCCTTTGGTGCGTTATTACACCCTTTTACGTTATTTATAATTTTATATGTTGTTTAGCGTTGTAACGCCATTTTCTATCAAAGTTTGATATACATGACTACATGATAGATCCCTACTGTGACCTTTTATTTAAATAATAATAGATGTAGCCACAAATATTGACTTGTGTTCTTTTGTTAAGAAATATTGTGTGGTGAAATTCTTATTGTAATCTACTAATCCGTTAATCCAAATTGAAAAGATTAGGGTCATGTAGGGATCTATACATTGTACTCATTCGAATAGTTTTTAAGTCTTATGAGTTAACTATGAGTTAACTCTTAATTCATTGTATCACAAACCAGTCAGATATATGTATTTAACTACAGTACCACTAAAATATTCTTGTTCATATGTGTATTCAGCAGAGAGTGAAAGCTGATATGCTGAACTGTTGTGAACAAAAACTCTTGCTAGTCATTAATTACGGTCAAACATTCTCTGTTCTTCATCGCAATTTCCGCGCAACATACTGTTGAATATTTTAGACTTTGTTTCTATTATTTCTGCAGCAGTTTGTAATATTTTACTAGAGTTTGTTTTATCGCCATTTGCCTTGTTATGTACTGCTTCAGCTAGAAAAGCGATATCTAATACCAAAGATAACGGCCCAAGGATGGCTGCAGAAACAGCTGTTGTCGATGCTGCCAATCGTGTTGCCACAAGTCCTATCCCAACCCCGCCATGGGTCGCTCGAAAAACAGAACCAACTGCCAGAAACCCGCGTTTGCTTTTACCAAAATCGCCATCTTCAACATCCGAATTTTTTCCTTTAATTGTTTCAAAAACAAGTTCTACATCATGGAGCGCCTTTGCCACATCCCTTTCTTTGTCTTGCATATTGTTTTGTAGTGTCTTGATGTGTCCCAGTTTTTTGTTTTCTTTCACGGCTTCTATTGCCCTGGCTGTCCCTGCAGCAACACCAGACGCCATACCTATTGCTCCCCCAGCTATGCTTAGCGCTAATGATACTCCAAACGTCGTCGGTGCTAATATTATTCCGGCTACAACAAGCCCACCAGATACAATTCCAGCTGAAGAACTTGCAATAACTGTTGTTGTAACTTTCTTCCTTCTTTCGTCCATTTCACGACCACCCAAATGACAAGAGCTTACAAAACCTGTGACGACCACATTTCTGTTGTATACAGCGTTATCAAGTGCTTCGAGAGCTTTGAATTGTTTCAAATAACTGCACTCAAACACTGAAACAATAATTATTAATGTATCATTCCCTGTTTGTATGCATACGAAAGGAAACTTAGTAAATTGGTGAACGATAGATATAAACAACGATAGACTAATACTAGTTGATAAAATCATCTAATTAAGAGGTATAATAAAATCAAAGGGCTGCAACCTCTGTGGTATTTTCTGATCTTTGCAATCTAAATCATAAGTTGACTATCTGTATGTATTTTCCTGTATAAGTTTATTTTTATATACTATAATTAATCTTACGCAGCGACTGCGTCTTTAACAGTTTGAGATTGATACATATGGAATTTTGCATGACTAGAGTTGCATCAAAAAATGACAGCCACACTTTATCCTTGCATATCGTGGCTACTTCCTTAAAAAAGACACTTCAAAAAAAAAAAAGTTGCCTAGACTAGTATTTGAACCTTTGGCCTCTCACACCCTAAACGAGCGCGCTACCTCTGCACCACGGTGAAGTAATAATATGTAGTTTGAATAAAAACAAATACATTGTAATTCTAATTTGAGAATTTCCATTTCGTGTTTGTAATGCTTACTCGAGGTATTTTGTTCACGTTTAACACTGATGAAAATAATTTAGCGAAAATCTTCTCGACAAAACAGTACGACATGTATATATTCCACTACTCGACAGTCAGATTTATTTGTGTACTTCGCTCTGGAGTATTCGGTAATCGACATAGCTAAAAATAGCATTTTCATTGATTAAGCTTTACGGAAATAGCCGAACATTTTTCATTGGATAAAAAAGATATTCATCCGCGAAATTTGTGATTGTAACCTCATATTTCTATTGACTACTCTAAACGTTTAATGCACTGTAATTCGTTAAATGCCTACATTAAAAATTATTCTTTCTTTTAAATTGCTGGTTTTTAAGCAGTTCTGAGTGAGAACTACTTTGCGTTGTTAGGTCTGTAAGGAAATTTTGTGTTAGACCGTGGATGTTAGCTATGTATTTACTGATCTTGCGATCAGAAAATACAAAAAGTTCTCGGCCCGATATACTTCTAGCCACTTCACTGACATTTACACACGATACGTCGATACCGATATCTTACAATAAGATATCGGTATCGACGTATACTCGATCAGTAATCTTCAATAAGTTATTGAAGATTACTGATCGAGTTACACGCGGTTTAACATAAAACACTCTTTGATCAGAAAAGGGGTGTGTCAAACCAAATGGAGAAAGTTGAAATCAGAGCCGTCACTAAGTACTTCTGTAAGAAAGGAAGGGAAATCCATGAAGACTTCATGTATACACTTGGAAAGGAGTCCCCTTCCTATAGCACTGTGAAAAAATGGGCTGCTGAATTTAAGAGCGGCAGGGAGAGCATTGGAGATGATGAGGGGCCTGGCGGCAAAAAGACGCATCCAACGATGAAACTGCCGAAGCTGTGCACGATCTGGTCATGTGTGACAGAAGGCGAGACTTGCGAAGCATTGCTTGGGAAGTAGGTATAATCTTTGGTTCAGTTCAGGCAATTCCGACTGATGTCTATGGCATGTCAAAGGTTTCCGCTAGATGGGTCCTCAGACAGTTGACTGACCACCAGAAACGGACCAAAGTTGAAATTGCAAGATATCTTTTGTCTCGCAACGAGAATTAACCTGATCTTATGTACCGGATCGTAACTCGGGATGAAACAAGGGTCCAGAATCAAAAAAACAAAAAACACCCAGATCATGCAGTGGAAGCACCCTGGCTCACCCCCTCCGAAGAATTTCAAGAGGGTGCCATTAGCAGGGAAGATGATGGCTTCATTTTTTTTTTGATAGTCTGGGGATAATCATGATTGACTATCTTGAGCAAGGTCGTATCATAAACGGTACAGACGTCTGCGTCAAGAAATCGCGCGTTAAAGGGGGGGGGGGGCAAACTGACTCAAGGCGTTCTGCTCCTGTACGACAATGAGCCAGATCACACAACCCAAGTTGCGATGACTGCTGAAACTGACTGCGGCTTTGAAATTCTTCCCCATCCCCCATATTCTCCGGACTTGCCCCCCTCTGACTTCTACCTGTTTCCGAAACTGAAAACCAAGCTTCGTGGTAGACGTTTTGGAAGCAATGAAGGTGTCATAGAGGCGGTCAATGAGATAAGTTTTATTAAGATAAGATAAGATAAGTTTTGAAGGGTTAAACAAGTTGGAGCACAGGTGGGCAAAGTGCATTGATGTAGAGGGCGATTATATTGAAAAGAAAGACCATTAGTTGGGTTCGCTGACTACCGGAAGTACATCGAGCAAGGAACTTTTTGATCGATCCTCGCACTCATAGAAAAGAGATTTTGAGGTCCTATTTTATGATATAAACAATGCTTAAACTAGGATAACTTGTTTGATAAATACAATAACTGTATTGATATTTTTTAAATGTCTCTAAATCAATTCCGAGCTTCAGTCCCTTTGTCATAATTTGATTATTACATAGGTATCTAATAAAGTTAAGTGAGGTCAGTCTTACCAAATGAATCCCAATCCTCTACATATGGTGACAATACCTTTTTCTCCTGACGATGTATCAAAACCTTTCAGAAGAGAAACGCATATAATAATTATTAAATTATTATCTTTTATGACAAAACAATTTCATAATTGATGATCAGAATCATTATAATAGTTAACAAAGTTAGTAATACATGAAAAAAAGAGAATGTGGAAATATTTTATATTATTATACAATGTAATAGAGAATTTTCTTAAGACTTATAACAATACAGAGCCATTGAAGTACTGCTTTGAAATATACATAGTACTATTTTTGTGGGTATAATAGTGTCCAAGGATACAAAGTTTTCTTGAGTCAATATTCAACATATTAAGCTGTTTATTTTAAAATAAGTGAAATTCGTCGTCAATATCGTTTAAGCAACAAAGTGTACGTATTCGTTTATCACGGGGCGAGCGAATTCGATGTAAGGCTTATATGTGAAGTAAGATGTAATTTTGCCGGTGTATTTCCATATTAACTTGGCGAAATCATGGAAATGAATATATTCCATTTGTACGAATCAAAACCATGGCGTAATATACACAATCTGATTAAAATCAGCTTCTAATTAACTCAAAGCAGGAAATAAACTTGAGGAGATCTGAACTTTAATAGTCAGATTGGAATACACACAACTTAATATCTATAGTTCCACTTTCATTATTTAACGTTGAGTGCGAATTATTTTAATTACAGAACTATAGAGTACTGAAAGAACGATTTGGAAACTAGTATACAGACTATGTATAGATATTGCAGATAATTTTGTGTTCATGTACATGTACTATTTATAAAAAGTAAATTAGCAAAAAATTACGAAACCATGAGTGACATGGTATACAGTCATCTTCAGAAATAGATATGAGTTAATGTTATATTTTTTGTATGAGGTACGTAGGCTTAATACTTTGTACTACTGAAATAAGATATCTAGTAAAACATTCTCATTATTTATTCTCTTCTTTTCACGACAATTTCACTGCATCGTCTGGGAAAATAGTATCGTATATAGGACTATTCACTTGCATGTATATCACGACATTTGTCCAAATGATTGTTGTAGTTTGTGTGCAGTACTATGTTTATGCCCCTTTGTTGTACTTAACATACTTACAAAACAATGACATAACTTAGCAAACAAATAAGTAAAAAAAAGTGGGAAATATAATTTGGTTAATAAATATACCTGACAAATAATTTTAAACGCAAGTTCATTTTGTTCTGCTATTCCTTGGAGCATGTTCAAAGATTTTGAACGTGCTCTGTACGCTGTTGCCATACATGTAAAAGTTTCCTCATCTATCATGTCAAGTGATCTAAATATCTCACTACAATAAATAAATATGTACATTTTGTACAGTGTACATACATATGAAACAAGAAGTATCCTTTAAAAAGACACTCTGCCGAGGTAAATATGCTTTTACTTGCAAAAATCATTTCGGACATTTATATTCATAAAGAATTGCTAGCAGTGCGTGATTAATGATATAATATACTTGATTAATGATATAATAAGACAGTTAAATTTTTAGTTGTTGTGATTGCAAACAGTTATGTAGGACTCTCAGTAGGGTTAGTCATATTGTACGATCGTAAGTCTCAGGATTAATTAAAAATTAGACGAGTAAACCATTTTAGAAATGAACGACCAATGAGATTCCCACATTTTAAAATGACCAATGAAAAGCCTACTGATATCCAGTTCTTTTAAATATTACAGGAAGTAAAAAGGAAAAAAAGAAAAGAAAAAGAAAACACAAAAAAAAACACGAACCAGCATTGTTTAATAACTTCCCGGTTACATTTGCTGCATATCTCGGATTTGAATGAATTCGAGACGTTCAATAATGTACTTGGTACATCTATTTCAAGAACTTGTATATCTGAAACATAGGAGATATATGCAAATTACGATTACAGCTAAATGTTTTGATACTTCTGTATAATTAATCTTGTTTCATAGCAAAAATTGATAACTACTTATGTTTACATGTATTTATATAGAATTGATCTGTGATCAAATACCCTCGTTGTGTAAAGAAACACCGAGTGATGTCATAATATTGAAATTGTTCGATACATGGTAATAAAGGTTTCTTTTAAATATTTAAACGGAATTCGAATTATTGAAACAAAGTGGAATTCGTCCTCTTCATCATTTGAGATGCAAAGTACACATCAGCGATGACGTCTTTCAGTGTTATCAGGACGATAGATTTTTGTATTGAGATTTACCCTAAACCAATCGCCAGGAATTTCTTACATAGTAAGGTATTCAGAGGTTCATTAATTGGTTTGTTTCAATTACAACACCATCTGTATGTAAAGTACAGTAAAAACTCTGAAAACCGGACCCTGTGTGGACTTGACCAAAAGTCCGGTTTTCAGAGGATTCCGGTTTTCAGAGGTTTTATACATTCATTGATAATTATGATGTGTTTGAACAATGACTTTGTTCAATCATTTTGTATTTACTTTTCAACCCTTTTGTCTAAGTCATATTTTAAGTTCTTTTTGCAATACATGTCTTAAGTAATTTTATTATGCAAATCCATGAATATAATTCAGAAAATCAAAAATAAAAACAACATATCTTTTTATTAGCTTTGAAATATGTTATTAATGGTATTTATTTAGTATTACTATTTTTGCCTATAATTGATATCAAAACAAAGATAACTTCATGATCAAAATTTAAAGCAAAACAGGAATCATTTTAAAAACAGTTTCTGAACTCTTTTAGACCTTTTATATTAAAAAAATCATAACACATTAAAAACATTTTTGAAAAATTAAATCTACATGAGGAAAAACACAAATATGATGAAAGAGCTATAATTTAATTGACAATAAGAAATTAACATACACTGACAAGTGTTTTCACACCTGCATAGATAAAAGGAAATGACCATTACCTGGTATTTGAACATGTCACCTGTTGAGATTATGTTTAGATCTACATTAAAATACACAGAAAGTTGACACTTTAAATTGCTGTCCGGTTTTCAGAGGATTTTTAATGCATGTTTAGCATTAGAAACCATAGAAAATCGTCCGGTTTTCGGAATTCAGAGGTTCCGGTATTCAGAGGATTTTTTTTCAATGAACATATAGGGAGAAAATACGGGACTTTTAAAATGGTCCGGTTTTCAGAGGATTCCGGTTTTCAGAGGGTCCGGTTTTCAGAGTTTTTACTGTAATAGGTTCAATACCTTTTAAGATACTCAAATACATTCCAATTTGACCTTCTGCTTTTGGTTTTCTTTTGTCCTCAATGTCGTGTTGATATATAGGATAAAACGTTCTCACTGGCGACATATACATTGTAATAAATCTTATACAGCGTCCCGTTTGTTCTTCATAGCTGAATAATGGTTGATAATATACCCAATGTAGACCGGTTTCATTTGTATCTAAGATATAAATCGGGGTATTTGTGCAGGTAGCTATTGCATAAAGAAGTAGTTTTATATAAACCTGGTAGTTAGATCCGCTCTTGCAATCTGCAATAATCATCTCATACACTTGCTTTTTATTTGTATCACTGTCCTGGATATGAACATTGTCTACTAGCATATCTGAGACAGACTGGAATTGTTCCGATTTTTTCTCCAGCAGTTCCACAACAGTTTTCTTTAAATAATCTGAATTTGTGAGATGGCTAACACAATTTTCCCCACAAGGATTGTTAAATGTATGTCCCGGTGTCCTGTCGGTTATGTCTTGAATACAATTTGAAATACACTGATACAGCTGCAATTCGGTGGTTTGCACAACACGGTTTTCAGCTTCTGTCCTAAGAAATTCCGTAATAACTTGAAGTTGAGGAAAATCTCCATCATCCATTTGATCCATCATGTATTAAAATTTGAATCTCCGATTGTAACTTATCAACTTAATCAACATCTGCAAGCATTTCATCTATATAATACTAAAGGCTGATATTTATGCTAAAAACAACAAACGCACACTAAAAAGCTTTAAACATGATATATTAATAGCAACTGAATACATAAAAGTATAGATGAATAAACAAATTAATGACGCATGATATTAAGATTAAATCAGCATTTTAGTGTCATACGAAATACATTTCAGTTATCACCTCTTCTACACTTCACAGCAAAATATCCCGTGTTTACACGTTTCATAAGTAAAAATCACAGGAACGAATAACCGAGGTTGTTATCTTAAAATAGTTACATTTTTATTATCTTAAGTGCTTAATTGTTATCAATCAAATGTTTTCATAGATTAGTTATCTGTCTAATTATCAGCAAAGTGATTACAATAATATTTTCACCACAACATATTTGCAGGGACGTACCTTCAAGCCTCATTATTAAAGAAATGATATTATACATATGCATGTACATACTGTACATAACAATAATATTATCTTTATCATTGTATATTTTAAAGTATCATGATATACACTTTCAATTTAATTTTTTTTTCATGGTTTGTCAAAACATTTAGTCTATTCCTTATATTTTCTATATATTAGAACTATATCATCAGATGAATAATGTGCGTATTTAATCTTAGTTGAAGGATTCCCTAGCTTCTCCCTCCCCCCACCAAAAATAAAAATCTTTATCATTAAATTTCATTGAATCCTAACGCTTTAATCATCAGCTGATAGGGTGCTACCGCGGAAGTTTGTTTATCATATTGTATCACAAATGTTAAATTGCCATGACTTGTACCTTTGGAGGAAATAAAGAGATATGTTATAAATTAATAATAATAATAATAATAATAATAATAATAATAATAATAATTTATAATAATAATAATAATAATAATAATAATAATAATAATAATAATAATAATTAAATGCAAAAGATATTGATTCCCAGTGATTTAGGTAGGTGAAAACAATGTAAAGAACAATTAAAATTAAAGAAAATAAAAGAAAGGAAATATAACAAAATGTACACTGTATAATCTTAATTATGCGAATGACCACCCATCTTGTAAAAAAAAAAACAACAAAAAAACAAAACCAAAAAAAAAAAAAAAAACACGCTGACTGTTACGCAACCTGTAAGCTCGAATCTCGCTGAGGACTATGCACCATTTCATGTGAAAAAGTTTTCCAGCTGAGGTACCGGAAGGAGTAAGCCGCCATTACTGCCCTTAAATACAATCCAATAATTTAACATTATTTAAAAAATGCTAACATTTGAATTCATTTCAGTCATTTATTGTATCATTTTAAGTAACCTGTTTGTTTTTCAACAACGTTGAATTCAAGGAAAAGAGGATAATGCGTTTTTATATTTGACATTGGTCTTTACGGAACTATTCACTAATTTCAAATTGCTTATTAAACAAGAGCTACATCCTAACACAGGGACCCAGCACAGTGTTCAAAAAGTAATTCTAGAAAAAATATATACTGTATATAATATATAGACAAAGGGGTTGAACTCGCCAAATCGGCCGAATGTCACTAGTCCAGTAGATCTATAAGTCAAAATTGCAGTCATTTTTACGTAAATCATATCAAATTGCACCTAAATGACATCACTAGACATTGACAATAACATAATTGTCCCTACTTATACCGTTTTTGAACAACAAACCCATATTTCGGATAGATTATCGTATTTTTGCTAGGTCGGACACGATCGCGTAACCTGTCCCCCACTCGATTTTCTACGTGTAAAAACACAATTTTAAACCATGTCGACCTGTCAACCCCTTGTCTATATATTACATATAAACTATATATTTTTTTCTAGAATTACTTTTTACACTATCCCAATACTGTGCCGGGCCTTATGATATACACTATACAGTATATATTTTTTTCTAGAATTACTTTTTTACACTATCCCAACACTGTGCTGGGTCCTTGTGCATCCTTCTTATATATTATCAATATTTGTCATTGACGATCAAGGTAACAGTAAAGGTCAATGTTACATTTGATTAAATCATCATTTCTGTTGTGTCATCAGTACTATTTTGCCGAAGAATGTATCAGCTTCATAAATAGATAACAAAGTTATAACAATTTAAGAAAACTTAAATAATTTGATATTTAAGGTCAAGGTCAAATATGGTTAAAGTTATATCGAAATATATGTCTGTTAACTTAAGTCATATGTGTTATTTTGTCCAAGCATGAATCAAAATTGTAAATAAATAACAAAGTAATGTTAATTTAAGCAAATTTCAATTATTTGACAGTGTGACTTTGACGGTCAAGATCAATATTGAATGTCAAGATCATAAAAATAATTCAACATGTCGGTTTTGTCCGAGTATGAATCAGATCTGTAAGTAAATAACAAAGTTGTGGCAATTTAAGCAAATTTCCTTGACGAAAAAAGACGATAAAAACCGCAATTTTTTTTTAAAAAAAGTGAGATATGAGCCCCTTTTTAAAAATGTACTATAAAAGCTTTTCATCGCAGCTCATGAAATATTTATTTTCACACCACTCGATGAAAATAAATCCTGTTTTTATGATAAAAACTTAAACATCATGTATAAACTTATCCATCGGAGTGTGTCGCATTAATTAAATATATTATTACAAAGTCGGAAGAGTGTCAAGCTGGGTATTGACAGAAATAGTGTAAAATGTGACTTTCAAAATTACAAATGACTGAGTTAAAGCGAATACCGTTTGTGATTTATTGAGTTTTTTAGTTAAAATTGAATTATGCAACTTGTTAAGACATGATTACGTGACATTTAAGTATCATATATTTATTTATGTGCAGTATCATTGATAATTATATACGAAAGTGAGATATAATCTTTGGCTAGTATATAAATCCGTGTTTCGGTTTCTAAATTCATATGCATTTTTACATAAATTTGCATTTTAACATAAATAGTAAGACTTAATTACAAAGATTGAAAGAGAATATTAATGAACTCAACTGTATCTCGTGTGCACGACTCACGACATATATATTGTCTCGTGCGCACGACTTAATTACAAATGTATATCGTTCCCACAACTTACTAATACGTGGCCACGACATAACTTATATCGTGCCCACGACATAATTATTTCAATATTTCAAAGTTACCATTTATCCACTGAAAATTGATCTGCTTAATATTTAAAATAGATCTAGACACGCATGCATACAATTATGGTCTCTTCTTGGCGGGTCTTTGGAGACCGGATACCGGAGAAAGTCGTTTAGTAGGTTCAAATTGAGGGATATTGTTTGGGTGCAATGGAGAGAATGGATTATTTCCAGGCTTTTATCGAAAACACAGATAACATTATGAAAAAGAAAACAGTGTTAGAAATTAGCAGTAGTCCTATAGCCCCAGACTACTAAATTTCTCCTCGGGCTACCAACTTTTCACAGTAACAAGCCCGACCAGGCTATTGCATTTTCAGAGGCAATATAAAAAACTGATTTGAACAAATGAATCGTGCTACAGAAATGTCTATTGGGCTAGTGAATATTCCAATCTGGTAGCCCGACCAGCCTAGTCGATTCAAATCCTAATTTCTTACACTGAGAAAATGAGGGGAGCTATTTTAGATTTTGAAAATGGTAGCAAATTTATGTACTTTAACTGTTTGAAGGTAACATCCGCCGATGCTGGCAACGACGTTGATTTTACTTTTTAGCAGAGCAACATGCATCGTTGAGGAAATGCAAATGGACGATGAAGAAGAGTATTTGTGTCCGATTGGTTGTTTCTTTTCGTTTGGTTGCACTGTACTCAGGAATTTTTCTTTAGATCAGACAGAAGTACCAGCTGATGAACATTTTCAAAGATCGCTGTATTGTTTACTACAATTTCTTTCAAGAGGTAAATTGGCCTTTTAAAAATCCATGCCATGGCTATAAGCCGTTATCCGGTACTGTACGGATTACGTGATATTATTTTTTACACGATTATTTACAGATAAAGGTGAAATAACTTAATGTGTTCGACAATTTTGAAAGTTACAGAAGCTGCCACTTAACTTCTTCATAAATTAAATTGTTTATGATGGAAATCTATAAATTCAAATCAGTCGTAGAGCAGATCTCTATGGCATCTGTCATAATGAAATAAAATAGAGATACTTTCTGTTTAAACTGGGGAATTACATACTTTTTTGTGTGGAACTGTTGTATACAGATATTTAGATCATTAAAAATGATTGTTTTTAGCACACCTGAGCACAGAGGTGGGCTTTTATGAGGGCATTGTGTGCTTTGAAAGTTGTCTGTCGTTCGTTATCCACAATTGTTTCAAACGTCTCCTGCTAAACCACTTGATGAATTAATTTTTGACCAAACTTAACAGGAATGATAGATATGTGGTTCAAACTTCTTTACAAAAGTTATATAAATAGTTCCAGTTTAATAGTCAGTCTGTTCTACATGTACATGTAGTCTGATGCATCAGTTGGTCACAAGGCTCAAGAGCTAAAAATACATGTAGACTTTAAAAATGAAAAAATGACCCAGCACTTGGGGGTCACTTATTTTACCTAGACTTGTAAAGTAAACATCATTCCAGAAATTGAAATGCTGAGAGCTTAAATACTTTGCATGCTCCAGCGGTCACCAAGATTGACCCAGTCACATGTATCACTTATATTAGAACTATATCATCAGATGAATAATGCGCGTATTTAATCTTAGTTGAACGATTCCCTTCTCTCTCCCCCACCAAAAGTAAACATCTTTATCATTGAATTTCATTGAATCTTAACGCTTTAAATAATCGGAAAAAATCAGGAGTGTTAGAGTGGTTACGGTCGCTGACTGTTACACCCACCTGTAAGTTCGAATCACGCCGAGGACAATGCACCATTTCTTGTGAGAAAGTTATCCAGCTGAGGTACCGGAAGGAATAAGTCGCCATTACTGCCTATAAATACAATCCAATAATTTAACATTATTTAAAAAATGCTAACATTTGAATTCATTCAGTCATTTATTGTATCATTTTAAGTAACCTGTTTGTTTTTCAACAACGTTGAATTCAAGGAAAAGAGGATATTAAGTTTTTATATTTGACATTGGTCTTTACGGAACTATTCACTATTTTAAATTGCTTATATTAACCTTACGAGGGTCACCTTACACTTTTTATTTATGTCTGAAGTCAGAAACATAAGAGGAAACCTATTGTAGTAAAGAGTATTTTTAAAAACAACATTTTTTTGTAACAAATAAAATTCATTTTCATATTTGTCGTTGACGATCAAGGTAACAGTAAAGGTCAATGTTACATTTGATTAAATGTGTCATCAGTACTATTTTGCCGAAGAATGTATCAGCTTCATAAATAGATAACAAAGTTATAACAATTTAAGAAAACTTAAATAATTTGATATTGAAGGTCAAGGTCAAATATGATATCATATAGGATTTGCAAAGAAATTGAAAATTCTGAAATCAGAACTTAATTAAACAGGGGTCACATATTTTATACGTTTGTTTCATGATTCTAAATTGTTGACAAACTAACTTGATTGTAGAAAATATTTAAGTGATTTGACATACTAGAATGGAATATAATGAATTATACAATACGTATTGATACTCATTATCAATAAAGACAGATATATAATGTGAAGATTTTATTATTTCAGACACACATTATCATGATTATGTCACGTTTTAATGCACATACAAGTACATCTTGCCTTAATACATTTTACATGTAATAAAGTATGTAAAACTGAGCTAATGGCCCAGTAGGAGAATGGGTTCTCCCTTAAAGTCTAAAATTCTGTCATACGTCTCCAATCTGTTAAAAATTATATAACTAGATGCATTTTATTTACTAAAGAACAAATTTGAAGTAATAAACTCTATATGATTATATTTATTTGAAGCATCATAAATTTACAAATATACAAAAATAGATTATATCAAACATATTGTATAATTCACTTTAAATACTTTGCATGCTCCAGCGGTCACCAAGATTGACCCAGTCACATGTATCACTTAGTTTGTACACATGTATAGACTTCTACAGGAAAATACATTTAGGTCTTCTTTTATGAAACTGCAATGCTAATAGCTTAGATATTTTACATGAAGGATTGCCTAATGAGTAGTGTACCATTAAAAGTTTATACAATGTACAAGTCCTGCCCCTCGGATCAGAAATGGCCTTAAGTACGTTGCTGGTCACTTACTTAACATAGACTTCTCTAAAAGTTCAATGCTTAAAGCTCAGATATTATGCATGAAAAGTAACCTAGTGGTTCTTTACATAAGTTGTATAAACCATGCCTTTTGGGTCAAAACTTGCCCATCCTGGAGGGGGTGGAGTCACTTACAAATGTAGTTTATATAGACTTAAATAGTGAAACAATCAATTAATGAAGTTATTTTGTGTGTAATTACAATGCCATGAGCTTACGCATTTGCCATGAAGCATTTCAAAGCAGACATCTACCAATATTCTAAAAATTTTGTTGCCTGGAGAAAAAAAAAACAAATCCTGATTGTGACATAATTATTGGCTTTACCCTTTTCTAGCATGCACCTCAGATGAGTGATCAAGAGCCATCATGGCCCTTTTGTTTGAAAGAAAACTTAATGATTGTTGATTCCTACATTATTCATGCTCTTATTTTACTATCAAGCACTGTGAATAGTTGAGCACCCTGTCCTATTGATGGCTCTTGTTATAAAGTACATGTCTGACTATTTTAGTTAATAGTTATTGTCTGTTATCTCACGAAATGAAGAATTTGGCTATTTTCATTGAAGCATGCTAATTTATTTGGCTATTTTATATAGAGCATCCTGCACTGTTAAGAAGAGCAGAGAATGAGAGTGCAGCTGTCATAGCAAGGCGATATGCAGAGCATTTATTGAGACCTCTTTTTGACGAGATAACTTATTTAATTGGTAGATACCCAGAAGCAAGGCTTGTAAAATGTTGTGACGTTGAACACCCTTTGTCTGGCCATTGTGGAGATACTTCCTTTGGTAAGTCAATGCGTATAAGCAGTTGAATAGCACAATTGATATGGTATTATGAGGGTTCTGGGTTGGAGTCTCAGACAGATTGCATTTTTTCTCACCCTATGACACATGTATATGGGGATTTTAGAATTACTTGATAGAACTATTGGCTCTTATGAGACATAGTGTTGCACCAGATCTAAAACATAATAAAGGTGAGGAAAACCTTGTTAAAAGTCTAGGGGTCACATTTTTTTAACTGAAATTCATTGAATTTTGTTAGAATGTTTATATTAATGATACATGTATCTTGGATAAGTTTGTAAATAGTTCATCTAGGTTACCAGATAAAATCAAGAAAAAACATGTGTCTTTCAACATGACCCTGACCAAGTCTATTGTACCTTGCAAAAGGAAAAGGGACAAATATATTGTTATGGCATTGTCCATCTGCCCATCCATTCATCCATCCATCTGAATTTCATTTCTGCACTATTTCTCTGGAGCTACTGACTAGATTTCAATGAAATTTTGTAGGAACATTAAATTAAAAAAAACAGATCATGTACATAATTATCATTTGCATGTCTCGATAGGAGCACTAAACTCAAGAGTTATGGCCTCTGATTGATAAAGCAGTATGTAACAAGAGTAACATTTGGTTCAGCAACTTCTTACTGGATTTCTACAAAATTTTATTAGAGCTATCGATACAAAATGGGGTCAAACCATTCAACTCAATAGTTAAGCAGAAACTAACATTGTTAACAATGATCTTGAGTAACTTGTCTCATCTGGTTAGGTAAACCTTTTTGGCAAATTGGTTACTTACAAAAATCATTACTGATGACATGTATGTTTACAAAAGACATGTACTTGCATGACATAAGAAATATACAAATTCAGCATTAATGCATTTCTGGCAGGCTGCCAAAATTTTGATCATAGTAAATTTAAAAATAATTAACACAGAGCAAAAGGGGGTTGAAAGTGATAATAGACATGCTACCAGTAATAGCCAGGGGGGTCAGTTATCTATTTTTGATCCATCTCTGGTAGATCTATGTATTTATTCTTTAATACATTTGTTGAAAAAAATTATTCTCAATAAAGTTGATTTTTCTGTCATTTTAAGTCCTGTTTATAGAGAATCCCAATTAAATTCAGACTTACATGTAGAATCACTTCCCTGTATCAGAACAATGTTTGTAGATTTAAGTGACAAGTTGTTTTTTTTCCTCTCAAATTTTTTTTTTGGCTCCGTCTAAACTTATAGTTTTTATCCATTGAGGGATTTTTATATAAATTGGCAGAAATGATCACCATAATAAGAAGGCATGCCATGCAAATTACCCAGATCCCTACCTCAAAGGTCATACTTAAAAGTCGAAGACTTTGTTATAGGGCTGTGTCCAGTCCATAACTTCTCCATTCATCAAAGGATTTTGAAATGAGTTTGCACAAATACAGGTTTTCATCATTTGAAAATAGTGTGTCATGCACAGCACCCAGACCTCTACCACCAAGTCAAGGTCAAATTTAGGATGACAAAGCTTTACATGGTCAATATTTTTTCCTTGTCCAGAGAAAAACTCTGCAAGTTTGAGAAAAATTCCAGTGAAAGTTAAAATATAAAAAGATAACATTAAGAGGAAGTGCACAGCAAAAGAACCAAAACTCCTTAAATTTTAAATTACTCCCCTTTATGAAGTTACTTTCAGTTATAAAAACTGCTCATATGTATTTCTTTTGACACATACACAGATGTTATTTCATTATATTTCTATGATGACATCCAATGTTGTGGGACATTTTGACTGTTGTTGTTGCTATGTTCAACAGGCTGCGTATTAGCATGATTTTAAGGCCAAAATGCAAATGTATAATTGGTCATGTGACACCAATAACTAATGGAAAAAATGGTCAAATTTGTTTCCATTGAATTTTGATTTGTAAAATTATAAATGAATGTATATATAGCTTATTAAGATTCTTTGGTCTTTTTTTTCAGGTTTACAAAATGGATGGCATGGAAAGTTGGATATACTTATCATGGATAAAGATGAGTCGGGACATCCTGCATTAGGAGTACCTGTATTTATTGTAGAGTCATTTGACGACGACGATAATGTTTCTGTGTCCTCGGCAAATTCGTTCGATAATCATAAGGATAATTCATGGGCTCAGAGTATGGCAGAAACAATTGTTTTTTCATTTTTACAACGTAAACAGAATTTCGGACATTTACAGAATTATTTGATACCTGGCATAGGAGTTAGTAGTGAAAAGTTAGTTGTGTTTATGTACGACTGTGAGAATGACGTTCTTCTAGCATCTGTAGGAATGGATCTGTTTGATAAAGGTGATGTTCACATGAGGACCGTAATATTTCTCTGGTTAGTTTTGAATTACAAGTTGTTTTGCAGCGGAGTAATTGATGATTTTAAAAGTTACCGAGCAAATTTTCACCGATTGGTTGGTGAGAGAAACTTCAGCAATACAAAACTGAAGTATCTTTTCCATTCTGCATAAATTACACCAAAAATAAGCGTTTTGATCCAAATAAACTTTATACACCTACAAATCTCAAAAGGAGCTTAGATTATCCTGAAGTCAAAAGTTTGAAATTATTCAAAAAGCAATGACTATAGAAAAAGAGTATCATATCCTAATAGAAAATTGTTTCCTTAAGTTTTGTGATTTAACTCTGTAAAACACACCTTATCAAATGAATGCAAGCTTAAATGGTCAATGGCTGTTTGTTTTTCATCTGTAATCCACAAAAGCTACATGTGTTTAAGCTGCATAGTTCAGAATATGATGACTCGATAAGCCTCAGTTGTCGATCTGTTCATCTGTTTGTCCACATTTTCTTGTCTTCTGAAAAGAGAGAAAATAACTTGGCTAAGATAGTCGCCATGATGAGATAATGTGCAGAAAACAACATCAAAGGTTTCAACCCTCAGGTGCAAGGTCAGACCAAAAGGTCAGATATAAAGTGTCTACATCACATCCTGCTCCATGACTTAAACTGCTAAAATTTTTTTAATAAATTCTCACAAATGATAGCCATTTGATGCAATGTGTAAAGTGCAACATACTGATTGCTACTCCCTATGTCAAGGTGAAACTTACAGGTCTATTAAAATGTTCATAATTAAGCTCACAGCAATTAAGTGACTAGTTGGGAGATTTGTAATAACTTTGAACAAATGACCACCCCAGTGTGATAGGGCCACAGCCAGGTTATTATGTTCAAGGTCAAAGTCACATATAGAGAGCACAATTACTTGGCCACTTCCCCCAAGGTAAAGTACAAACTGAGAAGTCAAGTGTTTTAAAAGTCCAAATTATGTGTCTGCTTAATAACTTATTGACTATTGGGAAGGTTTAGAAATTACTTGGCTCAAATTATCACCATCATGACACAGTGTTCAGAGCTCATCATTCATGTTTCTACCCTGAGGTCAAGGGCTTATTTAGAGGTCAAATGTTCTGATCCATAATATTCAATTTTAGACTCAATAATAACAGCCGTGACACTATAAGCTTACAAGCCTGATTTCATGCATGGAGGTCAAGGTTGGTCAAAGGTTAAAAAAAAAACCCAACACATTCATGTCCATTGTTGAAAGGGGATATAGCTGTCCTTTTAGACTGTTGTTTTTATTGTGCTACCGTTAATTTTTGGCCCTAAACTTTGTTATACATGAAGGGATCTACTGATCGATTGACTTACTGATGATCAACATTTGCAATACATTATAACCCTTTTTCTCTGGAGAGCTTTTTATGCTCCCCGAAAAATTTCGGGGGAGCATATAGTCGTCGGGTTGTCCGTCCGTCCAGGAATAGCCTGTTACTATCATTCATTAAACTAAACATGTACAGATTTTGTTTAATAAGTAGACCTGAGTTTATGTACTAAAGTGACTTCATCCTTTAATGCATTACAAAGTTTTGCCTTCCAGGGAGAAAATGGGGTATAATGTTTTGCAAATGGTGATCATCAGTAAGTCAGTTGGTCAGAAGATCCCTTGGTTTACAAAGTTGCTTGTTGCACGTTGAGTCTGTGTTAACTATGATTGTAATGATGTTCAAATATTTGATTTTGCTGACCAATGCACAATTCTAACACAACCCACATTTTCCCTATGAAGATAATTGTTCCATGTCATCACTCACATCTATCATTATGTATAACAATTTAGAGTAATAACTCTAGCATCTTTTTTCAAAAGTTATCTTCTATTTGATCGTAGAAGTTTGCTTTAAAAATGTTACTTTTAAGCTAGATTAATCAAAGAATAGGGAGGGTTATTGCCTCACCCAGGTGTTGGTGTCTGTGTCACACACACTTTGGTTATTATTTTGCGTACAAGTTGGTACAAACAACAAAAGAATGAGTTGAAACTTCACACACTTACTTAAGCATAAAAGTAGAGTGGTGGCTTAGTGGTTAAGATGTTTCAGAAACAAACTAAAAATGTAAATGACAAAAATTGTAAATTACTGATATGGGTAATTTATTGCAAATAAGAAACTTCAGCCAAACAAAAATCTATATGTATTACAGTCGAATTGTTATAAGGCATTTTTCATATTTTTTACACCACATGGGCATTTGCTTTATTTACTGGAACAGATGTTCCATTCTTGGTTCTGTAAAAAGGGGAGGCTATTTCTAGGACATGCATTTAAAATAAACTGTGCATGTCTTATGATTTCTAGAAAGGAAATAGTGATAAAACCTGATTACAATAAATACCAAAAAGAGTCTGTTATCCTTAAAAATTAAAAATTCCATGCTGCAGGAAACATTCTATTGGTTACATAGAACAGTCTGGGGCATTTAATCAGCAACTTTTTGCTGGATTTCAACAAAATGATATGGCAACCACCAATACCAAGTTGCATAATAATGAAATTTTAAACTTTTTCTTCAGACACATTAACATTTTCAAAAGACCTTTTTCAACTGAAATAATATTTTGATATCCTATATAGTAAGTATTTGCCATTGGTTTGATACTGCCCTGCCTCAATATCACTCTGGTCATATTACATTATTTCTGTAGGAAGCCAACATGTCAAAACTAGTGATCAATCATAAATATGTTAGTTTTTCCCCCCGCGTATTTTCAACATTTTATATTCTGTAAAATTTAAGAACCAAAAAACTGTTTTTTCCTTATATGCAACTTGTTTCCTTGTCTCAGGTGTTTTTTTGGGGAGCCTTTGACATTTTCAACAATATCTTTGGAGTTTTTGTAATAATTTTATTTATTTTATGTAATGCCAATTGTTTGATTCCAGAGTAATTTAAGATACAGGAAATGCAATATTGCTGATAATTTATTATGTTTTGTAATTTTTTCCCGTCATTTTATTCTGACGTAAATGATAATATATTTGATCTATAGTGATTTAAGTCTGTAAAGGTGTCAGACACCTGTGGCAAGCAGCACAGCATTAAAATCAATGACAAATTTTGTTTTTGTTTTTAATGCTGAAATCCTTCCTGGTTTAATAAACCATTGTATAAGGAATTATCCAATGGCTGCAAACTAGGTACTGGTTACTTAAGCACGTTTTAGGGAGTTATAATAAAGACATATAGGCAGAATTAAAACTCTTCAATAGAATTTCATCAATATTGGCACGATGTTAGTTTATGATCACAGAAATATCTAAAGCGAATAAAAAAAATGTACTTATTCAAGGTCTTTTAAAAGGAAGATATTACTTATACATACCTCTACAAAATCTTGTTTTTACTTCCGGATAATGTTTTGCTTTTAATTGTTGATCACAGTGCTTGATAATATATGCAATTCCATAAATTATTTCTGTTACATTTTGAATACAGGGACTTAAATTAAAAAAAAAATGGCAAAGGTTTAGAGAAGAAGGAAAATGCTGCTTTTTAACCAGGTTTTCAACTAAAATCAGTTATTGTAATGCTAAAGTCAGTAGACAGGTAGTGGGTAGGTGGGCGTCAACTTTTGGCCTATTGACACCAAACTTGGTATCTGGGTAGATTATATCAAGAGGCAGCATGGGATTGCTACCCAGGTGTCTGTGATCAAGGTCAAGGTCACTTGCTAAAATAGAAATTCATTTTCTGCTCATTTACTTTTGCTTTGGCCTATTCGTGTTTAACTTGGTGTATTGGTAGCTTATATGAGGTAGCTTTTGATTACTATCGAGGTGTCTTTAATCATGGTCAAGGTCACTGTTGCTAAAATTAGAAATTAAATTTCCGATTAATAATTTCAGTTTGCTTTGACCTATTGACACCAAACATAGTATGTGGGTAGCTTATATCAAGACACAACTTGGGATTACTCTCCAGGTTTCTGTGAACAAAGTCAAGGTCACTGCGCTTAAAAAAAGGAAATGCAGTTTTCAGGTTATAACTTAAGTGCTTTGACCTAATGACACAAAACTTGTTGTGTGGTTAGTTTATATTTAAGATGCAGCTAGGGATTACTACTTAGATATCTGGGAGCAAGGTCAAGGTCACATGCTTACAATAAAATTTTCAGCTACTATTTAAAACTTCAGTACACTTTGACCTATTGATTCCTGACACATCAATACTTGGTTGTTGAAAACTTGGTTTCGTCACATTGCAGCGCTCCTTGTTACTCATTCTTGAATTTTGCACAATGACTCAAATGGAAATAAGTTACATGAAAATAAGAAAAAGTAAGTTATTGTTTACCTTTATTGTGAATATTAATCTGACCTTGGATTAAGCAAAGAGTCAAGTTCAAGGACAGATAACTAAAAAATAGAATGGTGACCCCCTAAATTAATTTCGCTTAAATATGTTTTCTGTAACCTTATTCTAAACAACATGCCAAGTTTATAGAAATGCTATCGAACAGTTTTAATTTTACATATGTGTCAGCATGAAAACTCCCGAAAACTTCTTTAATGCAGTAGTCTCATGTGATTGGTGATTTATTGTTTAATAAAAAAATAAATTGAGGACTTCTTGTCAAGTTTACATATGTTGCAATCACAAGGTATGAAATGTAATGTATTATGACAAACAATTCATAACAACAACAACAACAACAATGTCATTAAAACAACAATTTTTACAATCTTTTTTTTTTACACATTTATTTCCTTATTGACAAGCAAAATTGAAAACTAATAAAAACAACTTTTGTTTTCACAAACTTTAAATCAAAACCAGTATCTCAGTATAATGGAGTTTAGAATTTTTCTTTAAAGTTTTAAAAAAGTTTCAGACATTCAATTCTGACAAGCCATGGAATTTTGTCAGACCAGAAAGTTCTTAGAGAATCTATGTTAGGTAATGTTTTTGACAGTACTAGATGCAGGATGCAGGAAAAGTGTACCATCGTCTAAGCGTCTAAGAGTTTAATTTTAAATTGTAATATCTCCTATTATTTATTTACAGATTTGGTTTATACTTGGACAATAACAACATGTTGAATAATTTAAACAGTGACCTGTAAATGATATTGACATTTAAGGTCAAATTGTTAAATAAATGTAATAATTATCTCAAGTTAGTTATTATTTACGATTTTGAATTATTCTTGAACAAAAGATTTTTTGACAGAACTGGCGGTTTGAAAAATTAAAAAAATGACATTAACCATCAAGGTTAAGTTATTGTATTTTGCTTTAAATGCCATACCTATTTATCTTTAGATGATTTATTTTTGAACAAAAGAACAGTTTTGAAAAAAAAAGAATTAATGATAATTCAAATGTGATATTGTTCTTTGAATGACCATGATCGTCAAGGTCAAGTTATTGAATTTTGCCTAAGTTGTCATAATTTTGTTATAAATCATATTAATTGTTTTTAAATGCACAGATGTTATTCATGTTTGGACAAAACAACACAGACTGTTACTGAGGTTGAATTGTATTGTAGGGGCTTTTTACTGCAATATTCTTTCTCCAATGTGTTTGCCTAAGAAATAAAGAAAAGTCTTGGGATGGTGCTTGTTTTAGAAATGTATACCTTGTCATAAAATAACACATAAGACAAATAAAATGTAACTTCATGTTTGTATCTTATGTAATATCTTTTCCAATGGTAAGTATCACCTTACAGAATAGATCGAATGCATATTTCTACCTCACTTGATTAACAACTGAAACTAATAATATTCGAATGGGCTTAACATAGGCTATTTGGCTTACTTCGGACTGCTTTTGACACGTGACTAAAAGAATAAAACAAGTACAAAATTCTGCATCAGTGATGCATTGCGGCAAGGAATTAGCAGAGATGATTTAAAACCAAAGATGAATCTATGAATTTCTATTTCAATATTTTAAACCAGTTGAGAAATTTATAAAAAAGTTATTAAAATTATTTAGTTCACAGAGTACATGCACATTTACATGTACATTGTATATAAAGGATATCAGAACTTTTGCTGTTTTACCAAGACATGGTGATCAACAAGATTTCTAGTGCCATATGAAGTACTGTAAAAGCTTCAAGTCAAACATAGATATTCATAGTTCACTATGATAATAAATATACCGAAAAAGAGTACCAGAAAATATACATGTATGTACAGCCAAAATTAACTTAGAATACAATGGTAGAATGATACATTTACAGGTAGCTACATTGTACATGTACTCACTCGCGCACGCGACATTTCTTTACTCAACAAAATTAATGATGTTATTGTAAGATGACAGTGTTAGTTTAAATGAATTATGAGTACAACTATTTTACTTTTAATACCAATATTATTTGTTCACGATTAGTATCAGCAGGTGTCCTTATCAAATCCTTGTGTTGCAAGAAAGAAACACGTTCTGCTGCCACAGATCAACACTGCAATAACGATAGAGCAGGAACTGAAGCACTCGTGAGTTGATTTCGGTAATGAAAACTTGATTTCGGTAATGAAAAGTTGATTTTTAGCTAAACGATAGCTTCCGATCCTTGTAATTAAAAAAGTCCGTGCCGAAATCAACATCGTAACGTACCACTTGAAGACTAGACTGAAGATTTTACGTGTAACGTCGGTATTTCTAAAGTCATCGATACGAAGACTTTGTTAACAACAAAGCAACGCAGTTTGCTATAGCATTACAATATCTCAGCATAAGATGCGATACTGCAATCCATTGAATTCCAGCATATTGTGGAATAGCTGGAAACGGTACAAGTCAACCCGGCCCCAAGTCAACCCGGCCGCAAGTCAGCCCGGCCCCAAATTGGTCAACCCGGCCCCAAACCAATGTTAATTCTGGTCAACCCGGCCCCATTTTTTATGCCCCCACAAAGTGGGAGCATATAGCGTTGCACTTGTCCGTCCTTCCGTCCGTCCGTCCGTCCATCCGTATGTCCGTCCGTACGTCTGTCCGTCCGTACGTCCCGAAATCTTGTGAACGCAACTCCTCTTAAACCGGATGGCAGATTTTGCTTAAACTTACAGGGATGAACAACCTTAATGTGTAGATGGTAGTAAAGGAAGGAATTTTCGCTCTGACCAAATTTAACAGAATTATGGCCCTTTGTTGATTTTTTCACTATATACTATGAAGAAATTTTGTGAACGCAACTCCTCTTAAACCGGATGGCAGATTTTGCTTTAACTTACAGGGATGAACAACCATAATGTGTAGATGGTAGTAAAGGAAGGAATTTTTGCTGCGACCAAATTTAACAGAATTATGGCCCTTTGTTGATTTTTTCACTATAATAACTATGTAGAAATTTTGTGAACGCAACTTCTCTTAAACCGGATGGCAGATTTTGCTTAAACTTCCTTAATGTGTAGATGGTAGTAAAGGAAGGAATTTTTGCTGCGACCAAATTTAACAGAATTATGGCCCTTTGTTGATTTTTTCACTATATACCATATAGAAATTTTGTGAACACAACTCCTCTTAAACCGGATGGCAGATTTTGCTTAAACTTCAAGGGATGAACAACCTTAATGTGTAGATGGCAGTAAAGGAAGGAATTTTTGCTGCGACCAAATTTAACAGAATTATGGCCCTTTGTTGATTTTTTCACTATATACTATGTAGAAATTTTGTGAACGCAACTCCTCTTTAACCGGATGGCAGATTTTGCTTAAACTTCCAGGGATGAACAACCTTAATGTGTAGACAGTAGTAAAGGAAGGAATTTTTGCCGCAACCAAATTTTACAGAATTATGGCCCTTTGTTGATTTTTAGTTTTCAACTTGTGGCACATGTAGTCTAAAAAATATTTGACCTAGAGTCATAAGATTGACAGAACAGTGGCGTGTGGGGGCATCAGTGTCCTATGGACACAATTCTAGTTTATTATTTATTTTGCTTTAAAATGTAAACACTTATCAAGAAATGAAATAAAAATTAACAACAAAAACAACAACAAAAGTTTAACGCTGATATCTTTTATTATTTATGTTATATAAAAACTATCAATATTAACAAACAAGCAACACATGCATAGTTTACTGTTTTTACCGTCGCGAAAATAAGGTGACGTCTGTCTTCAACCTTAACCTCTCTACGATAGAAGTTTTAAGAAAAAACTAAACTTTTTTATTGACATATCATGGAAAAGAAACCTTAATGTGTTCAAATCATTACTATGTTATTGTATGTTAAAAAAAAAAAAAGAAATGACCAAAAGCACACTAAAGTGTTTCCATGAACAGTTTTTTAGTAAGATCAATTATAGAGATGCTGCAATCTATCGCAGGTCACTGCCTCCTGCACAATATATCCACAATCAATACAGTCATAATGACATAAAGTTGAGTTCACACTAAACTTCGCCGCCTTGTGCACTACTAGTGCACTAGAGCTGAACTAGAAGTGCACACCGTGTGCACTTCTAGTGCACTAGACCATATGACCAGGCTGGCCAGGGAAGGTGACACCTAAATGGTTTATTGGATAATTGCATATCAAGTGACAGGGGGCATCCATTGTTAAGTTGCTGTAAGAAAAAAAAATTGGGAATATATATGGCCTATTCATGAATATAAATAAGTAAATTTTAAAATCAGCAGTTTTAACATTTTAGGTGATATCATGTTAAAGCTAAAAAAAAAAAAATTTTATTATTGTAATCATATTTTTATTAACCAGTATTTAACTGTAAGTGTAAAATAATACCCCTTAAAATCAAATTTATAGAATTAATAAGGTTAAATTTAAATATGCCCAGCAATGGATAATTAAATAAGTGTTTTTAAAGCTTTTTAAATGGCCATGTATTTCAATTTTTCTAATGTACGAATGGGAAAATCAATGTGATAATTCGGGCCCAATTAATTTAGTTTGTAACAACATAAACTTTTTTTTTCATAAGCTCAAACAAATCAAGGAAAGGTTTATATTTATGCTAAATATTATTTCTATAAAATATAACTTAGAGACAATTCCTCACGTTCAATATTGAAAGAGAATATTAATACATTGATTTTAAAAACAATCAATATACTGTGATAATTTAGTTTTCAACTGTGTAATGCTTGCATATGTTTTAAAGATATAAATAATTAAAATATTATCCATAAAATAAATAAATTTGATAACTTTATACATGATTTCAATATTAAAAATTTAATGTATAAGGGGAATACTTTTATTGAAGAGGAAAATCTCAAGTCATGCTGTGTATTGGTATTTTCTGAGAGGGACTGTTTTCATTTTACCACTCTCCTGCTGATAAGAGGGCCTCAGGGTAAATAACAAAGTACAGTCAATTTGCAGATTATAAGTATGCATTGAAATTCCCGGGTTTTTTTTAAAAATGCATGTTAGACATAAACCTGAGATTCATCAGGCGTTGGCACTCAGGCTAGTTAGTCATATAGATAAATGACCATAATTTTTGCATAATCAAATATACAAAAAAATCATAATGGCATAAATGCATATTAGATTGTATTGTCTCTTAAGTGAAATTTTCTATATTTATCCATTTATTCACATTTCTTCCCATTCTGCATAATAATATATAACTTAAGAGGCAATTCCTCATGTTCAAGATTGAAAGAGAATATTAATTCATTGATTTTAAAACAATCCAATATACACTGTGATATTATGTTTTTCAACCATGAAATGCTTGCATATTTTTTTAAGATATAAATAATTAAAATTTTTCCATGAAAGAAATAAAATTGATAACTTTATTCAAGATTTCTATAATAAAAAATTTAATGTATAAAGGGAATGCTTTTATACAAGAGGAAAGTCTCAAGTCATGCTGTGTATTGGTATTTTTCTGAGAGCGACTGTTTTCATTACACTGGTCTCCAGCTGATAAGAGGGCCTCAGGCTAAATAACAAAAATGCATTAAAATTTGCAGCATCATTTAGTTTCTGAACTGGGAAATGTTAATTTTTTTCTATTATAGATTTGACATATTTGCCTTGTCAGTTTTAACACATTTAGAAAATAATATATTTTAAAGAAAATATTTAAATACATGATTATAAAACTTCTGCAACTTCCTTTTCACTTTAATGCAGATCTGTTTTTTTAAAAAATAAAATATCACACATGAGCAGAAAACAGTTACAGAAGATTAAAGTGTCAAAAGTCATGCTGTGTATTGGTGTTTTAATATAGTACCCTGACTTGCGGAGGAAGACCTCAGGTGAGTAGAACCATTTTGTTTGTAAGCATGGTAGCATGAAAGCTTTCTTACGTGAAAGAATCCAAAGACCCTAGCGGGATTCGTATTCACTTTAATAAATGTTATACTTAGTTCTGGCTTCCAAAACTTTATAAGCCGCTTTGTTTTTCATCTGATGCGGCATTCTTGTTCACGTCATGTCATAGTGTATAAACGGGTACGCTGAAGACCATAGTCTATGTTTTACTGAATCATTTTCAATGAGTAACCAGCTGATACTTTTGTAATATCAGAATACATAGAAGGGAAGTTACTTTTGTGTCAAAAGACAGTGAATAGTAATCGATAGCCTCCCTTTAATCGTTCCAGTAATATCCTTTTTTACAGCGTTTCTTGAAACTACATAATCAAATTCTGTTTACTTGCTGTATAACAAATAAATGTGCGTTAATTGTGATCTGGTAGACCAGTTATGCGACTTTTTTAAAAACATTTTTTTAAAAAAAAATAGGTATTTAAAGCGCCATCAAATACGAAACTCCGGTTTGAAAGTTGAAACAATCCATAATGTGTTATAATACTTTTTTAAGTTATAGAGTTATTTGGTTCCGTTTAGTTCATTGTGTAGTTATTCAAAAAGTATTTGCAACATTGACATCTGCTTTTTTTAAAACTGTATTTCGCGCAATTCCACATTAAGACAAGTTCTAAATTTGCACATGTAACTACGGCTTTAGTTACATTTAAAGCCGTGATGTAACATTAGTATAACGATCTACGCAATAAGTGTGATGTTAAATATGTACATGCAGCTATTTTAACTTTAAATCTATTGTTTGTTATAATTAAAAAAACTATTCATAGCATAGAAAGTAAGCTTAAAACAGCGCCCGCCGCATTGAACCAGGTACCAAAACAAACTATCAAAAAGGACAGGGGGAAGTTGGGGAGGGGAGGGGGTCTTTGTGTGTGTGTTTTTTTAAGTTTCACATTTAACTGCATGGTAATTTCAAATTTACTTTTATGCGGAATAAATTCTATATTTTCTCATTTAAAAAAAAGAAATTTTTTTTTTTAGTTTGACAAATATTTTTTTTTAATCTGTCTTGGCTTTGAATTAATTTTGTGCAACTACACTTGAAGTCGAAGACGTAATATAATTTTCCGCACTTCATATTTGTATCATTTATGTGAGAAAAGTCCACATTATGTTCTTTTGCGTTGTTGTAATGTCTCCAAGTTCTTTTTTTGTTTTGTTTATCAAATTATCTTTCCGACTTCCTTTTTGCTAATAAATAGTTTTATTTGGTATACCAAAGGAAAGTAAATCCCAGGAAGACTTCCACGATTTTATTTTTAGCATGCAGCAAGAGAGACTACCGATACATAAGATACTCGTATAAATGAATAAATAGCCTCCCTTTAAACGGTCAATTAGTAAAAAAATATTGGCTTGTGAAAATTTATTTTGCATGCATTGATGTGCACCAAGGCACATTCATGCACGCAGAAAAATGTGTGGGGTAGCGGATGAAATGAACCCGCCGTTGCGTTGGTGAAATTTTAACGCAAAAAAAAACAAACAAAAAACGGGGACTTTAACATTGCAAAATGCACTTTCAATCCATGTAATTACAAAATAAAACTGCGTTAGTCACGATGTAGAAATATGGTGTTAAATACTGCAAAATTAGTCATACATTGCACGTTGTTGATTTTTACTTGAATTGTAATTTTTTTTTTACTTTTCTACAATATTTAGTAGAATTTTCTTTAGGCTGATTTTCTTGACTTATTTTAGCTCATCTGGAGGCATGTACCTTTAATTATTCTATCATACAGGGCGGAGAAATTGAGGTATTAAATTGCCCCCACACTTCTAAAAAAGGAAGGGGACAGATGGTGCATTGATGTTTGTGGTGAAGCATGCTTTGATTATGCAGTACAGATTATGTGATATCCATCCCCGCCCATTTAATTTTATTACATTCAGTTATTCGATGTACGCCTGTATTTCGGTTATCAAAGTTAAAAGATGTAACTGTAAGTTGTTAGTAGATGAATACAAATTAAGTCCAGCATAAATTGTAGGACGGTTTCTGGGACAATCCTGCTTTAAATAACAGTTTAACATTAATAGTCCTAAATATTGCTTTTGCCCGGCTTATAACATTAAGATTACAAATATAAAATGCAATTTAATTGATAGATCAAAACCATCATACATTTTGAACCTTTACGTCCTATTTTCAGGACTTATATTATATGCAAAATACCTTGCATTTTAATGTTAAACTATCATAGTTGAATATGTCCTATATTCTAGTATAGAAAATGTTAGGTGTGCACTAATCAAGTAAAAACCCATTCCTTTTGCAAGCCGTCAACTATATGTCAGAACTTGCCTCGTTTTTGAGGTAGGAATATTTCACATTCCGGACATTATTCCCATTACTTACACATGTGCCGATTTAACATACTGGTTTTATATTTAAAGGTTTTACTCATTTAAACTTCTTTTTTTGTTAACCACCGGAAGCGCAATGTCCTTGACATACCAGCATAGGAGTGGATTAAGGTCCTTATTTAGACATGACGGACATACCCTTATACAGTATAGGTAGTAGTCTAGTATAGATACCGTGCCATGTACGGACAATTACCGCATTCTTTAAGCTTAATATTGTACATATACATATATCCGTATCAACTTTTAACGGTGGTAAAATGTTTATTTAAATGATTAACATATAAACCGTTTTTCTTTTATGTAAGCTTTTTAAAACATATATTTCAGCAAGAAATTCCACTTAACCTAAACCATGTGAAATGCATGGTTCTATTTTTGTTGACAATATAATTGGAAATTCTATTGACTATAAAACAACATGCCTAGAGTTATTCAATTTAAAACTTTTATGATGAGTGCAAAATATAGTACTAAATTGCTTTGACATATCATGCAACCGGATTTTTACTTGCAAATCAATGAAAACAATTGAAAACAAAGTTCAGTTTTATTCAGCATAGAAACAATCAATTAGTAAGGTTGCTATGGTTACAACATAACTTACATAAGATTATGATAAAGCAAAAAGTGTACAAGGTTATTGGTTATTTGAATTTGTTTTGTTTTAAGGACGTTTTTGGTATGACTAAAAATGGGTGATCTCTTAGTCATTGTTTATACAGAGATATGTAAAATGACTATAAAAAGATCGAATCAGTCACACAATGATCTTATTATGGCTGTACCTAGTTTTAAATGACTAAGTGTGTACATCAGACGGTATCTGCAAAATTAGTTATACATGACTGTAATAACTTAAAATATATTAAAACGATAAACAATATATCTTACATTGAAGTTTGTTTTGTGGACCGTTATATCAATAGTGCAAATGTTCAATGTGCAATAAGAATTTTACATGTCCCCTAAAGAAAGTTTGGGAAAAAAAATGTATCAAAGCGCTGGCTGCCGATAAGTGACAGTATAAACATTCAAAAATCCTTGTCTTTTTTGGGGTTTCGGATCTCCCCTAGGCGGGCGGGATTTTTCCCTTACATGTAAAGGGAAGTTATACGTTTAAGTGCAAAAAAGAATATTACTAGAATAGAAAACTCTTACCCCCGGGGTTGCAACTCCCAGAATAAAACCCAAGGGGTTTTTGGGTGGGCACCCTGGGCCCCGTTGATTGAAGGTCGGGCATTTTTAGTCATTCATTTAAATATTTTTTTTATTTTGAAAAATAAATTCCCATAGAAAAGAAAGGTTTTTGCCCCAGATTGAAAGGATGGACAAGCCCAAGTTAAAAATATTAAGAGTGAAAAGGGGTTTACAGTTTGGAAAATGGGGTTATTTAATTTTAAAAATTAAAATCAAAAAATTTATATGATACATGTTTTGGGCATCTTGTTTTTAGACAAACTATTTTTAAGCACGATCAGATTTTCCAAAAATATTTTTTATTATTGTTGATAATTGTTTATTTGATTATTTTGATTAATTATTTGATATTTGCATAATCTTGTCAATTTGATACGGTTTGATATATAATATATTATAATACGGTTAGATTAGTGACCGCCTGACACCGTCTTACTCTTCGCATATTATACTGATAATTATAATCGCCTCTTGACACAGAACGTTGGACCTTGATATATTATTTAGTTAGAATAATATCCCATGATAAATCTTGTGAAAGCTTGCATCAGGCAAACACTAACACACCATCTAGGCCACGAGTAGCTAAATGTAATAACTTCCAGCGTGTCCGTTTGTCATAAGTTTGTCATACGTGTCCCGAAATTTAACTTTTAACATCCGGGTATTTCACGTTCAAATTTAAACCTCCTAATATACGTCTTAAAATATAGCCCGAAATAAATATGTTTGTTATTGTAAGAATCTTTATATATTGCAATTATTTGTTTTTGTATCGAAAGTTACTTTTTGTAATATCAAGTGATTTAAACGTTGATCTTAAAATAGCTTAAGCGGCCCGGTTTTCCCGTGTCTATAAATAGATTATTGAATCAGAAACACGTTGTGCAATCGTTCTAACGATTTCAATACGTATGGTTTTGGAAAGTCCCCTGAGCCAGGTGAATGTTGGGAGAATTGGATAAAATGTAAACAACTTGCTTTTCTGCATATCATGCTAGATTATAAATGTATTAAAATCATAAACGTATTTAACACTGTACTAGGTATACATTACATTAAGTTTACAATAATTTCTAACTTGGAAAACATTTAAACGAGCCTATAAATTGCAATGTGCACTGTTGCTAGGGAAATACCGTCCTATATTTTTAGCCAATCAGGTGCGTTGTTCTAGGAAAACCCGCTTCGTGTCGGGTCATGTTCTGAAAAATCAACTAAATCACATGAGGGTTTGCCTTCCCGCATTCCTTACTTTTCTACGATACAGAACAGACGTGTTTAACATTATAGCAAGTTTTTAAGGTTTAAGTGATTATTTTGGATAAAAATGACGCTACCCGACAAAGAAGAAGTAAACAACATGAAAAATAAAAAGTAAGTTTCTTGTTTTTATCAAAAAAGTTTATTTCAAAAACTATATCTTGTAGATCTAGATCTAATCGATATTTTCAACTTTTACTTTTTAAGATATTTTGAATTTCATCAATGCTGAATAAAAGGTGCGTCAGTAACCATAAGTGAAAACTTTGCGCTTTTTAGCAAGTAGTTTAAAGGTTTCTACTACATACGATGGTTGCTGGGTACCCGAAGAGGTAACTGTAAGGTCAAGGTTAACGCTTGATTATTGCACCATACAGTGCAATCGGTTGTGTTCCCGAATATTCGTATGTACAGAAAATACTAAATCGATCTATAGATGAAACGTTATTGATATAACTAGATATTTATTTATTATATTTACATTTCTGCTTCTTTTATTTTAGGGTTGAAAAAACCTTAGGTGACACCTTGTCAAAGGTGATGCGCAGGGCAAAAGCAGACGACAGAATAACCAGCGGTGTATTTGAGTGTGCAAGCTACTTGGAAAGCTTTCCAGAGTTGGTTATGCTGTGCTTAATGCCAGAAACAGCACCGGACGACATTGCTGCATCCATACAGCATAAATTGATAGAGGCATACTGCTTGGAGAATGACATACAAGTTGCAAAGGTAAATTTTATGAATTACATTTAAGAATGTTAATAAATATATTTTTTTTTATTAACCATTATCTGATGAGGTAAATTTATGAGATAAACATTCATGGGGACTTTAAATCTACTGCTAAACTTCCTTATATTTTTTTTGTGTAAACCAGGACGTTTAAAATTTACTTGTATCTGATTGGTTAACTGCTTATGTAGGGAATGTTTAGTTAAATATTTATTATTTATTTTTTGCAGATAAGCAACTGCGAGAAATTCATCTCACTGTTAGGTGACGAATCACCACAACAGAAGTCTGCTAACGACAAACCAGTTATGTCACCTTCTATGGATTGCTCATGTGTGCTGATTGGTTGGCCACCAAAAGAGAAATCAAATAAACATGAAAATAGATTGATGGAACAAATTTGGCCAAATCAGATCATCGACTTACCTGTTTGATGTTGCATTTATGCAATGTCCTACTGCATCCCCCAAAACAGTTGGTAGGTTTAGTTTTAATATAATAACTTCAGTTAATTTTAGATATTCATGATTAATCGGTACATAAAAAGGTTATCATCTTGTAAGTTTATAACATCATATATCTTGATACGACTGATAATTTTTAAATTATCATAAAATATTACTTGGGTAATGTTGCATTTGTTAAAAAAAGAACGTTTATTTATAGATATTACATTTTATATTTTCAGGAAAATACCAAAAAAAAATATGGTAAATTCTTAAAATAACCAAAAAAGTGAAACAGTGCCCGTCCCAGTGTATATAGACCTGGTTTATCATCATCATCATCGGAAAAGCATTATGGGAACTCTTTTGAGGACCAGTGACTTACGATGTATCATCCGGGTATCTGGACATCACAACATCATTATCATTAATACTGTGTGGTTTAAGGTAGTCCATTTGGACCTTTAACATAGTTGACCAGTGAGTTCGTCCCTGGTCAACGTCAGACTGAACTGACCAGTGTTTCATGCTAATGTACATTTTCATGTGTTCTTTCATTGTGTTACTTGGAATTGAAGATGGTGTTTAAGGGAGGAGAGACAAATGTATTGGAAAAAGAGATACAAGACATGAAATAGAAATCTTGTAAAAAGGATGAAGTTGTAAAGATGATGAAATCTAGCAAGAGAGAAAACATTTTAAAGTTAAAGACTTTGAATGACTCAGTTAAGTTTAAGACTTTGAATGACTTTCAGTTATTTCATAAGCTAGTATGGATATTGGAAAATATGTTGAGCAGAAATGAATTCTTATAATAAATAATAAGAGTTTTATGGAAAAGAAATTGTTTATCTTAGTTATAGATTCATTATATTAAGTGTAATGCTTGCATATTTGTTCAGAAAAAAAAAACTAAATAAAAAAAAAATAAAAAAACAACAACAAAAAAAAAACAACGACAAAAAACAGAAAAGAAAAACAACGTTTTAGTTATGTGGTTATTTATATGTAAAATGTTGTTTTCTGTATTTTGATTGCATATTGATGTAACCAAATGCTGATTTTTATATTTCAAGTTCTGTTATTGTTTCATCCTTGTGTACTGTAAGATGAAACTAGATATTATTAAAAATTGTATTTAAATGATATAATTTCATTTACTGACTTGTGTACGAAGAGAATAGAATTACATATTACTCCTTGTTAATATAGCCAGAAATAATAAAATAAAATTGAATATGTAAATATAATCATTCTTTTGTTATTTTTCTATTGAATAGATATTATATATCCTGTTTAGATTTAAGCCATACATATATAAAACCATATGTAGCGGTACGATATCCGGATTACTTGATGGAATGTGACTTACTTTTACATAAGACAAGGTTCATTTATATTAAACAAATCCGTCTCAAATTCGATAACCGATTTACACTGGAGTGATCAATGTCCAAAAGAGAAACACAATGCCCTTGTCAATCACAAAACGTCACCTGTTATGAAGAAAATAATCAACAAAGGCATTTGAGCCGCGTCACGACAAAACCAACATAATGGGTTTGCGACCAGCATGGATCCAGACCAGCCTGAGCATCCGCGCAGTCTGATCAGGATCCATGCTGTTCGCTTACAAACCCTGTAACACGTAGAGAAACTGATAGCGAACAGCATGGATCCTGATCAGACTGCGCGGATGCGCAGGCTGGTCTGGATCCATGCTGGTCGCAAACCAATTATGTTGGTTTTGTCGTGACGCGGCTCATTTTATCCCATCTTCATGGTTTCTGTTAACCAATATATTGGTTCGGTCTTATTTTACGTCCAAAATAGAATGCGAATATTTTATTTCATCTCAATTGTAAAGAAAAGGTATGGCATTAGAATCAGATCAGTTCTTTATGTATATCTCCAGTTGTTGCTTAGCAACCAGCTTGACCTCTATCCTTGCTGCTCTTTACCGTTTTGCCGAAAACAGAATATGATGTCATGTTTTACATGCATTGCACCATTAATCATTACGGTGAAGCTGATAGCTTATGAACCATTCGACAGTAGTTGCTGTGTGTGAATATCTGTTGTTTTTTTTTAAAGTCAAAATGAAATTAATGTGTCCAACGGAATACATCTCCTATAAATGCATGGTTAACTGGAGAGCAACATCTATACGTTTTAAGAGCTTAACATGAATGTCAACCATCATTTCATTAATTATTTTCTAAGATACGGTAATATTGATTACAGATTTCATGGCTGGTGCTGCACTAGAAATTACTGTATGAGAACATTAAGTGCACATTCCTTTCTTTGACACCATTGATTTCTAATTAACGATATTAACAGAAAATTGTTATTTTTCCTGTGTTTAGTATATCGTGATAATTGACCCGAGTTCAAAGTCCTTCAGTTTTATGTAAGTGATTTGGGTATTGTAGAAGAAGACTTTAAAATTATTTTGTACTCGACATCTTTTATAACCACATATATGTATATATGAGCCACGTTACGACAAAACCAACATAGTGTGTTTGCGACCAGCATGGATCCAGACCAGCCTGCGCATCCGCGCAGTCTGATCAGGATCCATGCTGTTCGCTTACCAACTCTATTACAAGTAGAGAAACTGATAGCGAACAGCATGGATCCTGATCAGACTGCGCGGATGCGCAGGCTGGTCTGGATCCATGCTGGTCGCAAAGCCATTATGTTGGTTTTGTCGTGACGCGGCTTATATGTAGAACAAGTATATAATAACTCACCATGTAAAAATGACAGTTACCACAGTATCTATTTTCTGTTGCATTTATACTTTAATATGTCAAGTGAAGATGATAAAAGTATTTCAGACACTTAATTCTCTAATTATTAAAACACTTTAAGGAGCACATAACTTAAGGGATAACCACAAACGGTAGCACCCAGGAGTTATTAAATATTCCCTATGTGTTCGTTAATATTTAGTAGGCGAGATAACGTTGTAATCCGGACCAGGAACAACTAACCATTGGTTACAACGTAAAGATTGATTTATACCCGCGTTAGGCTGCCAATGGTATTTTACCCGGTGTTTTTTTATACCAACTCAATGACCCGTCAAATATTTCCCTTTATCAAGATTGTCTCTAAACATTCTTTTACCTTTGTGCAAATGCTAGCTATTTCTTTGTACTTAAATATTTGGAATAGTTTTAAATGCGCTGTGTATACTAATTATATTTATGCATTTTGCAAGGTCAACTTAAAATAGAACAGAAACTTTTGTACAACAATAGTGCATTATTTATTTTACTGAAATAACATCAAGTCATCGTGGTAATGAATTGTGTGATTATTCACATAAATTTTCACCAAACATACGGGGATATCCACTGCTTTCGCTCGAAGTAATAAATTTCATTACTACTAGAATTGAAACAGTGAAAGCCCCCTTGTAGCTGAGAGGTTGTCTTAAAGGGTTAAGGCATCAGAATTACAGCCACCGTTTATCCCTGCGTGGTCGTAAGAGGCGACTAAATGGGTTAGAATTAGTGGAGTCTATACGCATCTTTAGCTCCAGCCGGTGAGGTGGTTTTGACACCCGGTGTTGCTTAGATTTTGTAACACGCGAGGTTAGCCAAAATCATCTTTCCTGTTTCGGTGCTATATACAGTTGTAACCTTAATTGTTTTGGTGCCCCGTAAAATCAAACAAAAGAAACAGTTAAAGGTATGTGCAACTCTGCAAAAACATCAAAAAATTGTACTTTTTTGTGTGTAGGCCTATACTGCAGTAAGTCCGTTGTCGCTGGGCGTCTACCACCCTCTATGCTATATTACGTTGCCGCTTTAAACTTTCTTGTGGGTTTCCTAACCATGAGGACGCGAACCCACCCCTTATGTTAGGTATTGTAGAAAATCACATAGATATTAATACCTAACGGCTGCGTGTGGTATGCAGTTTAGCAGATTAAGCGTAAACGGCTTAATAAGTTAATAGCATTGGTTTAAATGATAGTGATCTACCGTCCGCGGTAAAGTTGGTTAATGAATTAGAAACTTTTTTTTTGTTACTCATTCGTATACCCCCCATAAGTACTAATTCAAAAGACAATTAGTCATTTTCATAAAATAACTTGAATGATATGCTAAGTACGCGTTTCCCACTAAACTACCGCTTCAACTAAAATATATGATTTATAAAATAATGATACATGTGTAAAACATTTGTCCTCCGAAGAGTAATATAAAATTGGTTAACATATCTTCAAAAAGAAATATCTACAAAATATTTGCACTAATAAATATTTATAACTTAATCCTATACCCTACACATAGTTTGAAAAAAAAAATGTTGAATGAAGATGTTATTCGAAATAAATTACCGCTGAATTGTCTTCCTTGATAACTGTGGTTAAGGTCATAACGTTCAGATAATGTATATGTTATCTCGTAAAACTGATTTTATGATAGGTATACAGGTGTATGTACTAGTTTTAACAGTTAAAACAGCCAGCTATTAGCAGAGAATGAACAGTCATTCAGTCATTAGTTACATAGCTTTTTGAAATGAATCACTCGCTTTCATACAACAAAGCATCGTAGTTTGTTTTCAGACTTCGTATAGCTATTCATTTTTTAGTAATAATTACACATTGCTTCGGTTTTAACATTAGTGCATTCTTTTCCCATGTCTTGTTTTATTCGTAAATTGCTAATACCTATCTGCGATTGATTTTTATTTGGCGTTTTAAATCAATAATTGCATCGAATTGAATATTCTAATCTTAAATATTCCAAAGTCCTTTAATTACAATACTCTTCAAGACTGCGACATATACTTACACCCCGGGGATTTTGTTCTTTTATCAGAGTAAAGTAAATATATCAGGTCTCATGCATTGCATGGATCCGCCACACAGGAATTTAAACAACTCATAAATTATATCGACATGCTTGACACGGCGAATACCACCTGTTCAATTTTATTGATACAGTCATAAATTGTCTAACACAATATTGCAGTTATCTATGCCTAGTATCACATGAACAGTCATCAGGGTCATATGGGTTGATTCAGAGATGCCCCGAGGTCACAAAACCAGACAACACGAGTTAAGACGATATTTACTTCATTGAAAAAAGGGCACCCAATTTCTGTGCAGCAAAGCTCGGAAAACGATCTTTTTTTTAAAAAAAGAAGCTTAAATCATGTTAATATGGTTTCAAAACACTATTCTTTTTATCAAATGTACACTAATCACTATTGTAATTTGCATTTACAAAATGTGTTTGAACTTTAAATTACACCTAAAGTTGAAAGCAATACGTTTTTCCCCATCCGATCTGTAGTTAGTATTTGTTTTATTGTTTTGTTTGTTGTAAATGTTCTGATTTTACTACAATATTGCTACAGTTCATTCAGGAGAATCGCATGATATTCGTACGAAAAACACCACGTGGTGCAGTCTGACAAATTTAACCAATCAAAAGTTCGCTAGAAAGGACACAGAGTACAGTAGTATATATGTTTATCGATACTGTTGTATCCACAAAACAAGGTTAAACTATCGAGCGAGTAACATTGCTAACTTAACATTTTAAATTAACACTTAAAGGATATATTGTTTTATTTGTGTAAGACAGTGATTGTAAAAATGAGAAATTACAAAAGGGATATGTCTGTTGATTCGGATGCTGACATGTAAGTTCATTTATTTTTCTTTATTAACCTTTGGAATTTAAAAAAAACAAAAACACCTTTTAGCATATTATATAACATATAATAATAAGAATTGCTCAACTGTGCATCATATATTAAATTCAATTTGCAACTCTATATGTAATTATCAACAACGTAGTCTTAAATTCATCATATTTAAATCAAGTTCATAAAGTAACCTTATCTTCAACTTGCATGCACTAAATAACTGTACTCTTATTTAACAGGTCAGGTGACGAGTGCAACTTTACATTCCAAGATTCGGTATACCTTGCTGAACAAGAGGATAGGCTTATAAAAGGGTTGTTTGAAGCCGCACGTGTCCTTGAAATGTAAGTTTATTTGTATGCTTCTGATCTTGACGTAAACAATGCTTGTTTTTATCTCATTTGATCATTTTGAAATACCTCGAATAAAATATTACGAAACATGAAAGAGGTGTTGAAACGACTGAACTATCTATGAAGCTTTTTGTTATCATATGCCAAGGTATAGGAATACATTGTTGACTTAAGGTAAATATATTATCTACAACATACGTTATTGCATTTTCAGGTGCCCTGACATTGTTGAAACATGCATACTCCCAAGTGGTAAAAGTCAGGACATATCAACACACATCCAACACAAGTTGATTGAGGCCTACTGCTGGGAAAATGACATTCAGATTGTCGAGCTAGATCATGCAGAATTCCAGCATACAATCAAAGTGCAGCGTAACAAATCCATGGACTTGTCAACCATCGAATGTGTGCTTATAACATCTAAACCAGTTGAAGACGAACTTGATGGAACATGTACTGAGATGGATGAAAACTTTGGTTGAATATGCAGTCATAATCATAATGGAATTATCATTTAATGGTAAATATTATTTTTTTTACTATCGATAGATGCTCTTAACTTAAAATTGCTTGCAATCCCTTACAAAATGCATTCTTAAATCACTCCAATAGGAATTTTAATGAACATAGAAATATTGCTCTTATTTTTGTTAAAGAACGAAAGATGTTTATACATGTAGTTTATTTTACTTTATATTTTCAGGGACCCACATATCCTATTACACTGTATGAGGCGATGCTTTTAGAAAGTCGGAAGATGACAATGAAGATATCAGCCCATAAATACAGCGAATTTGTTATAAAAGTTCGTTACATTGAGAGTTGAAATGCCTAGAGGACATGCATGGAGTCATGGACATTTAATTCATTGATCCATTTCTAAATGATCCAAGTTGGTGCATAATGATAGATAGAAGTATTATGAGTTGAGGGAATATATATGAACTGGTCTACATGAACAATGTAACACGTTTGAATGAGCTACAGTGTTGAATACAAAGCTATTCTTCAATAGCCTTCTGGTGCCTGAAATGATGAAGATTAACTCTTAGATGATTCACTAATGAACATACTTGATTGATTAGAGGAGTTTGTTTTGTTTCCAGACAAATAAATTACCAGGACATTGCCATTGATAGATAGATATATTCATTTGATGTACAACTTCAAAAGCTTCGATGGTTTAATTAGTGTAACTTAGAAAAAAATCGACATTTACTACTTAAACTGATTTGTATTTTAAGACATTTCAGGGAAAAAACAACTTTTGGATCATACATGATTTTTATTATTTGAGCCAATCCTTTATTCTACTGGACTACATAAACATCTGTGATTATGAAATAAATGAAAAGTATTTTGCAACAATTTCGTTTTACTTATTCCTTAACTTTGATAGATACCCGTTTGTACAGTTTATTAGATATTAACATTATTGACCTTTTCCGACTTTCTAGTTTGGAAATATTTCAAACAAAGCTTTGATATTTCAACATTCCATTCCCAACATGTGTTGCCTAACGAAATTCAAATAATGCATCAGTTACATTTTCTTGGAATTGATTTGAGCCGTGTCACGACAAAACCAACATAATGGGTTTGCGACCAGCATGGATCCAGACCAGCCTGCGCATCCGCGCAGTCTGATCAGGATCCATGCTGTTCGCTTGCCAACCCTATTACAAGTAGAGATACTGATAGCGAACAGCATGGATCCTGATCAGACTGCGCTGGTCGCAAATCCATTATGTTGGTTTTGTCGTGACACGGCTCATTTAATGAGAGAAACACCTGCTTCTTTCCACCCTGAATGTAAAACTGAAACACACAATGTAAAGAATATCAGATTTTGTATATCTTATTCTTTATAAATCGATGTTTTGAAGTATATATAGACCTTTTTAAAAAACATTTGTGCTTAAATGTTTCAGATGTACTTTGTTATATTCCATTTAAAAACATGTAGACAAAACGAGAATTAAACCATCCCCATTTACATTCCTAAGAAACATGCTTTCATTATCGGTTTTTATATAACGAGGCTCCTTTTAGAAATATTTATTGAAAGTGTTGCTTGTATTAAATAAGATGCATGACTAAATGTTTTCAATTTCAGTACTCTGTAGTGCATTTAAGCAAACATAGTCAAGTTTGAAAAACAAGGTCTTTGATTTATATATCCTTATATAAGGTTGAAAACATGCCAGATACTAGGGCCAAACACTTCTGCGTTTCTATATATGGAAGGATATAAGGAATTTTGTACTTATGCAAATGTTTCGTAACATTGTTTGTCTTAAACGTGATAGTATTTAGATAATATTTAGAAAAGTGCTTTATGAACTTGGCCTCTTACAACCACTTGGTGATGACTGAATTCTATGGAGCAAGTTTTAATCATTGTCATGATACATTATGTAAATAGCAAACATACGTTTATTCTATTTTCATGAATAGTATATTTATTCTTTATTTTGGAAAGTTTTTAGAAAGAGTATCCAAATGTTATGTTAAGCATATCAAATAGAAAAACCCGAATCCCTAAAGAAAGCCCGGCACGGTAAAATTGAAATTGTTGCAGGCTCGGTTTGATGGACGGTAATGGTAATTGCAAGCTAACGGCACCTCCCCCTCGCACTGGCTTAGGTAGAATTCAACCTCTTGCCGCGAAAAAGCCTCGAAACACGTCTTATTGCATTTCAATCATGAATTTGCATAAGTATATTCTGTGATTAACTCAGAAGAAAATTGTTTGTCTATTAGGTTATTATATATAAACCAAACAATCTAAATCCAATATTTTAAGATGTTCAACAAGCAATGTCAACAAAGATACCAATCTCAAAGTGATAGTATGTCAGTAATAAAAATAATAGCATTGTTCTGATATCAATATGAAAATGCAACTTCAACATTCACTGCAATGTTCAAACTTTTTATGAATAAATACAAAGTTGAAGTAACACATTAGAATTAGACCGGCTCATTTTGGATGGCCACAATATTATGTAAAAACAAACCACTCGTATTTAATACTGTCAGAGATACATTTGGTTATGTTAAACTAAAATCTGGCTTTATAAGATGCTTGGTCATCTAAAGCTTACAAATAATAAGCAGATCAAGCTTAAAGTGACAGAAATTTTAACCAAGATGTGAATGTTAACAATTTACAGTATTGATCATTGTTAAACATGCATCTTGACTCCAAATATACTGTATATCAGATATTGCCTTTACCTACATGATATACAAATCAAGGTTATGTGATAAAAGGAAATGCATTGGTTAATTTAGGTCTGATTAATTGCAAATTCATGATAATAACAAATTAGAAAACGATTGTGGACAAGTATAAACCAAGAAAGGCTGGATTTTATGGTTGGCTATTAACGAAACCCCTATGAAGTGACTTTCGTTAAATATATTCATTAAGGCCACAGGCTTGTTAACAAACATATTAAGCATGGTGGTTTAAGGTATTTAGTTTAAGAAAAATGATATTATACGTATTAAATTGTTTGTCATCCATTTAGAAATAATTCAAAGCGATCATATTTGCTGATCATGTAAACCACACACATTGACACACGGTGACTGTTAAAATCCCCCGCCATTAGACGAATATCGATACAATTTAAACCACACGTACTATAAAACACTTGTAAAAAGCGCGCACCGTCGCTGCCAACGGTATTTTACCGGGTGTTTCTTCCTAACCTTTTGACACAAGAAATAATTCCCCTTTCGTAATGTGTCAATAGAAATAACGCTAAATTTTGTACCATAGCCAGCGAAATTTCTATTACATTTCAGTTTTAAATATTTCTCATTAGACCTCGGGCAAGTAGCAGATAACTGAATTTAACATGAATTGAATCTATAAAAAATAGTCTAAAGTTCAATTGCATTTTTATATTAACTTCAATTGGAATTACAATTTTCGTTGACCTATCAAACCTTTTTTGCATGTCTTCATATTTTAGATTTGAAATACTTTAAAAAAATTAAGAATGCCCGATGTAAAAGAATCGAGAATGATATTTATGCTTTATATGGTTCCTGCAAATGTCTTTTTTTAAAGAAAATAAGAGACAATCGTTCTTATTGAGTTCTTGTTACAACGGTGGAGGGAAAGGTCTTCTCCAAAAAAATGACATTCCATCAACGAAAAGAATATGAATCCAAACCATGTATTGATAATATTGTTATATTAAAAGATTGATTCAGCTAAAACATATTATTAAAATGTCAACTACACACAAACAGCTTTGTTTTGACATCTTACCTTGAGGATATACGTTGCATTTATTTTTATAATGAACATATGGAGGACTTGTGGCAATGAACGAAAGGTCTAATGCCAGTATATCAAGACAAATACGGTGGTTAATATGGCTATAAATTTCATATAAGAATGGTTTTGCGGACATTCACCTTATTCAATACTGGAGGACACAGAAACCGATAGAGATTTTTCTGCCTTATAGGTTATAGTACTGATGTGTTGTTATTTTCAATAACACATTCAACACATTTGCCCTTTAAATTTTTCTATGAACATTATCCCTAAAATGCACTTGTTTTTACTGACTAAAACACAAACTATACCAATCGTAACAAAGATTAATGATTACTTATCGTAGTAATTATTCATAACATTTATTTTGAAACGAACAGTTCCGTTATTCCTCTTCATTGTCTGTTCATTAGTTCTTTTGTTTTAATTCATTTATTTGTTTCTAGTAATTTCTATATTTCTAAATATACATGTGCCGTGGTAGTTTGATATGACATGTGTATGCATACACAAAGGATATTGGCAGCAAATATACCATCGATTTCAAATATGACATCAAAGGTCAACTTTCATGTATACCGGTAGTTTAATATAACGTATAAATATGTCAGAACATACCAATAACTAACTCGTCATAATGGCTTATTTATTGGTGTATATAGTTATATTTGAAATGCACTGTATCCAAAAATGCTGAGGCAAGAATACCTTTAACATTATGCATGTGATTCATTTTAACTGACTATGCAAATATCACAAGGCTTAACTATATATAAAAGGAACATTTGTTACAGATTGAGTGCACCGTGAATTGACTTAATTTAATATTTGCGGTCAGGTTCATTCCGTGCAAGTGATATGAATCTCTACCTCCCTGTATATGTTGTAAAAGAATTCATTACTGGTGAAACTGTCTAGAACAGGTCTACAAGTGTATGTATTGGCCTTTTTGTCAGTGAACCATTGTCATACCAGGCTATCATATCAGACAATCAAAGAAGCCGATAATGGTACGTTACAATGTATCAAAGCAGCATGCCTCCAAATTCATGCTAATTTTCACAGTATTTGAGAGAAAACTATTATTGTGGAGTAAACAAAGAATGAAATTTACACATTGCAAGCGACACTTACATTTCACGATAATTACCCTAAAAACAGGTCAAAATATGCAAAAATATCTCTTACTTCGTTAGTCATGCAGAAGAAATATGACGATAAATACTGCAAAGTCAGTGTTTAATCGCACATAACATGTAAATTATTACTTGAATTTTGAATATTTTTGCTTTTCCTAAAATTTTACTTTTTCCTCAAGTTTGATGTTCTTGAAATATTTTGGCTCATCTTAAGTCGTGCAACTTAAGAGTTTTTGTTCTTTCACATATCAATGTGTCTTTCCGGATTGCAAATTAGTGTTGTGTCATAATGTTGGCATTTTCTTTGTGACAGTTGTTTTTGTTTATTTTAGTCTGCAGTTCCTTTTAAGCGGTTGCTATTTCACATGCTTTGCAAAGTATTTCAATGTGATTTTGACATCTTTCTTTGCATTTAATTAATTGTATTAAAAAGCATTGGTTTATAATGGAAGGTCTTTAAAACGATACATAATTATATTTATAGTACTTAGTTTCAGACATAACAAAAACCACGAAAGAATTATATATGAATGTTGTTGGCAAGGGTGATATACATGATCCGATATTACATATGACAATACAATAAATTGTTCTAGAACAGAAAATTAATACTCATCACTTTAAATTGATCCTACTGAATCATTTAGACCTTAATCAACATCTTTTTAATAAGATGGATTATACATATTTGAAATACTTATGATAAATGTACCCATTGTGTACCTAACCGCTTTAATTTTCACGATACTTTGGGGGGGGGGGTTCATTTCTAAGTACACTATTACAGTTAGTCTGTTTTAACTTGGACACAGAACAAACAAAGACACGCACAGCCAAGAGTAACTTTTTATTTTGTCTTTAAATACTTGTTTCTCTCTTACATGTAACGTGTAGGGAAAAAAACCTTCATTAAAATATGATTATATTGTTTTGCTAAATTTTATATCCGGGTCTGGATCAAAGGGGTGGTCTGGATTTGAACATGTCGAATGAGTTTATTAAACACATGTCAATCAGTACCGTCAACGACTTAACACGACTCTATATATGGAGGGTCGGAGAGTATATTTGGCGATAACGTCAAGCCATCGACCGAAATGGACACAGCATGATAAGTGTTCGAATGATTTTTTCTGTTATTAGCATAAAACTCTTTATTTGTCTTGCAATATCATTAACTTTATATCAAATTTCACATTATATAACATTTTGTCTTTGAAATTTGATTCTTTTAATTTTGAATTTAGATCAACTAAGAATTGAGTGTACTGATATACATGTTCATCAGTCGGAACATGACGAATATTTTTATATCAACCTTTCTGTAGTACATTTTGTTTTCTGAAAGAAATTATTCTTTTCGTCTCTTAAAATTTACGAGCCTTTTTGATATTATTTCTCTGTTCTTTTCAAGACTTTTAAATGACGTATATATTAAGTAAATAAACTGGATAGTCAAAGAAAAATCTATTTCAAGCGAATAAATTTGCGTCACTCATTTCGGAAGTCGCAAAGCCTTCAACAATTTATCAAGTTGATACAAATACAATATAATTTACAAGAAGCATTCTTTAGCTTAAAATAACTTAACCATGTATATGATTTACTTAATTGGTATTTAGTCCGCTATTTTGGTTTGATAGTGTACACTTCAAGTGACCTTAAACGTAGTCCACTTTTACAGTAATGATCTGAGTACAAAGTTATTACAAACATTATGTAAACAGTAACACGTAGTGACAAAGAAATTTGTCCGGGTTAGATGAAAGAAGTTGTACTTCTATTACATGCTGATTGCCTAAACGATATTTTCAGATAATAAATAAATTATCTGAATAAAATACATTATTAACCATCAACTTGGTGAATGTGTGTATTGGATGTGCCTTGTAATTTTGGAAAAGTCCATTATTAACAAAATACAAAAAAAAATGTTGCCAAGTCAAACTGCATGGCAGTACAGGCTGACATTGGCTCTATGCTTGAGTTAGAGGTGAATCACGTATCGTTCCCTCGGGTTAAGGATCTTGCATATTGTTGTCCTCGTTGTGCTTATTTAAATTTACAAATAACTACTTTTTGATCTTTCAAGCATAAAGTTGAAAAAATAAATAATATAATTTGATATTCTTATATTTTGTATGTTTCTGTGTTATTGATGCGAAATGAAGGAATGATGAGTCATAAGTAGATGGTATTTTTCATATATATGAACTAATCAAAACAAAATAAATTTGTTATACATAAACTAAGAAAAATGGTGGCAGCTCACGTTTGTAGAAAGGCTACAGTGTTAAATGTTTTTAAGCTTAATGCAAAATAGTTGAAATAAGAAGTTGACAATATAATTAAAACTCGTACATTCAACCTATTAGATTTGTGAATACTAGAACATTTAATGATATATATGGAACACCTTGCGGAAAGTGTACTATTAACTACCATTTCTCATGTTCTAGCTATATTATATTACAGGGGCGTTTTACAGTTACCTAAAATATCCAGGAGGTGCCACCTGAGAACGTATCAGATATCTGACAGCTATTGTAAAAGTCAAATCAGTCAAGTCAACAAGTAAAGTGCGTAGTTGTCATATAGTGTATAATTCTATATTTGTGCCACAAGGAGGGCCAAGTGTAACAGATTGAAATAAAGATATAACACCCGGTTTTACTTTATAATTAGAACCAAAATAACCATGCACAGTAAAATTGACTTTTCATCACAAACCATACCCCCTACCATCAGTTTTTTTAAGTAAGTAATAAAATTACTGCGAGGCGTTGCACTTCCCTATACCTCCCAAGTCCAGGTCTATGACTTTTTTAAAATTTGTTTTCCCTGCAGTGCTAAAGGGACTCCCATATTCCAGGCACAGTATATCTTTGCAAATTAGTACCCACCAAGTAAACCTATTTGTAAGCAAAAACAGGGCCATTAAATATTTTCATTCGCCTTATTTAAACCACCTTAATTAAAAACAACAAACATTTTAAAAGAACGTCAAACAAGGTCATAAGAAGTCTTCAACCTACATTTCGTTTAGTAATATGCTTGAGCAAATTTATAGTCAGAACCTGTCAGAACCATAACCATATCATAAACTTTTATGACCTCAAATATGAGAGTAGTGACCGACCGTATATGTAAGACATGTATTTGCTCTATATTACTATCAGACGAAGTTTTACATATCACAACATAATTATCTAGTCACTCACTGCTGGTTACTGCAGTATTGCACGATGCTTCGACAAAATTTACATCCTATGCTAATGATTAAGGAAAACTTTTATCTTTTTGATTTTGCTAATGAATGCAAATTCTTACATTCTTCTTAGAATAGATTAACTTTGATATCAATGTTAGAAGTCAATTACGTATTGCAAATGATTTAACAAAGATATCTTTTGATAAAATGAATGCGATTTCAAATTACACTTGTTTAAACAAAGCTGCAGCATGTAACACCATTTTACACCTTGCATTGTTCATGCATGTATTCATCATTCTTTCTAAGGTCTTTGGTCTAAGTTCAAGAGAATATCTTATGATATATTGAACTTTTGTACGATATTAGATATCACGTGGTTTTGTGTACAAATATCAACCAATCACAGACCAGATAAAAAGGGCAGAAAGTACAGTAGTATAAAACTAAATTATGACAGTTTAAACGGCAAACGAGGTTAAATTTCCACTACGAACGAATCGTTGCGAACACATTACACTTTGGATATATTCTGCTTTGTGTTAACGTATTTGTAAATATGAGAAATTACGACAGAAATTCATCTCTTGACTCGGATTCTGACATGTAAGTACTGTTTCTTTTATCAAAACAAGCGATAAAATTTAAATTAAGTATATTTATGAAATAAACCAGGGCGCTAAAGTTTCTTTTATGTCATGTATTTTATCATTTATGGTTATAATAGTTATATAATTTTGTTAACTGATCGTAAGTAGCGATTACATATTTCAGTTAAGAATGTTATTTGTAAGAATGCATTAGTTAACTCTGTTATATAGAATTTAATTTGTTACATCTGTAAAGTGTACTGACAGTATTCTTTGTTTATCAGGTCATGTGACGAGTACAGCACCTGTACATTCCAAAATTCAGTTCAAATCGCTGAGCGGGAGGATAGGCTTATCAAAGGATTGTTTGAATCGGCGCATGTCCTTGAAATGTAAGTAGATTAAGGATGAGCTTTTTCAAAATGTTTAAGGATGAATTTAAATTAAAAAAAAATAATTTCTGATGTTTAAATTTTATCTTTATAATAAGTTATTTAAATTAATTACACGGTATTATGATTTTGTGTTTGTAAGAGTCATAATTACATCAACTGTTTTGTCTAATTTTAGGTGCCCTGAAATAGTTGAAACATGCATACTTCCACGGGGTATAAGTCAGAACATTTCTACACTTATCCAACACAAGTTGATTGAGGCGTACTGTTTGGAAAACGACATCGAAATCATTAAAGTAGACCATGAAGAATTCCATCACACATTTAAAGAACAGCGCAACAAATCAACGGACTTTGCACCCATTGAATGTGTCCTTTTGACGTCTAAGTCAGTCACAGGGGAACTTGAAATGGATATTATGCCAAGTTTAGATGATGAACAGTTTGGTTGAAATGGAACATAGTCAAAATTGGCTTCATCTTCAAATGGTTATTTGAAACGGTTCTTCTGAAAGTTCCAAAGATATGTAAAAAGACAATTTCAGGACAGAAATGTTAACGTTTGAGCTGACTAAAGTCCGATATAGCTAAATGTTGATGCGAAGCACATTGTGGATTTAAAAGGGAGTCGTTAGTTAATCAGATTGAGGGAGGAGAGGACCTTTCCACATTTAAGTGGAAAGAAAAAAAAACTAGTCTAAACGTGACTATTCTGACAAATATGAAATAATAATCGCAGGTGATTGACAATTCATATAAGAGACTGGTGTTTTTGACAAATATAAAGATACACATTTATGGAATGTTTTGTAGCAACAAGAAACCTAATAACGAAGAACAAATTAAAAGTGATATTAACATTAGATTAAAAATGAATTTGTCAATGCAACACATAATACAGAGAGATAAATCTTGCATACTTACTGTCTAGTATAGCTACTGAAATGTCTTGTTCTTCCAAATATCTGACAAGACAGTTAGAGTTCATATTTTATTGAAATAAAGATCTTGACTAAAGAAAGAATTTTGCCTTATATTTTCTTTTTTACAGAATATAGAGGAGACAGTTTTGTCTCAACAGTGATAAAGTGAGATATGACCCTCATGTCTTAGATATTTCTTGGTTGACATTTTCATTGTTCATAAACAAATACCCCCTAGTATATATACAACTACACAGGTTAAGATTTGCTTTAATAAACATTTAACTGAGCAAAGCTTAAACTATGCAATATTTGCTGCACCACCCCTGAACTGTGTTTTGAACCGAGAGGTTAAGGTCACTGACTGTACAGCACTTGCTCCTCACTGATGTGGGTTCAAATGAAGCTATCCAGCTAGCTTACATAACGTCGGTGGTTCTGCTAAGGTGACTTCTCGAGCCAGAAGTAATGCACGAATGATCGAACACCTTGGGTCTGCCTCCACCACCTATACTTGGAAAGTCGACTTATTACCTGTATAGTGTTGCAATTATTTTCTAATGTCAAAACATGCAAAACAAACAAACGCATAAGCAAACTAAACAAAAATTGTGTAGGTTTAACAATGTACAATATTAATTGAACGTAAAACAACATTCCTGTAAAATAATTATGTTTACCCACCCAGTTCAGGAAAGGAAGAATATTAAGTCTGATCTACATAATATTCATTATAAATACGACAACTTTAAGCGCATTATGTCTAATGATTTACCAACAAAGCCTGAGATAGATATAATTAAAATAGAAACAATGATAAAAAACCACACACTCTACGTGCTGATATAATAACCACATGATGTTATAAATAACGTGACCTCAGTTTTATGCATTTACCACGAAAGATAGATTATAAGAAATATTAAGTATCAAGTTTATTATTAATCACACCGTAATTACTCAATGTACAACATATTATACATAGAATCACACATGCAGTGCAATGGAAACATGCAACCATCAACTTGACAAATTAAGATACAAAAAAGGTAATCAAACATATTGAAACAAGAAAAAATGTTGTAAAATACATGTATATCAAAGTAAATCAGAATGTTGTTAAAAATATCCAAACAAGAAGAAAATTATTGCAAAGCATTATCAACTTCGTGCGTTTGCATTACAAATTGCTCAAAAGTTGGCATTTAAGTCTTATTATTACTTATAACAAAATAGAGAGAAACAGAATCCCTATAGAAAGACCAAAACGTCAAAATTGAAAATGTTGCAGGCTAGGTTTGATTGAGTCTGTTCATGGACGGTATTGGAAACTGAATGTTACCGTCCACCCACTCCAGCACCGGCCTAATAGAATTCAACATTTGACTTGAACTGGTAAAATTTTGAACTGCAGTAAGTTTCAGCTGAAAGGTTACATTTCATATGTTTGGCATAGAAAACGTATATAAATGGTATACATAAATATAAAGAACACACACAGTAAACTGTCAAGTAAGCAGAGGGATAGGGGCGTGACTTATATATCAACGTTATCGCCTAATATAGCATAATGCATTTACATGACTCATAAACCTCAAAACGTCATTTCTGTTTTTAGAAATCGCACCCCAGCATTTGTTCATTTTGATATAAGCTAGTTCGTTTTCAAAAGAATCATACTTCATTGCGTATTACGTTTTTCGATTGTTAAAGCGACAGCTGTTTTGGACCTCTCTGAGCAAATATCACTATAATAATCATTTCTGCATAATCATGACGAAGCACAGTCTTTCGTGCGATTGTTTTACTAACAGCTACGCATGACGCAAATGACAGACTGTCGACAAAAAAATATATGCACGAAACAGAGTTTGTATTATTTACATTTACGTCATATCTTACATGATTTTTTAGTTTATATCCCTTATCATAATATACAGTCTTGTAGTATGAAATTTGAACTCACGATTTCATTTTGATAAAACTTTTCACCTAGCGTTCTATGTCAGTGTACAGTCATGTTTTGCGGTTTAAAAGTATTCATGCACTGATCTTCTATACTTAGTTCACTTCTGGAAGAATTGACATTGGCTTATTGTTTAAATACCAAAACGGCTTGTCACAAAAAGAAATGTGCCCGATTTATATCAACATTTAATATTTAAAGTGGACAAAAGAATACCCGTTAAATTATAACATTATTTAAGATATACTTTAAAAGTATATCCTCATTACAAAATAAATTCTTTCATATCAATATGCATAATGAGATGAAATTTAGTTCAAATGACCGTTTAAGATCTTAAGTTCCTTACAGTTAATGCAAAAGTGTTTTAAAAATAGTAAAGTTGAAACTGTATCGTAATGTATCGTAAAAAGCAAAGAAAGACTCGGAGCACGAGACGCTTCTTAACTTGTAGTCACCATCAGAATAACATTCTCCTTATCCTTATATAGACTAGCATTATAGTGATTTATTTTCGCTTTGGAAAGACGTCATATAACGTCATATCTTACAAAGAATAATATTTATTGCATCTGGATATTACCTCAGGGTGTGCAAAATGTCCAGATATAGAGATACTGGTATCAAATCAGACCAAAATAAGATAGAAACTTAAGTAACTTTTATACTAATTGTAATGTCGTCATTGTCCGCGAGAAATCCGAGAAAGTGTCAATTGCACATTTATGACACAGTAACAAGCCCTGCATTTTACACTTCCTCATATTTCACGTGTATACTACGTTATTACATTGTACTTTATTCATACATAACTTAATAATAACTTAATGGACATAATAAGCCACTTAAATAAGTTTTATGATTATCAGATAGTGTGATATGTGCTGAAAAGAAAATGGAAGTTTCGATGAAGATATACTCTTTGGCAACTTTTTATCATTTTACAGGTCAGGAATATGTAGCTTTAAAAACTTACCGTGAATAAGCTTGATAAATATAATGCATAAATATATATATCAAATGCTTAAAAAAGGATATTTCTGTTTTCAAATAGTTCTATATTTCAATTTTTTAACATCAGCGATTGCACAATATATGCTTGTTCATAATATCTCGAGTTGAGAATTCTTCACCTCTAATTTTATTTTTTTAACTTCCATATATAGAAAAGGACCTTCATTAGACTGATGCTTTTACTGATATCACCAAACTTTTATTATGCAATATAAAATTTATAATAACACTTTATTGCTTTTATATTTAACGTTTAAAAGCAGTTTATTACAACGAGAACAGATCACAAAAAACAAAACACAATGTTTTGTACCATCGTTAACAATGTTATCATTAGCATGACTGCGGTCACACGAACTGTCATAAGGTACACTAGTATACATTTATCAGTTAAACTGGTACAACCATCTCCGTTTCTATAGATAACACTTCGTGAAAATAAGACATGATGATGAAATATTTGCGGTATATTTACTAAAAGATTTAACCATTGAAGCACTGCGCTCGGCAAATTATCATTATTGGCATGTAAAATGTGCCGCCGAACGCCTGTGTTTTAGAGTATGAGAATAGAAAAACATTCAAATGGAATCTGAAAGTATTTAAAAGGTTTCAGCCGAACACAAACAAGTTTTCATTTGCTAATAGAGAATCAATGAAACCTTTTTTCCTCAATTGACCTAATAATGGTGTAGTTTTTACGCTATTCACGTCACTGCAATTTTATGACGACAGTTTTCATATTAAATTGCCTTCAGAGTGTTCTTCACCTACATTATAGGTGTACCGACCGACTTGTCTTGTTTATCAGCTTACGGTGTTGCCCATATTTTTTGTTTTATTTCTACTATCCGTCCAGCCAATTACAATAACTTGTGCACACATTTTGAGTCCCAATACTGACAAAAACAGTTGCCCTTGCCTTGTTTACCAAAATATTCTACGAGCAATTCCTTGAATACATCCTTCTCGCTGAGATATCATTACCAGGATGTTGTTATGATCCCGAGACCGAGTTTTATGATATTACAATGAAAAAATAAACCAACATTGTTTACAGCTTGCTTAAAGATAAAATAAACGCTAAAAAAATTCTTGATTAATGAACAGCATGAATTTGCAAAGTCTCAGAATTATAAAACATGTACATTTCATGCATTTTACATTTGACATAAGGCGACCATCAAAACTATCATCAGTCAAAATAAATAATTTGAATTGATGAATGACATGAATATAATTAAAGTAAAAATAGATTTTATATCGCAGTGCAATTAATCAAACCAATCATAAACAAACATGAAAGGGCAAGAAAACATTGTTCAAATGCTTAAAACAGATTTAATGATATTTCTTTTTTGTTTTTAGGCTTTTTGGAAAATACTTCTACTTGGTAAAAAAGTCAAATGATATACACCAATAACGCAATAGCCTTTCCTTACAATCTAATTTCTGTAATCATTTCGAGTTTTTCCTTCATAGTCATATTATAACATTCTGATAATGTAAAGCTGATATAAGTGAGTTTCAAGACCTCTTATAACTCTATGTTATATTGGCTTCTTAATTTTTTGTCTTTTTCATTTTCGTTTGTCAATAATAAACAATTTGCTTTTCAAACCAATGAAACCTGTTATAAGCTACCTGGTATTTTCAAGCGGGTGTTAGGGTATTTTACTTTGATTCTTTTCTGCGTTAAAGACTTCAAAAGATCGCAGCTCCAAAGAACAAACGCCTTACGAAAGTTAAACAACGTTATACAATATTTTTCTTTATCATTATATATCTTAGGTTTCGATATCCAAAGCAGGATATTTTTCAGTTAGCTAATTTACAAGATCTGTCAAGCGGAAGTTAAGATAATACCCTCTCATCAAGGAGGGTATACAGCATATGGTCATTGACAGCCAATCCCAATGCTGCACTAAGTATCATTTTGTTGACACTTCAAACGACAAAAAGCATTAACAATATATCAAATAACAATTGCTGTCATATTTTACAATAATTACCTGAATACCAAAAAGTGAACAGTTAACCCATGGAATGTGTTTTAAAGCATTCAGTTTTTATCCAGTTCAACCAATATTTTGGACCCCTTCATATGTCAGCAAAATATTACTATGTCGTCTAATCCTTCGTATAACGTTGTTTTACTATCCGTTGATGTAATGTAACCAAACTCACCTAACATTCTAAACTATGTTTACAAAAACAAATACAAAAATATCTGCGTTTAAAGCATTTTATATAAAATTAAAACAAAGCCATTCCTTCATTGGAACTACGGAGACTATTTTTAGATCTTAAAATTCTAGAAAAAAGATCAGTAAATATACATGATTAAAATCTGTTTTAAACTGTTAAAGGAGGGATTGTCATTATATATTTTTTTACCATCGTTAGAACCTATACCTGTTGTCATTAGAATACAAAATTATTGTTACATGTGTGGGCAATGCTTTCTTTTACAAAACAAAATATCCCCAGGAGTTTATATTAACCCATTCCTTTCTGTGGGTGATAATTGTTCTTCATGTGCATCAAAGGATCGTTCTTATTTGCTTTCTCGTTATGTTTTCCTTCATTCTTTTCTAAGGAATCAAAATTATTTATTTCTGTCCAACCTTTGTTATTTGTTTTCCCGGAACTAAAAAGTCTTATTCGTTACCAAACATTGCTTTGTTAAAAAACTTGTTGAAATAACATCGATTTTACCATGCATTTTGTGAAATGGAAGAATTATATTCTGGTTATCTGATGTATGACATCAGTTCAGTATCCATAAGCTCTTAACGAATTGACGTATATTTAAACAAATAATACCTGTCATTCAAATGAAGTAAGCGGGATCCATTGTTTCGTCTCTATCAAATAGGTTCACGTCATAGCTGTATCGTTATCAGGGTAACTTCGATTTATTCTGCAAACATTCTTGTCACGGTTATTCATTCTTATGAATATAATTGTTTCTGGAACTAACACGGTCTCAATTTCAGTGTATTTCTTTTTTTCTGTCCATTCGTTGTGACAAATGATGGCATTAAATCGCGCAAACAGCGAGTAAAACGTGAAACTTACATGGACAGTTCATCTATATCTTAAAATATTGATGGACAATGAACCTTAATTGTTTAATACGACCTCATTCAAACCGATTAAAATTTCCTTGATTAGTGCTCTTATTACTACCATCCTCGATAAGTTATTTAGAACCACTGTCTCTGTTTTGAGCATCTCATTTGCATTTGCATGATCAGCCACCTTTTCAAGGTATATCAATTGTATGTGGCTATCGTTTTTCGTTTGCTGATATTAAATGTATGCCTTTTGGACCTTGGACGGGAGACCGGTTTCAAAGTTTCGTATGTTTCATCCAGGTCAGATTTAAACTATTAAAATATTTAGAATCATACAGACATAACACTAAAGTGCAATAGACAGTCTTGAAAAACATTAAAATTTATCATGTCGGTTATTAACGTAAAACAGTATGTTGCATTTTAGTTTTCTTAAAAGTTTATGCATTTATGCATTATAGTTTGAAGGCGTTATTGAGAAAAACAGGGCAAAGTATTTCCCTTAAACATAATGATAATTAACCAATTACAAGTATTTGATAATTAATAATAATTATGGTCATAAGTAGATGCTCAAAAGTAGACAGTTCCGGTACCGGTAACTTATTAACACGTTATCATTTCCCTTCATAATACTAAACATTTTGATTTATTCTGCGAACAATTTAATATGTTACAAAGTTTTAACCATAAAAGGACAAAATGCTAATCGTTTGAAAATAAGACTAATTGGTGTATAAAAAAGAATGCACTGAAAAATCAATTACTATTTGCTCACATAGATGAGTCATGCTTTACATTCAGTTTGCAGAACAATGTTACTATGCAAAATTAAGTTATATGTATCAAAGGCAATATTTGTGGTTAGGTTCATTTGGTTCGGAAGTTCAGTTTTATTAACTTTTAAATTTCTATTACTATCAGTATCTGTAAGTCGATTTACCACCTGAAATGCCTCTTCAATGCTGCATTAGAAGGGGTTGAATGCTTTGTAATATTATTCATTAGGAGAAGTGAAACACGAAAATGCACAGGTTAAACATAACAAAGAATATGTGTTTTTTGTCTCATTTATGTACAATATATATGTATTCAGCTAAAGATAGAATTACCCAAAATTTCGTTTAAACGAGGAAGTGGGGGTACTGATATCATTAGTGCCTGGTATATTGTAAAACTAGATAAACACGCCCTGGGTTCACCTCACAAGAAGTTTGAATAACCACATGTACTGTAATGCAATGATTATCTTTATCAATAAATTCACTATACCGATCCACTGTAAAACCTACCACCGAAATATAGATTCTACTATCTCATTTCATGCAAAGCACTACCATGACCGGTGTCACAAGTCGAGTCCTAAGGTGAATGAGTATCATGAAGATAACCAAGTTTGCTTCATCCATAGGTTGTTTACTTATACTAATTTTGGTTACTGATATGTTTTTAAACGTTAATGTTTTAATGAATAATGATGACATTCAGACTAAGAAAACATTCGCAAAACAACAACAAAACATTATATCAAAGGTGCGTTTATGTTTCTGAGAATTGAAAGTCATTGCAGAAACATATGTTTACGGTACGGTTTGTTGAATTAGATTTTAAAACGCAAATATTTCCTTTATTTTGCCCCGGTCCAAATCTGTAAACAGTGTCGGGTGCTCTTGTTGCATTGATAAGTTCACTCTACCTCTGTTTGAAATCTCTCTTTGCATGGTCAGCTTCTTATTTCGTCAATGTTTATCAATTTTGTAGATCTGTTTCCGTCTGTTGTTATTGATTATTGTTGTTGTTTTGATTAATAGTTGTTGACTGTGTTGTCAGTCTGAAAGCAACGTTATTATAATTTTAAACTTAGGGACAGACGTTTATTATTATAATATATTCTTTACCTTAGCATGTGTGTTATTTTTATGTGGTATTTTATTTGCTAACACATTCAATGTCCGGATTGCAACTATAAGATTTTTTCACAGGACCACGTCGTCACCTTATTGCAATAACTGATTAACTCCTTTTGAATTTAAAAGGACTTCTACCGTTACTGCACGTCGTCGTTAACCAGGATTTATTTTGCATGTATAGTTTAATATGCAGTTTATTTTGTTCTTTTCACTTCTCTGAAGCCGTTGATTAAGGAGAAGCACTTATGAGACGTTGAACTTTAGTACGAAAAGCAGACGATAATGCTACGTAGGTTTGTTTACAAAATTCAACCAATCAGAAAGCCGTTTACTTGGAGAGTTCAGTGCAATTGTATATACGCCCAGCATAATCGTAAAATTGACATAACAAGTTAAACCTTCATTGCGAGCAGACGCATCAAATAATTGTGTTCAACTGTTCATTATATAATTAAATCAATGGATAATATTGCAATTATGAGAGAATACAAAAGGAATACATCAGTGGATTCTGATACTGACATGTAAGTTTGCATTTTAATCTTTCGCAAAAAATATGATATTTAGGGTAATTAATATTTAGATCAGTTGTGAGTTATAGATCATTCTCATATGATATAGTAATGACATTGATATCTTATATAACTTATCTCACTGTAAACGTTAAACTGTTGTATAAAGAATAAAGTCTTAAAAAGTGTTTAAGGATATTTTATTTTAAAATTTAAACATTATGCATGTACTAAATGACTGTACTTACGTTTCTTTCAGGTCAGGCGATGAGTGCAGCTATACATTCAAAGATTTAGTCTGCCTCGCTGAGCGGGAGGATAGGTTAATCAAAGGATTGTTTGAGTCGGCGCATGTCCTTGAAATGTAAGTTTTTGTGGTTGATTTTTTTGTAACTTCTGCTTTAAAATCTGTTATATTAGCATAGTAGGCGGTAGAAATATTTGTACATCTTTTTTTGTTAACTTTACAATAAATCAGATTTGAGTATTAAAATTTTATATTTGCTAATCAAAAATTATTCCGAGTTTTCTTACTAAAGTAATTTGAATAATTTTGTATAAAAATAAAAGTAGATTTTATATCATTTGTCTTTTTATCTATTCAGGTGCCCTGACATTGTTGAAACATGCATACTCCCAAGTGGTAAAAGTCAGAACATATCAACACACATCCAACACAAGCTGATTGAGGCCTATTGCTGGGAAAATGACATTCAGATTGTCGAGCTAGATCATGCTGAATTCATGCGTACAATCAAAGTGCAGCGCAGCAAATCCATGGACTTGTCAACCATCGAATGTGTGCTTATAACATCTAAACCAGTTGAAGTCGAACTAGAAATGGATGACAGATACAATGAGATGGATGAAAACTTTGGTTGAATTTCTACAATGTCTTGAAATGGATGAAAATTTGAATGGTAAATTATTTGTCCCTTTTATGCAAAAAATACATTTGAAATTAAAAGTTTTGGTTTAAACATATTTTTATTCAAAATATTTTACATTTTGATGATATGCATATTAACGTAAAGTAAAGACTAATCCTCTCCTTTAAATTAAGTTTTTTTCACATCATCCCATAATCTTCGAAAATTGTTTAGAGGTTTTTAAAACATGTAGACATATCATTGATAGGTTAACAATTATATAACTCATATAGCAATAGTTTGTGACATCTGATCACTAATTTTATTCACTTCTTTTTATTTTCAGGGACTCCAATATCTCAATCAATGATGCATTTGCATATACCGTGCTTAACAAGCATGAGGAGATCAAGACTCAGACAGAATTGGCGTGAAATTTCGATATCTGTGAGAAAGTACATCAAACCGCCATTATGAGGGTCATGGCAAAAAGGTCATATTCATATTGGATACAACAGTAACGTAAACGAAAACATGCATCTGTTGTTAAGCTATTTATGTAAATGTGTATGCAAAATCAAAACATAAATAGCAGTGACATTCCATGAATTCATTATAAATGGATTTTTGTTACAACGTGACAAACAGCTGGAGTAAGTAAACAATACTAGAAGAGGGGAGATAATAAGGTTGAAACTTCTATAAACAACCTGATATGACATTTAGACTTTGTCTGTGAATTAGGACAAAATGAAAAGAAAATACATATGTATTCGTTGTGTTTGTGGGTTTTTTATTTGTTTTCTTTTGTTAAAATGTCGTCATTTTTTGTTTGTTTTCTTGTTTGTTTGTATTGATTTTTATATGATAAAGTTTGCTCTTATTTCTTTGTCATGTAGTCAAATCAAAATAAAAGATGAAAATTGGAATTTTTGTTGTATTATTTTGTCCACTATTATTATAGATTTGTTTGAATGTCAATAGTTAAATACTGTTCCTGATTGAATATATTTATGCTAATAAAAGCTTTACAACTATTGAAACAGTGCTTTGAAAATGACCCAAAGGCCCGACCAGACAGAAGCGTTTAGATGATCAACACCAGTTATATATAAAATGTACAATTTTCAAAACAATACATAATTGCAGGATTTAGATTGCATTTTTAATCGAGTTTTTATTTTGTAATATGTTACTTGATAGTGTGTAAGGTCTGAAAGATGAAAAATTAGGGATAAAACATATGCTATCCTATACTCTAGTATTACGTTTTACGATCCTTCATCACCATATGACGAGGACAAAAGATAGTATTAAAATACTATTAATAAAAATAAAATCCCTAAAGAAAGTCCAAAACGGCAAAACTGAAAATTGAGCCTGCTCATGGGGAATTCTGGAAAATGCTAGCTACTGTCCATGCCCCCTAGCACCGTTTAAGCAGTATTCAACATTTAAACATGTAATGGTAAAAAATTTAATATTCAATAAAAATAGCTTACACACATTTAAGATTTGCATGCACGCCTTTGTAAATCTTAACCATGCCCGTACGTGAAATCTTGATGTGTTTTCCTTTTTTTGGAAACAAATCAATCAAGGAAAATACTGATTTTTCTTATTACGTGGTATCTAAATGAATGATATAGTTGTCGACTATCTCTTTACTTCCGTATTTCAAGATTCTTGTTTACATCTTCCCGGTTGAATTCAACGATACGACATTAATACTATACCCTATTTAGGAATGCATGTAATTTAAATAAAATAAATGTCCTTAATGCGCCATAACGCAAATTATTACAGATTCATAACTGTAAGTTGAACCGAAAAAACATTATACTGCTTAACAATCATTATCGATTTTAACCGGCAGGAATTAATATATGGTTTCAAGCAATTTCGTTCATGAAATGCGTTTTAATGAATAAATTGCGAACTTTTTTCAGAATCGAATTGCAGAATCAATGTGATAAAACGATTACATAAACTGGAAGTGTAATGGAAATTTCATTCATTTGCTAGCTGTTTATGTTTTTATGTTGGCACACCTAGAGATATTTCAAAAGCTACTTTTTCAATGTCTAGTTTAATTCATAAGAATATAACGTTAAAACGTTGTTTTAAAAAAAAAATCATCTACAGATGTATATGATGAAGGTTCAAAGAAAACTATTATATACCGAAAAAGTTACAACAGTTTGAAATAGGTTTAAGAATTGCAATGCGTGCAAATATGGTCAGTATTGCGCAGTCGTAGGAGTACTAAAACTGTTATGGACAAACAGATAAAAAGGCTCATGTAGTCAGTGTGTGTGTCAGGAGGATAAAAGAGTAAAGTTATCATGAATTTAATAAGTATTGAAACTTTGTTCACAGGCAAAACAAGAGTACTTTGTTGTGATTATAGTAAATTAGTTAAATAGTATAGTAAATATATCTGGAAACAGAGTGATCCCTAGGAAGCATTAATCACAACAAAATTACAAGAGAATTGCAGACTCGGTTTGATTGAGTCTGTACATGAGGGATAATGTAAAGTGCAACATCCGTCACGCCCCCTAGCGCCGGCTTCAGCGGTACTCAATTCTCAACACCTAATAGTGTTGGCATCAATGAACCCGAAGGACCATAAAAATATAACAACACTGAAGTGAAGTACGCGGCAACTTTTTACAGTTGCCACACAGCACTTGACACCTGCTGTTGTGAAGTATGAAAATCTGGAAACAAAGTGATCCCTCGGAAGCATTAATCACAACAAAATTACAAGATAATAGCAGACTCGGTTTGATTTAGTCTGTTCATGAGGGATAATGTAAAGTGCAACATCCCTCACGGCCCCTAGCACCGGCTTGAGCGGTACTCAAGTGTTGGCATCAATGAACCCGAAGTACCATAAAAATATAACAACACTGAAGTGAAGTACGCGGCAACTTTTTACAGTTGCCACACAGCACTTGACACCTGCTGTTGTGAAGTATAAAAATCTGGAAACAAAGTGATCCCTTGGAAGCATTAATCACAACAAAATTACAAGAGAATTGCAGACTCGGTTTGATTGAGTCTGTTCATGAGGGGTAATGTAAAGTGCAACATCCCTCACGGCCCCTAGCACCGGCTTGAGCGGTACTCAATTGTCAACACCTAATAGTAACATAGTAAATTCCAGTAGATCTGAAACACCCCTCGTAGATTGTTTTAAGCACAGATTTATATATTTAGAAAGAAAATAATTTCTTATTATTCATTTCATGTAATTACTTAATTACTAATGAGAAATAATGTTAAATGTAATAAAATCTAACACATAAATATATGCTAAATAGGACATAATTACTTGACTTACTTGTTTGAAGTGAATCTGCATGCTGCTCTTGTAATAGCAGTTTGTGATTATATATTTTGTTTTTGAAGGCTTTTCGGAGGAGATCGTCGGGGCTGGCATTGTTGCATTGTTGATTCAAGTAAACTTAAAATACTTACAATGCTTAGACATATATTATATGGAAAATATTACTTAAATCTACTTCTGTTGATAATCAACCGATATTTTTTTATCCTGCCATTTTTAAACAATGGCACACAATAAACTAATCAAAACGCTTTAAGTCGTTAAATAGGGCAATTGCCCTATTTAACGACTTAAAGCGTTTTGATTAGTTTATTTCACAATTACAAATTACCTTAACGTCCAAAATCTTACAGAAGCTGACATTATTATTTCAAAACTAACAGGTGACTGAATCTTATATAGTTTAATTTTAATCCTTTCAATTGACCAATTTAATATGATTTGCGGCAAGAAAATTTGAAAATAAAACCAAGAGATCTTTTGTTAAAAAACTACGTTCGAAAAGAAACCATTTGGTTCGTCTTAATTGACATCTAAAAACGCTATAATGGATTCCTGACCCTGTTGACATCAATAATATTTAAGATGTGATAATAGATTTAATGGCACTGGACGGATATTTCCATCATCTGTTTAACTCTAGTATCAGTAGAAAACAAGTAATGGAAAAAGGTTGTATAATTTTGGAGAATATAGGCAGATGAACCCTAAATTGAGTTGTTGCTTTTTTGTACATATATCAGAGAAGAATAGATTAATAAATTAATATTGGTCAAATTCAGGCAAGTTGGTTTTTGATTTTGTTTCGTTTTGTTTGGTTCGACAGAGAAAATAATTACGGAACACTACTTCTTTCCTGAAAACTCCTTGCACTTGTTTATTTTGTTAAAAAGACAATTCAACAAGTTAACTCAGAACCGTAATAACTAATACGGACAATGTTACAGCCTTACAGACGCAGTATGAGAAGAATTATGCTTTAAATGATAGAATGAACAATGTTTAAATCAGCAAGCTTCCCTATTTCAAATAAGACAGTAATATCAAAACAAAAAATCATAGAAAAAAGTGATATATTTTCTGTCACATGTTTTTTTACCTTAGACGTACGTCAAGATTGATGCAAGCTGCTTCAAACTAGAGCATTGACGCAGTGAAGTACAAGTATGGTGATGTTTTATTGATCTAACTGAGAAAGTTAAGGCCATTATCAAGAGGAAAAAACGGATTAACAATTATTTTAATCCTTTCATAGCGTCTTCTTTAGGGAACGTGCTAATTGAAGCATCGTATCAGGTTTATAGTACAAGAATGCAAAGAACCCAAGTTTTCTTATTTTGCATAAAGATATTTTTTGAGATAAACGTTGAACATCTTAAATGTTGTGTTTTATTGTGCAATAAGTATAAACAAATGTGATCTGATAAAAAGATTATAGAATAAGATAAATAATTTCAAAATAATGTTAAAGTCTCAACTGTTTTTATATGATTTGCGACAACAAACCATAAAACAATCAATTATGACAAAAAATTATATCGTAATTTAGCTATAGAATCTACAATGTTCTAACGAGCAATTAGGTTGCTAACCAACATTTTCAATTACAAAGGCTTGCTCAGAATTGTCCATTGACAAAGTAAAATAGTGAAGCTTTGTCAATTACAGTAAATGGTGCTCTTCCTAGTTAAAAGTAAAAAGCTATGTTTTATTAAGCTGTTAAAAACGAATTGACCTATAACTGATGATCAAGAATTGCCTGGAATTCAAATCCGTTGACATTTAATAAACGACTTTCTAGTTTCCAAAAATAGCGTCATAATGCTGAAACCAAATCTAATAACTCTAAATCCAATGACAACAGCTATAAATAGAGTGCAGCTATTCCTGCTAAAGTGTTAACTACGCGCAGATTAATGTGTTTATTCAAAGAAAGGACACGACTTACGAGACTGGTCCTAAAAATTTCATTCTTTTATAGAGTAACATGACTGAAATAGTTGCCGAAAAAGAAAATCGAGCAGAATTTTTGAACTTGGTGCAATATATGTATTTAATCAAAGAGCTGGAGGTACTGACAATGTATTGTCTGGAAAAATACTGTTTGTCTTATCTTTACATATACTGTTTTTTATCGTCTTAAAAAACAACAAAGAATAACACATTTACATGAGCCATTTATCCTTTCATTATGATAAACAATGTCACATTTGACCAAACAGAATCAGACCAAAGACTCTGAGCAAGTTACATAAAAATTTGAATACAATTTGTGCAGAAGTTGTTCAACAATATGTATTAAATCAAAGGTCAACACAAAAGTTCTCAATATTTCAACCTTGACAATAATTTGATTATTCCAACAAACAGACATTCAGTGTTAACTGTTGATCGTTCAAACAGTATTTTATCCATTAAAAGGAGCAAAATAAAATGAAGCCAATACATTATAAGGCGACGCTCTGTCATTTCTAAGTAGTTTCAGATCCTGGCAATCAAATCGTCAAATATTCCTACCTGTTAATGAGAATCATGAAATTTTTGATAATTATTTTGCTGATATGTATTTTACATACCATCAGAACGAATAAATGGGAACAAATATGTATATGAACATTGCATTTATAGAACCGACAAAGGAATAATTCTTATTCCTTTCAAACAAATTTGTTGTTCATGTATTTCCTCTTAAAAACTGACTATAACTCAACACTCATGGTTTAAAAAAACAGCATAACTAAGAAACAGATATCCATTAATCAGACTGCTGAAAATATAATTATTTTTTTATTATCATACACTTACGGTTTATATATATGCATGCATATAGATTGACCACGTAATTAGTACAAACTCATTTCTTCTTGAGAAGCAGAAAAAAGTAAAACTAATCAAATGTAAGAATGTTTTAGATTTTATAATTCACAACTATATATGGAATTGGTATATGAATAATATATTATATTTTACTTCATAAAAAGCTATTACAATTACACTTTGTCATGCTAACGGCGATATGTTCGTTTATGGGAGTAAGGCAAGCGGAAATAGTAAGAATTTCTTGCATAGTTTGTCCATTATGATATTGTTTGATATATTAAAGGATATGAAATATTTGTCATAGTATACATTCCATTATTTCAGTTTAAAGTTTAAAATCAATTAGGGTCATATTTTCCTTCTCGGGTTCCTTTATCCATAATTTGTATATCTGCTGTCTTATTTGTAAGGTTTAACAAATATGTCTGATCTTTGGCTAAACTTATAATCCATAGATTATGTATTTAATGTTACTAAATGGATCATAAATTTGCTAATATTAGTCTTGATAGCATTTAAAGTTTATTTGATATTATGATATGGACTTTTACATGCATTTTAATCGTACGCAGGTGTTTGTATAAAGTTGTCAGATAGAGAAAATACGTAAAAATATAGATACTAATATGCAAATGTTGTCCGTTTCAACAGATTGAAAAATCAACAAATGTTCAACTTTTAGGCAGATGTATCTTAAAATGCAATGAACAGTAGTATTTATTTAAAAAGACAAATTTTTCTACCTTAACTTGCAACAGAGGAAAAAAGGGTTTTTTAAACTAAAATGATACTTTAAATAACATATAGTGCATTTTCGTTTTTTAATAAGTACTCCCAGAACTCGCAATAATCATTTTAATCTTTTGTTTAACGTTTTAAAATTTTTTTAAAAATTTTATAAATGCATTTTGACATAAACTATATGCTTAAGACTTTAACTAACTTACTAGTTTCTTTCTGTTGTTATACTCTAATCTGTTCTAGTCTCTTATGAATGTTATGTTATACTATTTGTTTTGAAAAGCAGCCTCAACAATGTCAATGTTAAGCAATGACATGCTAATGAACAGGACTGGTTATTGGCCCCCATAGATCGTTGAAATTTTTCCATAGTTTTGAATGACATTGCATTTTGTTACCGCATATAATGTTCATGCAAAATATGAAATATCTAACATTTTTGAGAACTTTGTATACTTTGTGACTTTTTAAGGATGTTTTTTTACATAAGCACTGGTGAGAGGGTAAGACTTAAGAAAAACATTAATTAATAATCTGACAGCTCAAATAGCTCAATAAACATTACCCTGTAGTAAAGTAAAAGGTCCAATCTTATTTTCTTTTAATAGAAGATCGTTTTACAAACAATCATTGTTCAGGACTGAATTTACTTGCATCATTTAGCTTTGTTTTTATGTTTGTTACACAACTTTTTTGCATGGAATTTCACCGTATTTGGTATTTTTATGCTAAATTTATACTCGTAGCTAATTTGAAGAAAACAAGCACTTTTAAAACCAGCCAGTCAAATGGAAAAATACAATTCTTTCTCTCATAACTTTTATCTAAACGTTAAGTAGGCGTTACAGACTGAGTACGATGTCTCCATAGAAACTGTTACGAAAACAGCTCTCCGTAAAACATGCGGAATTAAACGAACTAAAGCATGTGATTGTTAACCAGTTGGAAAGGCATGTAAATGCTCCGTTCATACTGATATCGGTTAAAGTTAGTACAGCTACTGAACAAGACACATCGTTGTATTTCGGATTATAAATACTGGTATATAGTGATCTACTGCACATATTGTTGTGAAAAGGAAATTTATGGATAAAATTATTACAATGAAAGATTACAGAAGAAATATATCAGTGGATTCCGATACAGATATGTAAGTATATTAGAAAATTTAATTTGAATCTTTTTGAAATGATGTAATCTTATGTAATTTTGTATCTAATTTACTAAAGAAATTAAAACATGTAATAATACTACATGTAATTGATTAACGTAATAAAACATGTTATGCTATTGAACAGTTCACAGTTAATATAAACATTTAACAATTACAATGTATATATTTTGCAAAAATAAAATGTGAATTGTAATAAATTTTTACTTGTATATACATTTTATTTAATGTTTTGTTTTATTTCTATTTAGGTCTGGGGATGAATGTACAGAAACTTTTCAAGATTTGATCTATATTGCGAATAAAGAAGGGCGTCTTGTGAAAGGAGTATTCGAAGCAGCGCACGTTCTTGAATTGTAAGTATAACACAAACAACTAGAAATTGTATAATTTTACAGATCCTATAGATCTTTTAATGTATGCATTTAATATGCTATTCATTTTTGTAAATGTTTTAGACACTTTCCAAGTAACAAAAATCAGTAACAGTATTTTTTTTATATTTGGTAAGCAAGTGGAATCATTTGTATCAATTATATGTTTTATTTTACTTATATTTTTCACATTCGAATCAATTTACATTTTCAGATGTTCAGATATCGTGAAGTTGTGCATCTTACCAAGTGGACCAAGCAGAAACATATCGACGCACATACAACATAAACTCATTGAGGCATATTGTTTAGAAAATGACATCAAAATCATAGAGATTAATGACTTTAATAGTATGTGTATTCATAGAAATAAGACTATAGACACGAATGGCATTGACTGTGCTCTTGTAACAAGTAAATCATTTCAAGAAGAAGTTGAAGCCAACCAAAATGAGTATAAGGATAACAGCGGATGAAATACAGTCGAAATATATGTATTGAAATGGTAAGCAGATTTTCATCTTTTGTTACTTAAATTGTTGCTTGTTTTTTAAAAAAAAAAAATGCTTTTTGAATAAGCTTCATGACTCATTTACTATTGATTTAGGTGAAAGTGTAAGTCATAATGTTACTTGTGATGTGTTGTTTGGGTTTTTAAACTTATGCCATTACTGTTTATAGTTTATGCCATTACTGTTTATAGAACAACGACTTTTATATTTGTTTCTTTTCTGTAATTTCAGGGCAACCAAAACCCATCTTATAAAACCATGGATGCAAATATGTACAAAAATGAACCAGACCGACATCAGGCGAAAACCGGTCTAGACAATTGGCACTGGCCGCCTGAAACCGGACATCAAATGTCAATAATTATCATTGGTCTTTTCACATTAAAGTGTAGGTTGATGCGAAACTGAAGGAAAGAAACAATTTATATAAAACGAAATCACGGAAAAACGCTTTTTTTTGGTGAGCAAACCAGTGAACACAGACTTTTTCTCAAAAAACTTTTCATTTGGAACAAGCACTTACGTTCTTGCAAATATATGAAAAAATAAAAATTTTTATAAAAATCTGTTTATTAAATGAAATAAAAAAAAAGGAAAAGAAAAAATAAAGGAACCATTTGATTTGATAATTTCAAGGGGGGATTATGAACTATGTGAGAAATTGACGTGGTTAAAAAAAGCGGTGGGGGCGATTTTCCCTTGACTGTACATAAAATTTTAAAAGTGCAAAAAGGTTTTTTATGGAACCAGCTGGCTATGAGCAAAACCTTCACCTTTTAAACGTGGCAAGGGAAATAAAATTACTATCGTAACAATATTAACTGTTCTGAAATTGTATTTCACTGTCTTGTTGTACGCCTTTTTCTTTTTTTCTTTTTTGCATGTTGTTTTGTAAATGCATTATATTGTTGAAAGTAAAGGTGTTATTCAAACTATATATATTATTTGTTTTATTTTATTTTAAGTTGTAAACTACTGGGGACCAATACCATAAACAATATCCAAAGACTCTTTGGATTTAATTTTTTTTTTAAAGTTTACGTTAGGAAATAATACTATTTCTAAGGTGTTTTACTTCATACTACAACATACAATTGTTCGTGGAGAAGGAAAAAGACATAAACTGTTTGCATAAGGATTATATACATGATGACCGAAATAAAAGGGTCATGGGAGGACAAATATATGGTCATAATACAATACCGGGAAACACTCACTAGTGAAAAGAAATCTATTGGCAAATGCCCTGACCTATGCTTAGTTAGGGTAGTAAAATTACAAATATATATATATATCTCGGTTATAAATGTCGGTTAAAAGCTGTAAGTTAGTTTTAACAGATGCGTAGATCTACATATATTACCATGACTTTCTGCAGGTTAGCGAGTGCGATGAATAACGGTGATCTAATACTTGCATAAGTTAAAGTAAATTGTATTGTTGTTCGCACATTTGCCATGCTAATAATGGTCAAATTATCATATAATAATACTAAGTACATATATTTTATATAGTAAACGGTTGCTGGATAGTAATTTTGTTCTTGATAATCAAGGGGTGATTATTTTATGATAAGTTGAACATTATTGACACGCAAATGTGCCGTACGGCTGTGGTTGTTCATAAATTTATAACACTAGCAACGATTATATTTAGATTTAAGTTTTATGTTTCCAGAAAGAAAAGCAAGAAAAAGTTTGATATGGTCACAGTTAAATGTTGAAAAGGACTGTTTAAAGTGCAAAAATGCAATAAACAATACTTTGACGCGCACGTATTAGATTCATAACATTTTGTTTAATTTAATTCTATTTATAGACAGTGTGCTACATATTAACTTTAAACAAGGATGTCGTTATATTTTATAACTTGTACCGATTTTAACTTATTTACAGGGTGAATTGAAAATCCGGTCGGCAATGTGTAAATCTGTAAGATAACCTATTTTATTTCAAATTCATAACGGATCGTCGTAGAAACAGAAAATCAAAATGAACTTCATGTTAACAAAAAACTCTAGCAATTGGGTCATTCCAATTAACGCTTTAGAACAAACTGGATATATCGTGCATGTTTTGTTAAGTTCCCTAGACAAAACTGACCAAACTTGGACCAAGGCAACGCTGTTAAATAAAGGTCATATAGACTTGGACCAAGGCAACGCTTGTAAAATAAAGGCCATATAGATAATACATGTCGGTTTGGAAAACAAACTGTATAAATATTCATTTATGACTATAATTATGTTAGGGCATGTGAGTATTGCAAATGGATTACTATTATCTAATACTAAATAGTACAAAGTAACGTCGTAACTGTTACTTCAAAGCGCTACCGTATTTTATACACAGATGTAAATAGGTTTATCATAACAAACACCTTTGCCATGTATGACAGTGATGCAACAATAGTGTTTATATACAAATATACAAAAAAACAACAAAAAAACCTGTGCTTTTTCTAATATTGCATAGTTGGATTTTAGTGGAACTTCGGTCTACTAGTATTTTAGAAGCGTTCGTTTGGTAACATTTTCGATACCAAGGTAATATATATGACATTGGTAATAGTTAATTATATATAATCTTCCAAGTAGCTTTAGGGCGTTGTTTGTGGTATATTATTATGCCGACGTTACAATAATTTCCATATGAGTGTTATTTTTATGTGTCATATTTAACTTTATTGATCAAATATGTGTGGATGAAAATGACGGTCAGTAACATTTTGTTTATATTAAATAACATATGGAAACGTAATATACCAGTTCAAAATTTGATTTCGACAAAAAATCAAAAGCGAGAATGCAATTCTTTTTAAATAAATGGTACAAATAAAACAGTTTTAACACGTTGCATAAGCCTAATTTAAAATTAGCTAGCATGGGCACACATTCCGCGTAAATGGATAGACAACGGTTTCGGTCTATGAACGCGTTTATGAAAAATAAAAAATAAAATTATATTCCCTGTCAGGAACACGGCACTTACTGTAAAGGGACAAGAGTCATTGACTAAATGAGCACCAATTAAATGTTAAATATTGTAAAACAACACTTGACAAACTTATCTTTTTTCTAGAGTATTGCAAAGTGCAATGTTTCAAGAATACTTGACTTTTGTTTTCCTGAAAAAACATGTATTACTGCGTTATTATTACAGTTTCATAAGAATATATGACGAGAAGTGTCGATAAGGCATTTTATATACATGTATTACATGTATTAAGATAGTTGATCATTGGGTTAATACCATTGCATTTTCATTAATGACTGAATGATCTATTCATGAACAATCCAAAGCTTAGTTTAAAGGAACGCCACTGAAGTCTAAAAAAGTCTTAAAACTTACAAGTCTAAGCTCTTACATAGAACATAGCACTTTAAACGGACACTATGGGAAAAAAGATAAAAATGTATAATCAGCATTAAAATGACTATCCATTTTTGTACAATTTTAAGCAAAATTATAGTTAAACGCAATATAAACGGTTCTCTATTTTTGAATCATTTTTGTGTAGTGACAGTGATTATTTTGGAGAAACGTTAGGGGCTAATGATATGAAATTTTGCACACAAATTATTTGTCAATACATTCATCAATGTGATGGAAGTTTCCACCGTCTGCATCACATTTGGCACAATTCGTTTTGAAATAATTTATGTTTATGATGCTGTCTAGGAAACCAAAAGAATTTGAGGCAATTATTCGGATTTTTTGTTTAACTTTAAAACCATTGAGAATTAGATCTACTGTTAAACTGTTGAATTATTTATGCAAAATACATAATGCCAATTACAATCTTTGTGCCAGTCAGCATATAAACAATGAACAATATGTGACCCGGATAAAATAAATCACTTAACGTGTTTGAGTTCCGCATTGTTTGCGATCCTGCGCCTTGTTTTGCATAATTATCTACAAATGATTTACATCCCTGTATAATAAATATTTAAAACACTTAAACATGCATCCACTACAACGATCATGCATTCGGGCTTTTTTTTTTATATCAGATAAGACAGTTGAAATTATTTGTACAGTAATTGTTCTACGAATTGAAACTATATCCTTGCGCAGTTAAAAGAATGTTTGGTATAGACTATGAAACCGAAACTATTTAATATTACAAAGTAATATATTTAGTCTATCAATCGCCCAATCTGTTAAATGATATGTTTTGGGAAAATTAAAATTTTATGTAATGTAGGCAACATCTTAAACACAACATTAAAACAGTATGCACTTCTGGGCAGAGTGGGAGAAATGAGCTGATTTTTACAACCAGTCAAGATTGGTACCCCCACAACCTGCAGTGCAAAGTGAAAGTCACTGTTATAACGTGGAGGTGTCGGGGGGGGGGGGGGGGCGGGGGTAGGGTTGGCAATTCACTTGATATTACATGGAATTAAGTCGTCTGAAGTCGATCGTCTATACACGGATATAATAAATTGCACGTTTCTTTTCAAGTATGAAAATTCTATTATTGATAAACCCGCTCCTTAAATCTTATAATTTATAAAAGTTGCATGCCTATAATGTACATTATAATCATCATGTAAAAAATGAAAATATTTCCCTAGAGAGATTGAAAATACAATTACTTCAACTTAACACACGTGACTTTCGCTTTTGGTTACAGGGTACGTTTGAGAAAACCTATTTCTGTTAAACAATATAAGTATATGTTAAGGGCTAAGACAAATTATTCATTTCATAACACAGAACAAAAGATATTTATACCAACAATACAGACAGTGATTATAAATAACTGGAATGATTTTGCTTAGTTTTGTTTGGTTTTACGGCGCACCAAAACAATTTAGGTCACATGGCGCGGAAACAGGAAAGATGATTTTGGCTAACCTCGGGGGTTAAAAACTTTAAGCAAAACTGGCATTATACCATCATATTAAAAGAAATGAAATTAAAGCAACTTAAATGTTTTGAGGGAAAAAAACACGAAATTGAACATACATGTAATATTGTCTTTTTCTTGATTTATGATGACGAAGGCAGTTTGGGTTGAACTTTACAAGAGGCAACAGCTGCTGTAAGTTCTGATAAGGTGGGTAGAAAGATAAAAGAAATAGCTTAATATAAATTCCGTCAATATATATAGTGTAACATATTGTTTGTGACCTTGACATTTGCTTACAATGTTAAACGTCATACACGTCGTTTTAGACACAGGATGTACCAGGTAGCTGTTTGTCTTTGTGACATGTATGTATACACATGATCACGTAGCCACATACATTTTTAAAGCAGCTTACTCCAGAATAATACAAATTTTCATAAAAAAATTGAAAATAAATTGTTTAAAATATTATGAAGTGAACAAAGAAAGAAACTAACACATTGCAAACGGCACTTACAATCTACGTGATTTACCAAGATGAGGGCAAAATATGCAAAAATAGCCCTTAATGCGTAAGTCACGCAGTATAAAAATGTTGATAAAAACGTCAAAATCAGTCATTAATCTAACACAACAAGCGAATTATTACTCCATTTTAAATCTTTTTCCTTTCTTTAACAAATATTTGTACAATTTTCTCAAGTTTGATTTTCTTGCAATATTTTGGCACATTTTGAGGCATGCGCTTTAAATCAATGGAGACTTATTGGCTTTATATGGTACAACAATTTGCGTCGGCTTGGTCTAACCTAAATGCTTGCTATTAATTTCATACATGTAATGTCCTCAACAAAAATAAAAAGACAGGTTCAAACGACAACTTATCATATTCAGAAGATTTTAAAGGTAGTTAAATGTATAGAAGTTGGTGATTTAAGAGATTAATACATCATGTATATAAATAAAAGAAAAAAAAGACAACATTCGTTGCAATTGCGTTTCAGATTATTTACACATGTTTTTAGTAAAAGAAACATTTCATAAATGCTCCTTAAATGCTTCATATTTGAGATGTTTTGACAGCTAATTCAATACGTATAACATTAATTTTCAATTCTTAATCAACTATAGGAGTTTGAAATTTAAAGTAGCGAATTCTTATAACGTACAGATTTCATGTTACTTCTTTTTCTGCCAGTATTATCATTCCTTCAATTGACGTAATCTGATGCAATTCCTGACCTAATTTATGCACTGCAGTTTTCAATGTGTTCTAAATTAGATCGGGCAGGGTTACATTTCAGTACGTTGGCGTTAGTTCTTTGGACAGAAAATAAACATATGATTTAGCCTTAATGTACATTCTCAAAGTGCACTTTGAACGCAATTAATGTTAACAATCAGGAACACTTGATAGCAACAATTACAGTAACAATTACACTATAAAGTGCATGATTTTGATAATTCGTACAGTGCCTGTACAATATCGGTCGGTACTAGGTAGGTAACCTGGTTAAAAACTACGCGTAACTCGTAGGCCTGTCACATGACTTTGGCATCATGTGATTTGAAATAAACAAAAACACGGAGTGTAGCTTAGACAAATATGTTTTGATATTATATTATCTCTGGCAGCGAAGACTATTTTACTACAATAAGTAAACAATTGTTTGATAACTGTTTCAAAAAACATTTGATACAATAACAATAGGATACATAGAGTTATATAAAACTATCATACATTGTATATGTATAATTATGAAAATGCAGGTCTTTTATAGATGTTCCAGACATGGTATTTTCATGGAAACGCAACTCACGCACGCACGCACAGAAATAATACTTTTAATTTTAAATAAAATGGTTCTTTCTAGAAGAAGAAAATGCCTTATAGATCTAAAAGATGTTTCTAAATATTGTAAGAAGTCACATAATCATATCGGTTTACGTAACTTGATCTTAAAATTGAAATAATTGTGCCCTATTAATACATAAAGAATGAAAAATAAGTGGTAAAAGCACGCTCTCATCAGTTTATGTCAGTTCTATAGTTACGAATATCACGTTATTTGACTTCAATGTGCCAATGTTTTTTGTTGGAGTTGGAATGAACAAGTTCTAGAAATACTTATTTAAATACATCGTTATTTGTGGTGATTTCTGAATAATTATTGTCAAAAGTAGGTTTTTAAGAGCATAAGTGCTTACTTTAATATCACCATTTTACACGACATAAATTTGCCAATTGTTCCATTAAGTAACAGTAAATATGTACATGTTCTCTTTTGTTAACTGCTGATAACGAAAAAGGATAATAATTATTTCACTAGTCAAATCACAATGTATGTTATTGTGGTTATGAATGTACGTAGCTTTTGCTAAATGATGTCATATATTTATAATAGAGAAAATTGAACAATAAAAAAGTCAAACAAACGTAAATATTTTCTACAGAAGATATATTTAATTATAAAGGAAGAGAATATGGAAATGAAATAAACTTACAACTTTCATTTTTTTAAAATGTATTTCTTAAAAGATGGATACAGCTTTACAGTACATTACAGTCAAACGTGTTTGGAAAGACCGTCTTTGTATTAAAACCTCTAATTAAAACCTCCATGCATTTTTGCCAAAAGATATTTTTACCAAATTTAGAATTTAGTCTGATGATTTAAAATGTTGTCAAGTTTGCAACTGAGCAAGTGATTAAATCTAATATAAGATACTAGTTAGCGGTGGCCTAGTGGTTAACGTGTTTGCATATCAACCGAACAATCAAGGGTTCGAGCCCTATTTGGGCCACGACCATGTTTCCTCATCCTGACACCAGAGTTCCACGAAACGCACTCGAAACTGATTAATATATGTTGCAAGAACTTGTTTCGCAATCGAACTAAATGATCACATAATTAAACTTAGCTATTAATACTTAACATATAACATGTCCGAATAGCCCTTATTCCGTTAAAAATGGTAAACATACGGTTGTAAAAGTTGTATTTTTAAAAAGACTTTACCATTGTCATTCTTCAAATTAAGTATAGTTTTCAGTTAATACCGTATCTTAAGTTTTACATCTTAAAACGAATAATGTTGTTTTATGTAAAGGCGTGTCTTCTTGGTGACTATATTGCGTACATGCTTGTTGACAAGTTCGTTCAACATCGTCTTTCATATGTATGAAACATTTTTCATGTATAATAGCTATTTATAACTTGTTTTCTATATATTGTCTACATATATCATATTCTATCAACGAAATGAATTGCTCTCTTGTAACCGATATCCATTGATGTTTCTATTTTGAGTGTCCGCCCTCAATCCTCACGTGTCGCTTAATGTCACATTGTTAATGCAGAACAATCTTGCGGCAAAATGGTATATGAAAACCACAAATTCATTCCGAACAAATGTCAAGTTCACTATCGTCTGCTTCCTACGCATCTGCGTTAAAATGTAGCATAATTATTTCATCTGAAATAAAAAACATAAAATAACCATGTAATTATTATAAATATTAGTTTTTATGCAGGCACTAAAATTCCACCTGTGTTTTTCTCTTATATTCGATTCCCTCCAAAATAACGATTTAAAAACGCGTTCAATTATTTTCTAGTTAAAACTCGTTATAGTTTGTATAAACCTTCACTTTGGTTTCTTGCTGTTGTTGTGTATTGTATTTTTGTCGTTGTTGTTTTTTGTTTTGTTTTTGTGGCGGTATTTTAATGTTTTGATTTTTTGTTTTGTTGGAAATTTTAAGTCAAGGTACTGTAAACAATGACATGTGACGAATTCCAGCTCAACTTGTGGTGAAAAGACCCCAAGACGCCCATTCCCGCATTATTTCTGGTTCATGAAAGCGGGCATCCGAGTAAAACTTCCGGACTTCTGTTAAGCTACATTGATAGGATCATTACCAAACGGGATCGAACATTCAGCGGCAAATTCAATGGACGGCGGACTTTTTGTTGGCTATTCTGACGCGTAAATAATTTTATCCTGCCACAAAAAGCAACTGTCCATTTCTTTGTAAGTGATGAACAGACGATTGCAGGGAAGCAGTGCAGCTTGACGTCTTATACAAGGGTTGAACTGTAATAAGAGAAAGGGACATTTTGGTCTCACAAAAACACGAATTCGAAAATAACTTTATTTGATTATTTCTCAAATCTTTCTGCGCGAAATTGACACAGTAATGTCTCTTGTTTCCTAACACCGCCACGATATGCAATAACATATTTTATGTATAAAGAGATGACATATGGCGCGTTTGATTGTTTCTATAGTAACATGTAGCAGCAAGCTGTCGAGTTGGAATGTTTTTGTAACAGCTATAAAGATTATTCAAACTAGTATGAATTCTTAAAATGCTTCCATTGTACAAATTAAGAGACTTAACATTAACCAAATGCACTTACAATTCAAATTAATCAATCTAAAAATGCAAATAATGCAAAATATGCAGAAATGGTTAGCATAGTCGTTACAATTTGGGTACGATATGAAGTTCTGACATTATTTGCTACAAATATGAAAAGATTGCGCGTTATTTGTGAATAATTTCATATTTCTTAACTCATTTATGTATATTTAAGGAAAGAAAATGTTTGCTCTTCTACAGGCGTGAAGATAGGTTTACCAAAATTGCCGAAAGAAGGCGAGAGCGGTTTCAATTTTTTGTACGCTATTATTACTCGTCAAGTCGGTATTTGCCGATTGTATTAGACGGTCCCAAAGAGAATAATTGTTGAGCCGTTCCATGACAAAACCAACATAATGGGTTTGCGACCAGCATGGATCCAGACCAGCCTGCGCATCCGCGCAGTCTGATCAGGATCCATGCTGTTCGCTTACATACCCTAAAACAAGTAGAGAAAGTGATAGCGAACAGCATGGATCCTGATCAGACTGCGCGGATGCGCAGGCTGGTCTGGATCCATGCTGGTCGCAAACCCATTATCGCTTAATGTCATCTTGTAAATGCTGAACAATCTTGCGGCAAAATGGTATATGAAAACCACAAATTCATGTCAAGTTCACTATCGTCTGCTTCCTACGCATATGCGTTAAAATGTAGCATAATTATTTCATCTGAATAAAAACATAAAATAACCATGTCATTATTGTAAATATTAGTCTTTTTGCAGGCATTAAAAATTCCACCTGTGATTTTTCTCTTATATTCGATTCCCTCCAAAATAAACATTAAAAACGGGTTCAATTATTTTCTAGTTAAAACTCGTTATATAAAACTGTTGTCTAATCCTTCACTTTGGTTTTATGCTGTTGTGGTATTTGTGTTGACATTTTTGTCGTTGCGGTATTTTAATTTTTTGATTTTTTGTTTTGTTGGAAATTTTAAGTCAAGGTACGGTAAACAATGACATGTGACGAATTCCAGCTCAACTTGTGGTGAAAAGACCCCAAGACGCCCATTCCCGCATTATTTCTGGTTCATGAAAGCGGGCATCCGAGTAAAACTTCCGGACTGCAAAATATGCATAGTCGTTACAATTTGGTTACGATATGAAGTTCTGACATTATTTGCTACAAACATGCAAAGATGGCGCTTTGGTTGTGAATAATTTCATATTTCTTAACTCATTTATGTATATTTTAGGAAAGAAAAAGTCTGCGCATCTACAGGCATGAAGATAGGGTTACCAAAGTTGCCGAAACTAGGCGAGAAAGCTGTTTGGATTATTTTTCACTATTACTCGTCCAGTCGATATTTGCCGATTGTATTAGACGTTCCCAAAGAGAATAATTGTTGAGCCGTTCCATGACAAAACCAACATAATGGGTTTGCGACCAGCATGGATCCAGACCAGCCTGCGCATCCGCGCAGTCTGATCAGGATCCATGCTGTTCGCTTACATACCCTAAAACAAGTAGAGAAAGTGATAGCGAACAGCATGGATCCTGATCAGACTGCGCGGAGGCGCAGGCTGATCTGGATACATGCTGGTCGCAAACACATCATATTGGTTTTGTCGTGACGCGGCTCAATTGTCTTATTTCCGAACTACTGATTAATATGAATAATACAATCAGACCTTGTTTTCCTCTTTAAATCCGATCTTTTTTCTTATGGATCTAAGATTAACCACTTAAACTAACTCAACATGTTTCATCAAAAGTTATTATTTTATAAACAAAAGAAAATGCAAGATATTATGCACGATTGTAAAAAGGAAATTTTTCAGACATTTTCTTATATTCTCTGCTCGCATGCGACCTTGCAAATCTATCACTACATTGTAGAGATGTACGCAGAAACTTCCAAACTTGGATCCAAACTGGACATGACCTCATACAGAATGTCCCCTAAACGATGCCAAGGACGAATTTCGAACAAGGTTCTTAAAGGGTTTTTAAAAGGTGTTTACATACAAATTCGACAATTTTGAAATTTTTATGTACAACTGTAATCGCAATTTATACTACTTTTCCTGCCCAAATGTTATACTTTCTAAACACTTAAGAATGCAAGGTGGTTTTGTCTGGTTGGGTTTAATGGCATATTGACATACAACTGGCCATACCGCGCGAACAATATAATTGTTAAAGTAAGATTATTTTAACCTAAAAAATGTTAGTACAAAGTTATAAAATGAGTTAGTTTAATTTTACAATACAGGTTTATTTGTTTTAAAAGCCGATCAATGTCTTGGAAGGAACTCAGTCAAAAGTTCTGAAAGTGAACTCGGTAAAAACTATCACAAACCTGTGTCAGATCATGGCATTCAAGGAGAAAATATTTGACTGTGAAATATTCATTGCAAGCTATACAAAATGGAGCATCGTCGCCTTTTCAAAACTCTGGTGTGTCCTATTCGATATGTTAAGAAGAAATTTAGATGGCGACACGTTAAGCCTGGATTTTTGGTTACAAAAGACAACGACTGAAGACAAAAAAAAACTGTATAAATCTCATCAATGTCTTCCCGTTATGTTTTCATTTCTGTTATACAATAACAAGATTTGTTTGATTAATGTTAATCGCTATACCGTTTACAAAGACCTTTTAAAGGCTTCATTATATAAAGACGATTTATCAGCTGTTATAAAATCAACAAGCAATATAATCATGCACGACCTTGTCCTGAAATAAATACAACGCAAACAAGATGTATTTAAACAATGACGTTAAAATATCGTCGTATGATTAATTAAATCCGCTTTGAAGTACATTAAATACCTTTCACAAGGTGTTGGTACCAAGACTTTGACTGTATCTTTGCTAGCGGCCGTGAGCTTAAAATAAATAACAAATCACGCATGGATAAATGTAATGTTTATGAATTTAACGACAAATGTTGTAAACAAGATATCGATCAAAATTGATTCGAAATAATTATTATGTTTTTAGTAACAAACAAACTTCACAAAATCTAAATTTGTCTTATCACACATAAACTTTCACCATGATGAATTAAGTTAAGGCTAGTGAACTCGGCAAGTAGTATACCTTCCGTTAATGGGAAGTTTGTATTTGGAACGGTGACCTTGGACATGGAAAATATTGTTGAAATAATCAGTCCATTTTATAGTACATATAAATATTATTCAAATAGTTTGAATAGTGTTCCATTATGTCACACCATGTTTGATATATGCATACACATGACTGTATTCAATCTTATGAGTAAATATATATACACAAAACTATCACTCATTCAGTTGAAACAACAACAACACCAGCAGTAGCTGCAGCAACAACAAACAAACCAACGATAGAAGATTAAACGAGGTGAAAGAACTTGGCTGGTTATGAGTGACCAGTGCGAACAAACAAGATACTTATATGAAGGTAGCCTTCATTTGAGAAATGTTCCATCGACAACAACAACAACAACAAAAATCTGTTAATCATATACACCAACTTTGCCACTTTTAAGGGTATTGTTGGCTTAGAAGTTGGGTATCTGCCTCCAGCTAAGGGATCAAATATCCGAGCTCAACCTGGGCTCCTCGCATGCTTTCGCTTATTTTCTAACATCAGTTCTTATAAGTTCCATTAATTGGTATAACGAGATCACCAATTACGTTGAAAACCTTATCATTCATTCATGCACATGAAAATATCATCCCCTCCCAAAAAACAACAACAATAAAAAAGAATAACAACAAAAAACAAACAAACAAAAAATAAAATAAAACAAAAACAAAAAAACAAACGAATTCATCCGGACGGGTAACATTTTTCACGAATACAAAAAGCCGAAACGATTTTTACATGTAAAAGCAGGTGTACCTTGGCCAAGAACCTTTATTTTTTAAATATACTGATTGTTTATAATAATAATAATAATAATAATAATAATAATAATAATAATAATAATAATAATAAATAATAATAATAATAATACGAACATTGAACCCGTAGGTAAATTAATTGTCCTTTTCTCTGCGCTGACTGGAATCAACAAAGACATATCTAACACTTGGATGTATTAATTGTCAGGGCATAATTCTCTTTTCTTTTTACGTCCAGATATTGATTTGACAGACGTCTGTTCAGTGAACTTCGGCGGCTCTGGTCAATGACATGCTCATCATAAAGCGATGTCTCAAGGTTGTCCATACGGTATTTGACCTAGTCACTCGTTCTTTACTCCAAATGTTCACTGATGTGGAATTTATTACCTATGTGTATATATATACAAAGCATAAAGGTTTTGCATTAGAGGTGATTGACCCAATTAAAACAACCTATTTCAGAATCAGGACAATATTTATGTAGATTATGTAGTTTGCATTGTATTTTTAATGGATTGATGGTAAACGATTATTAACGAGGTTAACAACCTTGTTCTCATAGAGCATTGGAGCATTGTTTCAGAAATGTAGTAGACGTTGCCAAGAAGTGAAACCTAGAATCGAAATTATTTAGGTGAAGATTCTTGCGATCTATTGAAAATGTTAAATACGCAATTTTTGCTTATACGTTATGTGAAATGATAGTTTTACTTTCCTTATACGTTTGGACTTAGAAAGTTCGACAACTATGCTTGTGGCCACAGATATTGAGTAAAAGGGCCGGTGTCATAGTGTTAAAAGGTTAAAAGGTACCATGATTGTGGATATATGACCCACTGACATACTGTCGAAATATTGGAAGAATAATTTTGATAAGTCAGGGTCTCAGGGATAATACAATTACTAGTATTTTATCAATGTATAGATGCATAGTTGATGACCTCACGGTCATTAACAGAATGTAGAGACATAATGTTAGATATGGACATGCTAAAATATAAAGTGCATATACATATGAAAAAACAATAATTAATACCCGTGTATTGCATAACTAATTTAAGTAAAGCTAGAATATTTATTATGTTCAATAGCATGTGGCAGATCAGATAAGTTAAAAACAAAACAAAAAACAACAACACACAGTCACACAATAAAACACACACCCACTCCCCCCCCAAAAAACACCAAAGAAGAAATAACATCAAACAACATCAACAATAAAAAACAGACACACGCACGCACGCACGCACACCCCAAAATAAAGAAAAAAATACAACAAAAGAAACAACAACAAAATAAAACATCTTTCTTCTTTATGCTAACGATATTTCATTAAGTTTCGCAAGCCCTAATCACAGAGGAAGAAAATAAGTCAAGTGTTCTTATATGGTTTTTGGAACTTGATGATGTTGTTTGTTATTAAGATGTAGTGAGTGACGGACTGAATAAGGTAATAAAGATAATGCAAAATCAAAGGTCATGAAGGCTCTTCTTAAAGTCACAACATTACATCATCCATGTAATGTACGAAGTATATGTGTATGCAAATCAGACGCAGAATGTTCTCCTTGATATTATTCCAAACCTTACAGTATACTAAAATCATTTGCTATTTATTGAAATACCTATTCGTCAAATTGTCTTGTTATAAATAATAATGTGGTTTTTAACTTTGTCAAAAAGGGCTAAATTGGGTAATAGGACTACGGCAAACTACAGAACTACATACGTCTGTTATCATATAATGATAGATATAATGTATAAGTGTAATATTGATTTGAATACGGACAAATAAGCGTATATTTAAGCACTTAGATATTTTCTCTGACGCATCCGCTGCTTCTAATTAGGCAGTTTATGTAACTGTAGTGCTTTTTGCTATTTAGCGTCTTTAAAATGACTTAAAACGTAGAGAAATAAAACCAGAAAGACGCGCGTGCTTTGTTGTTTATGTTCCATTCTTTTGGGTATACTTGTATTTACGAATGGGGTGTAATTAACATAGATGCAACAACATTTTAAATGCGTACTTAATTGGAAGAATTAAAAATATATTTTAGTAATAATGTAACAAAAAATCACAGGCGTACAGGCGTAAAATATATTTTATATAGTGAACGGGTGCTGGATAGTAATTTTGTTCTTGATGATCAAGGGGTGATTATCTTATAATAATTTGACCATTATTGACATGGCAAATGTGCCGTACGCCTGTGCAAAAAATGGGGAAATGCTGTTATCCTTAAAATGGCCAAAAGTACTTAAAGAGATACTGACTAAAATGATCGGGTCAGACATCCTACAATTTTTCAATAAAACTTTCTTTACTATGGAACGCCTGGACTGTCTTATGTGTAGAATGACTGATATACATGGTTAAATGTGATTCTGTTGAGTCCGAGATACAATATGCTGGGTCAAAATCCCAATATACTTGGTGGAAATCCAAATGCGCTCAGTTATTGAAGTGTAATGTTGTGTGCTGACTGTATTTTATTCAGTCAAGTCAATGTATTGTCGGGTGCATAAGTCGTTATGTTCAGTTCTTAAAACAAACAGGCATGTGGTAACACAATTATGTTGAGTTAAAAAGATATGTTGTAGGGTATCTTCTCATCATGTTCAACCATGAAAATAAACTGTTAAGTGGTACTATCATTTCGTTTGGCTGAGGCAGTGTATTATTGGGTGATCCTTTTATCATTTTTAGTTGAAATGACATGCTGTTGGGTGCTTTATTCAGACTGTTCAGTCGTGAAATAGAACTGTTGAATAGTACTATCATTATGTTCAGTTCAGATGATGTACTGTTCGGTGCAGAGGTCATTCTGTTTAGTAGTGAACACAAAATGTTGTGTGATACCGTTATTATGTTCAGTTCAGATGATATACTGTTCGGTGCAGAAGTCATTATGTTCAGTTCAGATGATATACTGTTCGGTGCAGAGGTCATTATGTTCAGTTCAGATGATATACTGTTCGGTGCAGAAGTCATTATGTTCAGTTCAGATAATATACTGTTCGGTGCAGAAGTCATTATGTTCAGTAGTGAACACAAACTGTGGTGTGATACCGTCATTATGTTCAGTTCAGATGATATTCTGTTCGGTGCTGAAGTCATTATGTTCAGTTCAGATAATATACTGTTCGGTGCAGAAGTCATTATGTTCAGTAGTGAACACAAACTGTTGTGTGATACCGTCATTATGTTCAGTTCAGATGATATCCTGTTTGGTGCAGAGGTCATTATGTTCAGTAGTGAACACAAACTGTGGTGTGATACCGTCATTATGTTCAGTTCAGATGATATTCTGTTCGGTGCAGAAGTCATTATGGTCAGTAGTGAACACAAACTGTGGTGTGATACCGTCATTATGTTCAGTTCAGATGATATTCTGTTCGGTGCAGAAGTCATTATGGTCAGTAGTGAACACAAACTGTGGTGTGATACCGTCATTATGTTCTGTTCAGATGATATCCTGTTCGGTGCTGAAGTCATTATGGTCAGTAGTGAACACAAACTGTTGTGTGATACCGTCATTATGTTCAGTTCAGATGATATCCTGTTTGGTGCAGAGGTCATTATGTTCAGTAGTGAACACAAAATGTGGTGTGATACCGTCACTATGTTCAATTCAGATGATACTCTGTTCGGTGCTGAAGTCATTATGGTCAGTAGTGAACACAAACTGTGGTGTGATACCGTCATTATGTTCTGCTCAGATGATGTCCTGTTTGGTGCAGAGGTCATTATGTTCAGTAGTGAACACAAACTGTGGTGTGAAACCGTCATTATGTTCAGTTCAGATGATATTCTGTTCGGTGCTGAAGTCATTATGTTCAGTAGTGAACACAAACTGTGGTGTGATACCGTCATTATGTTCAGTTCAGATGATATACTGTTCGTTGCACAAGTCATTTGACAATGCGCTGAGTGGTCATACAATAATGTTGGGTTCATTCGGATTTCTTCGCGTCAAACAAGATGGCGGGCGGGAGCAACTAATTTCCATAGGTCACGTCGAGGCTAATGACCACTAAATTGCCAAAACAATTACCTATTTGAGTCACACATGGCCACAGTATAAAGAACGTTAAATATAAGTATGGAACCCCCATTTGAGACACACATGACCACAGTAAATGGAACATTATATATAAGTAAGTGTGGCCTAATAAAGTCAAACATGGCCAAAGTATAAAGAAAATTCTTTATAAGTAAGTGAAACCTAATTGAGTCACATATGGCCACAATATATTAGACATAATGTTTAAGTCAGGGAAATGTATTTGAGTCTAATTTTATTAGGCTACCCTTACTTATATATAATGTTCCATATACTTTAGTTATGCGTGACTCAAAAAGGTTTCCCTTACTTAAACATAATGTTCCATATATTTTGGCCTAGTGTGACTCAATTAGGTTTCCCTTACTTATATAGAATGTTCTTCATAATGTGGGTATGTGTGACTTTATTGCGCTACCTTTACTTATATCTAATGTTCCATGCATATACTGTGGCCATGTGTGACTCAAATAGGTTTCCCTTACTTAAATATTATGTTCCATTTATTGTGGTTATGTGTGACTCAAATGGGTTACCAACAAATACATTTTAAGTCGTATATGCTGTGGCCATATGTGACTTTAATAGGCTACCCTTACTTATATGCTCCATATACTGTGGCCATGTGTGACTCAAATAGGGTTCCCTTACTTGAATATGATGTTTTATATTTTAAATTTCGTTTGCTGTGTCCATTTGTGACTCTTATAGGTTACCAAACAGATAAATTTTAAGTTTTATTTACGGTGGTCACGTGTGACTTTAACAGGCTACCCTTACCCATATTTTAAGTTTTATATATACTGTACCCATTATGACTGTAACAGTATAGTATAGTCATGAATTAACTAATAAATACCCATAGGGTATTTAAAAGTCCAATTTATGAAAATAACGTTCTTAAGCCCCCCGATAATATTTATAGGGAAGAAAATTGTTTTGGCAATTTAGTGGTCATTAGCCTCGACGTGACCTCTCCCATCTTGTTGCCCGAAAATATCCGAATGAACCCAACATATTGGTTGTATCACACAACAGTTTGTGTTCACTATTGAACATAATGACCTCTGCACCGAACAGTATATCATCTGAACTGAACATAATGATAGTACCAAAAAACCACTGAACATAACGACCTTTGCACCGAACAACACATTGACTTGACTGAAGAAGATATAATCAGCACACAAGATAATGATAGTACCATTTTAGACAATGACTGTACCATTTAACAGTTCTATTTCACGACTGAACAGAAGGAATAAAGCACCCAACAGCATGTCATTGCAACTGAAAATAATAAAAGTATCACCCAATAATACACTGCCTCAACCAAACAAAATGATAGTACCACTCAACTGTTTATTTTCATGGTTGAACATGATGAGAAGAGCACCAAACAGCATATTATTATAACCGAACATAATAACTGTAACACCCTACAACATATCTTTTTAACTCAACATAATTGTGTTTCCACATGCCTGTTTGTTTTAAGAACTGAACATAACGACTTATGCACCCGACAATACATTGACTTGACTGAATAAAATACAGTCAGCACACAACATAGCACTTCAATAACTGAGCACATTAGGATTTCCACCCAGCATTTTGTATCTCGGACTCAACAGAAAGACATTTAACCAGGTATATCATTCAATCTTAACATAAGACAGTCCAGGCGTTCCATACTTTTCTATTGAAAGGTGACAAGACGTTAACCACAGTGAAAGGTTAACGCCATACTGGCCGCTATCGACATTTTCAATAATCCATTACTTTCAATGAATTGACTCCCACACTGTAACATTTAGAATTTACCCAAGCATGGATTCTCTTACTATCGGACCGCTCCCAGTTATTCAATTTCCCCCTGTGTTTATCTGCTTGTTTTATTACAAGTGTATCACATAATTTAGAAGTAAACAGGCGTGACGAGAATATGCACTCATCTTATCTTAAAAGTGCTTTCGGAACTTGAAAAAAACATCGCGACATGTATTGATCAGGCGGGGGGGAGTGGGAGAAAAATCGGCCTTGAATTTTTTTTGCAATAAAACATAGCAAAGACACAGGGAAAGATGTTATAATATTATATCAGGGGTGTGTTTCTAAAACGTCTTAGAAAATGAGCTGATATATGTTTTCAGATTTTCTCCATGAATTAATCTATAGGCGAGATAAACCGCTATTTCCAAGACGATTGAATTTGTAGATGGGTGACTGTTTTCAATGGCGAGTGGATACAAAAGTTATTGGAAATAATTCATGTTAGTTAAATTGCAAAAAAGAAATTTAGAAACTTTTTGTTTTGGCTTGTGCTCATTTCTTATGATTTGTATTAGAGATAATATTGTAAACAATTACAAATTGTTGTGTTTAATGATTACGATTTCGTAATACACCAAGTACAAATCTGAATAACCTTTAAGATCTTGGTTACAAACTCAACAATGACGTATTAATAATGCATTTTCTGGCAGCAGTAACTGATCTGATATTTTGAAATTAAGAACGCTGTTCCCACAAGTGCCACTTGTATAACTTCTATAATTTAGCCTTGAGAATCTATCCCGAGAGCAATTCAAAACATGTGTGTGCATTATTGAGAATCGTGCAAAATATGCTATGCATGTTATGCAACAATTTCATGTGAAAGCACTTTAGTACAAGTAACCAAACATAAATGTTGACTTTTCTGACCTTAGAAAGTTACAACTGAGAACTGAGAATAAATTTACTAAACAACCTTATTATTGATAAACATCAAAGGAAAGAAAAACATACATCGTTCAAAGAAGAAGTTCAGATTTATGCACTAAATAACCTTTGATTAATCGTGTCCCGTGCGTTCGTAATATAGCAGCGGCTGTCGTTAATCTACAAGCAGCATCACTCAGTTCAGTATAAAAACATTTGATTCTCTTTTGACGTTAGTTGATTATTGACAAGAAAGTCGCAAACAGTGTTCGTAAGGCGTTTGATATGTTTATATATTTGTTCTTAGTGTTCTTTTTATTTTTCTTCTTTTTTTCCCTTTTCTTTTGTAAAAAAAAGCCGGGTACATGCAATTTATACTCAGCTTAGAAGATTAAACCTTAAGAACATGTAAATATGTTAAGATATGACAAGCTCAGGCTTTTTTGTGCATAAGGAAAAGAATAATGTAAATAATTATTTGAAACAGAAACATCCCTTTTTAATCAAGGTACCTCAAATGTTACGGTAGACAACAATACAATATATATCCTTCATTGAAAATACATTTATTGGTTAAAATACCACAATTTGATTATCATTTCAACATTATTAATTTTGCTTCCAGTCTGGCTTTATGTTTAATCAACATGAATTTTTTATAAGATAATCAGACGTTGTGTTGATGCACAATATATATAAATTGTCAAGGTCATTAAATACTTTAAATTACAGTGTCTATCGTTGTTCATAAAATAATCTTAAAGGTCTTAGAGTTGCAAGACTTTCTATGGTCCTAAAGGAACATTGTTCCCATCATGTTATTGTTGAAGATAGAATACCGCGTCAGGCGGTGCTAGGGGGTTGTGTGACAGACGTTATCTCTAATAAACAACCTTAGTAAAGCCAAGTTTGAAATTTTATCTAATTTCGTTATTTCCATTGCTCCCATGAGGTCACCACTTTTCCTGATCTTAATCTTCGAGAACAATAATACGAGGATATCAGATGAGGTCATTTAGTTCATGTTACAATGTAGTTCATTATGGTTCTCAGTTGTTCTGTTGTTGCTGCTGTTCAGAAACATTTCTGTAAAAACAATAACTATTCCAATACATTTCATACTGTATGTATACAAAAAACAAAACAAAAACCTTTCAACACTTTTTATATTGGCAAACGAGTCAATTTAAATGTACATGTAATCTTTTTCATTGATGCCAGCACTATTAAGTGTTGAGAATTCAGTACCGCTCAAGCCGGTGCTAGGGGGCGTGAGGGATGTTGCACTCATTCATTATCCCTCATGTACAGACTCAATCAAACCGAGTCTGCAATTCTTACGTAATTTTGTTGTGATTAATGCTTCCGAGGGATCACTTTGTTTCCAGATTTTAAGACGGTTTGACCTAAACATGCTCCTTTTTGCACTCAACGCTTCCAATACATTTACACCATTACATCTCATTTAGATATACAAAACAATATCATCGCTCGTTCGTGATTAAGATAAACTTCAGAACAATTAATTGCTTTTAACAGATACCCTCGTCAATCATAGAAAATATTACGTCCGATAGTGTTCTGTACGCTACAACCCACATAATACTGTGCAGCATGTGTTGCTATCGGGAAAAGTAACGCGGGCTTGGCAGCAATGTCGACTTTTAGTACTATATCTCTAAAAGTATGAAGACTCATGCAGATGAGACAAATTCTAGTGTATTGGTTCAAAGTGTTGTTTATATTCACGTGAACTCATTCGCTTCTGAGTAATTTATTTTCTGAATCATATAACGCTATACAGATTTTCTTAGACTTGCAACCCGGATTTTGTCCTGGACGTCTCGGTGAAAAGTTCAAAAATAACAGGATATAAAGTCAATGTATAAACAGAGATTCTAAGAAATGTGTCAGACGTTAAAAAGAGAAGAAACTTGGAAACAAAAACAAAACTTTATTGGAAAGAAAGCATGATTATTCTTTTCAGAATACATGTAACAGTAAAGTTAAATAATAGGAATTAATTTATTGAAAATAACAAAGGTCCTTATGAGACTTTTAACGTCGAATGAACTTACATATTTTTATGATACTAAATAGTGCAAATGCTTCAATCAACATTATTAAAAACAGATTTTGTTTTCAACGTTACGTAATGTTTTCATAGGTTTTAATAATAAATATTTTGCGAAACAATAAAGAAGTCTGAAATGGAGGCCAGTGAATGTTTACATTTATAACCATAACCATGTATGTAATGTATGTTGCATAGTTGAGTATACATGTTAAGATATATATTTAGGCACTTGTTTGCGCTGCAAAAATATTCTCAAGGTCGCGACTATTTTAAGGACAGATTGTCTTGAAATTGGGCAAGGCTATTTTTAAAATGTGACGATCGTACTTGTGTAAATATTGCAGATGTTTTTTCAATAAGATATGTACTAGTTAAATAAAAACCTTAACGTGCTTGATAGCAGGACGTGTAATCACTAATCAATATAGTTACACTTGACACTGTGTATCGATATTAATGAATTGAGTGGCCTTGAATTTGGACAACTATGTTAATTTACTTCCTGACAAGGTTTTACCTTTTGTTTATTTGAAATAACACATTAATTTATGTGTAGTATTTTGTTTATCACTGCATCATTGACGCTGATTGTCAACATCTGTGAGCAGACGATAATCAGCAAACGTGTTTGTCACATATCGAACATGAAGCGGACGATAATTTCTAAATATTTTGATACTGTTTCTTTCTAAAGTCAGTTACATCACGTTGTCATCGTGACCTTGAAAATTTCGTTTTGTTTTGTCGATGAGCGTTCTTCAATGCGTTTAAATTGATACAAGATAAGCAATGTCAGCAGTAAAATGGAGGCTTGGAATAAAGCTTCAAGACCCAATTAATTGAGATGAAACCGACTTCATTAATTATAAGTTTACGAGGAATCCTAATGAATTAAATCCAAGTTTCAACTTGCTGCCGGATCGATAGCAGACAGTAACAGAATAATACGATTAATGAGTACTTTTTTTAAGCTCCGGGTTATTATGATGTCAATATCTTATTGTCGGAGTTTCGGGCGCACGGTAAACAAATTGCCATATATAAAAGATGCCTCGTCTCACGGGCTTGTTTATGAAATTCGATCGCATAACAACAATGTCTATATACATGGACCGCTTGAATTTAAACCATGCAGACTAGTATACCGGAAGTAGAGATAAAACTTAGTATGCAAGATGCGCTTCCCTAATGGGCATTTAATATATTGTGTTCGCTTAATCATCGAGGAAAATGATTCGAACTAAACAATGCAAAAAGTGCACAGTAAGCAACGTTACAATTTTCTCCCCGGTTTCATTTCTTGAGCTGTTCATAAAAAAACTCTTACAGTTTCGGTTTTTTTTCCTGATAACTTAATTATGTATCAGTGATACTAAATCAATAGGGAACTCCTAAAATTAAATTGTTTACTGAAACATTGCATTTCTAAAATTCCAAAACTAACACCTTGTTATATCAAAGTTATTTGAAGCAAAAGTGGATCATTTGCGTAATTTAATAAGGATAAAAACTGAAACAAAAACCGAAATAATCGTGCGTTGATTATTTCTACGTGCTTGTAAAAACTCAGGCCTCTCCTGTATAACTGCTAATTGCTGAATGTTTCTACAAATCTTAACAGCATTAATCATAAAACATCACATTTTATAAATAAAGATTAAGGAATGCGCATTTCTTTTGTTATAATTCGTCTGATCACCGTCCTCAAACGCGCAATAAATTGTACACTCCTTCCCATGCTACTTTTATAACCCATTCCCCTATGTTACTTTTATAAACTATACAGGGACATCTGTTGCCAGGAAGTTAAGGTCGCTGACTTCGAGGACTTGTCCCTCATTGCTGTGGGTTCGAATCCCGCTCCTAGACGTTGGATGAGTTCATTCGAGGGAGCTAGCTTATCCAGCTCGCTCTGTAAAGGTCGTTGGGTTATGCTCAGGCGCCCGTTCGTGTTTCTTCCACGTGAAAATCACCATGTGAAGTTAACGACATTTTTGTGACTTTTTCATACCAGTCATATATCAAAAAAAAATCAGAAAGGTATATTATTGAAATGACATTCGAATATTTTGATATCATGCAAAATAATAACATTAACGAACAATGGTTCATATTGTAGAATACTCGTGAAGTTCGAAAACTAGCACGCATTGCTCGTGATCAATAATCGATCAATAATTGTTATAAAGATCTTCCTCTTTCAGATATACGAAAACTGTCGTAATAACCAAGTTTTTATCAGATGTTTTATATAATGTCATAAATATCATGCCAGTGTAAATTTACCAATTTACGCCTTATTTTCGGTTCTCCAGTGCTACTATTTATGTTATAATTAGGTTTTAAAAGTACAGGTTTAAATATTGAAGTTCAAGTTATGTGACAGTAAATTATGTACTTGATTTTAAGTTCGGTTTGGGATAAGGAAATTATCTGCATCAATACATTGTCTTATACGTCAATCAATAAGGAAGCAGGAAAAACTCTTATTAAATCACATTTACAATTAAAGCATTGTTGGTCCGTTGTTACTTGGTATAATTTATGTAATTTATGAAAGTGTCAGTATGTGGCTCGAAACTAAAGCCCGCATTCATTTCATTTCAAATAATTTTAGATCTTTCGAAACCTTTTTTTTTATTTTGTTATAATTGTGTTATTTTTGCACGTTTATTCTCAAAGTTAACTTAATAGTCAGGTATATAGATCTAAATCGATTTTGAAGGATTGATTTGTTTAAATGATAGTCACACAAGGAAAGAAATGAAAAAAAAAGAATAGATATCCCATTCTTTAAATTCGGTTACCTGATTGTGCTTAATATTATAAACTACCCAATCAGAAACGTCCCGGAAGTTTTAAAAGTACAATCGATCACACAATATTTAAATGTCCGATTTCCGCCTTTATTGCATTATTATTTTGTATGCATTTTATTTTGTTTTCGTTTTGAAAATGACTATGAAATTTTTCTCTGTTGTATATATATCAAAACATTAAAATTAGTAAAATCATCGTTTATTTAACAGTTGCGGTAGTGTTGTAGTATATAGTAGTAAAATTTTCATTCATAAATTCCACGAAACAATTAGTCATCGTCACATGAGAGCGGCAGTACATCGTTGTTTTCCGGAATAATTCGGACACTCTCGGTTAGCGTTATATTCAGTTACTTCGCGTTAACCCGTAAAGTATCGGCCACGTTACGCTTTGCTAAATGTACTGGTTACTCATCAACAGTTTTACAAACGTGACGGGTTATTTTTAGATGTGAACGCCGGAGAGGTTTCAGTTGCGAAACTTTAAGGCGATAATCTGTTTAAAATTAAGAAAAGGAGGAAAAATTAATTGCTAAAATGACTTTAACGGACCTTACAAATTCCGTGGAAGGCAATAAACCAGAACCGTAAGTTAAACCAAATGTTTTCTTTTATATTGACTGTTTATCCACGTTGGCAAGTACGCTACAATAAACAATTCATCGGCATACATTGTTTTTGCATGGAAAAACTATGTTTTCTATTCTAGCACGATTTCTATATAGATTTGTAAGTTTAAGTAAGAAAAGTGCAAAGTATTGCAAAATACTACTACTGACAGCTCAAGTTGCAAAATATTTACCTTGTAAAGTTGTATGTTTTTATTATTTCATAATATATTTATTTCGTTATTCACTGTATATATTTCGCCTCAACATTAACCAGTTAACCTCCTTGATTTATCTTTAAGAATATAGGCTTATGCAACAAAGGAAACCAGTATTTATCTTTGTGCGCAATACTTTTTGCAGACCAAAATACGCCCTGATTAAAAACATTATTTAGGGTGGAGAACGCATATTACGGTCCAGTTAACATTTTAAACACTTTTAAAGTACGTGAACCCTGGCTGAACAATAACTAGGTCTTAACAGGGACAATGATTTTTTTCCGAAAAGCTGTCCTTAATACATCGTCGGATACCCACGATTGATAAACATGTCACATAACATGCAATCAATGATAATGGTTCGGCCGTGGGTATCCGACGATGTCCTTAATAAGGCCGTTTGCAAAAAAAAGTGGAAAGGCGAACAAAGAGATGCGAAACTAGGTCATTGTGTATTCACTTTATTATTTATCATGATGGACAGTATAATGGTATGTGCATCTTACAAGTCATAATTAATGCAAATCACCAATGTATAATTTGCTTTATTTTCTCGTTTTTTGTTGTTGTTGTTCCGAGACATTAGACCATGCATTTTATAATTCATTGTCATGCAACACTTACATGCATGCTTATACGACGAACTAATTGTTGTTATTTCGATTTAAGACAAAAAATGTATGTACTGAGAGGCGTATATTTTCCCTGAAGTTATAAAAACTTTTATTTGTGGAAACAGGATGTAAAATATTTTCTCATCACGAGATGTCTTGATTATAACAGGGAAATTTTTACTCTTGCTTTCGGTTCATTCTTTCAGAGACATAGATGTTATCTATGTCTCTGATTCTTTATTCATCTTGTTTCTGGCGCGAATTTTGCTTCTGCCTCCGTATCTTTGTTGTGACTGGACCAGGCCTAGGCGACACCGTATTTTTTTACTTAATTTATTGCAATACTCATATATAATAAGGATCGAGCGGTAAACCTCAAGCTCGGTTGACGTTATTCACTATCAACTAGGTTGTAACCGACCACTTGGTCTGCTTTCAAAGTGTGTTTTTTTTCCTTCAAAATTTTCATTTCAAGAGGTTAAAGTCCCCTTTGAAATTTATATCAAATGTGCATTATTTATATTACATATAATTACACGTCACATGATCTTTGCGTTAAGTGCTTGTTGAAAAACACAATAGCTTGTCATTAGCTTAGTAGTATTGTCTTATTTTCTTGGAAGAAAAACACCAAGGAAAAATAAAAACCGTGCAATAAGATTTGCTAACCGGCCAGGGTCTAGAGATAACAAATATTTGAAATATTTGTAGGTAAGGAATGTGTGCGGGACACCTTAACCACAATGTTAACGGAATGTGTACTAAATAACTTTGCGCTTTCGATATGATAAACCGAAAGTAAAAATCAAATTTATATATAAGGCGTATACGGAAGACCTAGAAGTGATTGAAATAAATGTGATTGATATAAATGCTCATAATTATGAGATGTTTAAAAAAGTATTTTCTGTTATAACATTATTATGTAAGAATACCTTAAAAGCAATCAGTGATCAAGTCCCCACTTGTCTGGACTTCAGCCCAGGTAAAACATACATCACGAACCAGGCACCGCGCCCATCGCCACTTAAAATGAGCTCTCACTGCAAGTAAAACATACATGTAGGAAAATACATGCATTGCCTAAAGTAAGAAAATATTTACCTCTAGTTTGCATAATTGTAATACTCGGTTCACTTTAATGAAACAAGTTCAAACGGACACTAAGTAAATAGTGCACGTAAAAAAACAGGTACATGGATACAAATATCTCGGTCTAATTATACGTCTGCAAGTATCGATCCGCGTGAACTATTTGTTTACCCCGTTACTAATATACACTGTGATCACCAGATTCCTTATATCAGCTGACAAAAGAACTATAAACCTATTTCAGATACCTAAGAGATATGATTTAAATGAATGGGTATGCAAATATGTTTAAATATGTTCAAATTTAAAATTAATGTGCGCAAATCAGCCGATAGCATTGGTTAATACGAATTTTGACCATAGATAGTATTTAAAGCATCATTTTAATCGGTTCTGCATGACTTTAAAAAAAATAACAACTTGTAGATTCGATCTATTTTACACTTCTATAAACTTAATGCACATATGTTGTTATCTTCGTTGCTTTCATCATTTAAGTCTATATTTGGGTATGAAATCGTGAGGTTAATGCATTTGAAGCGTATATAAATAAACGCTAAAATTTATACAATATTTTCATGTTAACTGGTGCGAGTCGCAAAGTGATGATCTCACGAGAGCGTCCTATAAGCTTATCCATTGTCTTCACGTGAACTTTTTTCAGCGTTTTCATGACCTTGATTTAATCTGAATCATTGGATGACACCACCTTTATGACTAATCTGAAGAATAGCATTGAGAGGGTACGGACGGCCGCCACATTGTTATAACACCCGTAATAAATGACACATTTAGAGGTCACAGTTCATGTACAGTGATTTGCAAAATTAAACTGCTGTGCATCTGTTAAATCTGCTACTTGTTTGATTACAAAGGGGAAAGCACCAAAATGACTCAGGCAAAATTCGGTCACTAGCTGAATGTGTTAAAATATTGGAAAAAATGGTGTATGGTGTGATTAAAGGGAGATAATCAGTATCGCTGTATATTGTATTTATTGGACTGATTCATAACTACAAATACGTTTGTTGACTCATGTTATTAGTAACCACTGTGATCCGTTTTCCCGCGGATACTGAGTGCATGAACACTGACATTCCATTCCGTAAAATTCTGGTGCACAGCAAATTTTATATCAAGCGCTTTAAAGCTGGAATAATTTTTTATTAAGTGTTTTAAGTGAATATGATGGGGAGGTAAGGACATATTATGATATATTTATAAATGAAAGTAATTAATAACACATAAAACTCGGCTTCGTTTTCAATCTTAAGGCTGCATTCTTAAGTTTTATTGCATCTTAGTGTTCTTTTTCAGTGCAACGTATATTTCGGCTTAATTAATAGATATTCATGGGAAGCTGTGCTGCGAATTATTAATGCACTACGGAGTACGTTGATAAATTTGAAGAGTTTTATTTATTATTCATACATAAAATTGTTCTGAAAGTTAATTGCATGAAATACGACCATTATAAGTACTTTAGGAAATATTATAATAAATATTTATAAAAACAAACAGGTACGAATGACAGAAAGTACGAAACAGTTGGTACATGTATTTTGAAGTGCATATCTATTGGCATTCCTCGTTAACAAAACAATCCAAGGTTATTCCGAGCACCCTGAATACCAGATGAGTTATTTGTTACGCTTGTTATTTCAGAATAAAATATCTTGCGAAATAGTTTCGCTTTATCAAGATGTATAAATAGATGTACTTTAACAAGTAGTAGGTTATGTAATAAAAAAGGTCATGCAATTTCTTATCGGATACAACTGCACAACTGAATACAGGAATGCACTTTTAGTTATGGGACGAGTACAGAAATGCACTTTAAGAAATGTCGTAAAAAAGTAAAAAATGGGGATCTTATGATTAAACTTTCTGCAGGCCTGCCATCAATATAAAAGTTACGGAAACAATTCGCATATGTTTTTAAACATGAATGGCGTAAGGTAAATTTTGCAGAACTGAGTTGATTTTCTTAGGATAAGTTGCCGATTGTGACGTAAAATTTGCACACTAATAACATTATAACATTATTACTAGTATCATCTAATCACCTCCAAATCAAACTTGGTTATATATTTTGTATCATTATTACCTTTCTTACATTTGCAGGTCAGTAGTTGACATCGGACAAGTGCTGGTAGAGGTTCTGAAACAGGCCGTGTCACAGGGGAGGATCACACTTGGAGGTTTCGAATGCGCCGAAGTTCTTGAAACGTAAGTTTTTTTTCTATATGCCTTATTTATACAAGGACTGGTTAATTTCAATATGCATGGACAGTTTTTAATTTACTTCACATTAATCTTGCTGCAATGTACATCTTCACATATATTTGCTTATACAGAACAGAGTTCCCGTGTGTGTGTGATAAATACTCCACGTGGTAGATCGTAACTTAAAGTACGTGAATGATGAAACGAAAATTTCCACAACCAAACGCAAACAGTATAAAGAATACGAATACGAATATTCGTATATAAGATACATGATCCTATTTTCGAATTATAGACAAGGACATAAGGTTTTATGTATAATTTTGGAAATTGAAAGGACTACACCTTGACCTTTAAATTAATGAATCACACATTTATAGGCCTAGTTGCGCCCATGAATAATATCTGTATATAAATAAAAAGATAATGATACATCAATGACGAAATGACTTTCAAGACTTGCCTAACCCATCGTAAAGCGACTAGTTTACTATATTCTTGTTCATTCTAGAACCTGAAGGTTAAAATGTTTTGTCTTTTTTCGTATGACCATATTTGGTCATATAGTAGAAATACAATATTGGAGCGTCTACAAAGATCGATATTATATCCCACGCAGCAGACTACAATTTTATTCTTCACTTCTCTTGTGATTAAAGTGCAAAAACATTGAATGTTTCCCGTCATCTTTGTATTTTAGATGAGCAGTGACTTTCCCAAGGATTTCATATTGTTTATTTTTTTAACATTTCATAAACACTCCCGATGGGCAATGGCTAATGAATTTTTTCTGAATGCAATAAAAAAAAATTCTATATTAAGACGATTTTAAGGATTGAGTGTTAATTTGCTGTGTTTCAAAATAAGTTAAAACTTAAGAAAGGAGATTTATAAATAAAGTTCAATGACACAACATTGGTCATTATGCATTGTATTCTCTGGCATTGTTTAACATTTGGAACTTTCAAAGTATTCAGGAACTGTCTAATGTATTCATGAGATTTTTGAAAAGTATTAGACCGTTTTTAACGTGATTTTATGATTGCAATACCCATAATTATGGCATAACCACAATCCACTCCCATTTCCCTACTAAATAGTGAAGATATACAGTAAGGCACCTACACGTTTGATGGATATTGAGAAAGCACGAGGCATGTTTTGTTTGTTCGTCTGTATACAAGTGTCCTATGCATCATGCTGTGACATGTAAACGATTTTGTAATTAATGAGCTGTGTCATGACAAAACCAACACAATGGGTTTGCGACCAGCATGGATCCAGACCAGCCTGCGTATCCGCGCAGTCTGATCAGGATCCATGCTGTTCGCTATCAGTTTCTCTTCTTGTTATAGGGTTTGTAAGCGAACAGCATGGATCCTGATCAGACTGCGCGGATGCGCAGGCTGGTCTGGATCCATGCTGGTCGCAATCCCATTATGTTGGTTTTGTCATGACACGGCTCATATTTTGATTAATCATCGAGCGCATGCGCGTGCTACTTAATAACCTTGCTAAAGTATTATAAAATAAGTTTACAGAGTGGTTAAAATCTATGCTATATGTAATACACATCAGTTAGTAGTATTTAAAGTCACGCCACAGTTAATGTCACCCTGTGACATTTCAGCTTGACTGGTAAGGTACGAACATGCATGTTATGTACTGCCTTTCCTTTCAATTAGATAAAAAACGAATGAAGAAATAAAATGATTGAAATAAAATGAAAAAATATAAATGACAGCCAGCATTGATTCTGTAATATCAGTTTAATTGATAAAGCATTAGGCTAAATAAACACATGTTGATTTGATATGTAATTTAGAAAGCACACTTGCATTAGGTTGCATGCACCTAAATATATATGATGGAAATAATTTAGTCCTACTTGTCTGTTTATTATGCGTAATGTAAGCATGTACATGTTAAAATATATCAGCATCAGAAACAAAAGTGCACGTTACAGTGAGTAATATGTTTTATTCATGTTTTACAGGTGCCCAGAACAAGTGATGCTATGTATATTACCGAAGGTATCCGACTCAGACACGATGATTAATATTCAGCACAAATTGATTGAGGCACATTGTTGGGAGAACGATGTGAACGTTGTTAAGGTACATACTTTCATGTATTTCTATAGTAGGACAAATACCAAAATCCAGTATGGAGTTTGATGTATTGTGGAGTTTTAATTAGAAAGTTTAAAATGCTCTCATTATTATTATTATTTATTATTATAATGTATATTTTGTTGACTATATATGCATTTATATATACTTGATAATGGCATCTATATATACCTTTTCATTTAGATAAGTTTGCTTTGAAATAAACGTTTTACTTACGATTTCACACACAGAACAAATGTAGTGTTTCAAGGTTTAAGTCTACATTGCGATAGTAATGGGCTCCCTGTGTTAAAGGTTACAAACTTTAGACATTTTCTCAGCTCAAACTAAAATCTCAGGTATTGGATTGGTAAAAGAACAGGATAGAATGTACAATGCCCGATGAAAGTACTTAGATTGAAGGGAGATCTCGTGGAAAAGTTTTAAAAATTTCCAGTACTTTTCTTGTAACAATCCCATTTGTTTATAAAAAAGAAATGGCTTTCAAAATAAAACAAACATCGTTATTATTTATACCTATTTATATTATACTGTTAATGAATATTAGCGACCGAAACACATTATATCAGTTGGAAAATTGAAAGTTATGCCTTCCGATCATGTACTTCAAATAAACAAATCTTAAGTCAATGTCCAGGAAGTAAAATTGTCAATGTCCACAGGATAAAGTCCCCTACCTTGGTAGACGGTAGGATGGGTAAACTTGCTGTAGGTCTTACTTGGCATGGGGCCATTTGTTGGAAACATTTTTGTCAATATACCTGTTGCCTTTTTATAGAAAAACTCAACTAAGTTTCCTTATTCAAAACATCAAAAATGTTATATTTTACTCATATGATTAGTTTTTCAATGGCCTTGGTTTAGATTAGTTTTGTTTATTTTGTTTTTTAGAACAGAAATATTAAGGTTATGAAATATTCTGTTTTAAGCAATGTGTCTAAATAAAGTAACTACTTACGCTGCAAAGAAGTTTTTCCCTTTTTCTAAAAATATGTCCACTATACTAATGTCATTTTGAAAAATGATACTGATTATTAAGGTTATGGTTTACCAATGAAGTATTATGATGTCTGTAAATACCAATTTTACCTTGATTTGGTCGTAGAAATACTTATTTAGCTAGTGCTAAAAGACATTTTGTCGATTTCTATATAGAAATCTGCTGTTATAAGTAACATTTGTTTTATATTCTTTTGTCATGCATATGTTCAATATAAACCTAACTGGTTTTGGTCAGATATAGAAAAACTGTTTACTTTTAAAACACAAATATGTAGATTGAATTTGATTCGCCTTGTGACTAGAGAACCAACTGTTTGGTCAGTTTTAAGACACTCATTGATTTTATTATATAAATATACACTTACTGACCTATGGTCGAATTTCAAGACGTAAGATTGAACATGCAAACAGTGATTGAATACGCTGATTTTGTTTTACCAAATATGTAGACCTATAAACTTTGATTGATGAAGCAGTGTACATATAGTTCATCAATAATATAGACTTTTGCCTATGTTTAGATATCTACGCATATAACCGGGTATGCAGACCGTTGATCTCATTTATAGACATTATATTCGCATATTTGCACAGATACGGGCTGTTAATAAAATTTACAGACCTAAGACCGAGTATTCGGACGTATGACCGAACATGCAAATCAATTACCGAACATGCAGTCCTATGACCGAACATGCAGACCAATGACCGACTTCGAGACATAATAAATTATGATCCATTATATAAACTGATACTTTGCTGATTTTAAACATATATTTTAAAGATATCAAATCTTTTTACACAAAACAATTCGGCATTTTTCAGGTCGACAGTGCGGAGAAATTAGTGTCCCTCCTGACGACGCCGGATAAAAACTCGAACATTGACCGGACTCAAGATTTCAGCAGTATCCTTATAGGATTTCCGGTGGATGAAATGAGCTCGGACGATTATCAGATGACGAAATATTCCTACTTATTCCAGGACAACCAACTTGATGTAATACCTTTACCAGACTGAACATTTCCAGTGAACAATCTATGTATATTATGAGCAAGGTAGGTCATATTTAAAAATGTTATACATTTGTACATGTATATGATTTTATTTTCCTACAAATTGTTTTGGAATATAGCTGAATAATTGTAGGATGACTTTAATGGACCACTAGAAAGTACTGTCTATCATTTACTACATTTATTATGCACTATTTCTGAATCAGAAAAAAATGTTGATAATTTAATGACGTTTTTCCATGCTCCAAACAACGTACTCTTATCAATCATGTACTCTTATCAATCCTCGCTTTGTACACATATTAAACTATAAGAAACTGTGATTTTTCTGTGACGTAGCTATTTTCAGTGTACATTGTCAAGAACATGAAGATTCTATATTGATAAGCAACTGAACATATATGTATTATACTACTCAAATAGAAAAAAATGAGGTTTTTTTTCTAAAATATTATATTTGTATATATTTTTGTATTTCAGTGGATAGCACAAGTCCATAAAAGTTTCCGTCCAGTTATATGTAATGGCGTCATCATTTTGAGTGATCTACAAAATATACAAGACATTTTTGACTCATCTTAAGGGACGGTCTGTTATACTGACGTTATTTCTTGACGTCATTGTTTCTTACATGACATGAGTGTGATCTTTAACATACGTCTGTAAAAGAAAGGTCAAAGTTCAATTTCAATCACTATAGAACAATCTAGCTCACTACATGTACTTCATTTAACATATGAATATTTAATGAGGTATGCACGTGATGCTTCTGTGTGTAATTATATAATCGATATCATATGATCGATATTAGATAAACGATATAAGAGAATCGATATAAGACACTCGATTTTATATTATCGGTATTATATAATCGATATGAAATGGTTGCAAGTTTCAAGTAACTTTTAACGCATGAAAGACTCGTCGATATTTAACATACACCAATATTACCAATAAAACCAAACAAACAAACCAATAAAGTTATTTTGATTCAGTGCTAAAATGTTCAATCAGTGCGAAAAGTTCATCTTTGGTAATCATATATGCATGATTCATTTCTATCATCAAATTGACTTGGCGTGTTTTGAACACTTTCTGTTGAAATTAAAAGTTTCAGATCTACCTTTAGAATTTTATTAGCAGTATTTATAAATTTATGTTGCAACAATGTTTTGTTGGGTTATTTTAACAAAGAAATAACAGTCTAACTTTATGTTATTAAGACAATATTGCTCCATATCGCTATGGGTTCGAATCCTGCCAGAGTCTTTGTATTTGTTATGTGAAGAAGTGATCCAGCTAGCTTACCGAATGTGTGGTTCTACTCAGGTGCCCGCTCGTGCCTGAAATAATGCTGGGAGATGCAGCTTAATTAACTCGTCTGCTTATAGTTTTCCTATGACCTTTAAAGTGCTGGTTTTACCTAAACCCCATATATATTATATGTTATTGCCTAATAGTATTTCCGTAAAATAATATATATTTAAGTTGCATATATCATCAGTGTAAATACCACCATGTTTATGTGCTGGCCACATTAACTTATTTATGTTTGTTTCAATAATATCCTTTCACATATGTGTTTATAAGCTGTTTATTTATCATTATGTTGTTTGCTTAACTTGTGGATTAGTTTTTATGATGCTTTCATTTTTACTTATTCAGTTTTCTGTTTTTAGTAGTTTGTATACATGTATTTATATGTTACAGGAATCTTGCCCATTTCACTCATATACCGATTTTTTTTCTGACAAAACAATTTCATCAGTCAGAAGTCACCGCTTTATTATTTTTTATTGTTAAACAGTATCCCACACATTTTGATTCTTTTAGAATCTTGGATCTGCTCAGGCTCAAAATTCACATTATGAAAGACATCCAAAAAGAAACTTTTCAATCCAAATGATTTGTTGATTCTGGTGCTTCAAAGGAGTTTCTGTAAATAAAATTTTATTTGGAGCGCTTCGTTATTTTAAACCCCAAACTATTTTCAGTAATATTTATTTTGTTTCTTACTAAAGAATAAGATTACTTGCTTGTTTTTACTTGCCTAAATTTTTGAGATACTGGTTATACAAGCATTCATTTTAGTGATAAAAACATTAACTAGCATAAAATTTTATTGATACAATTTTACTAGCGTAAAGTTAAATGATACAAGTTTCTTTTTAGCATAAATGTTAGAGATGAAAGTTTAACTAGCATAAATTGTATAGATAAAAGTTTTACTTTCATTGTTTTTATAGATAAAGATTTTAATAGAATAAAATAATAAATAAATGTTTTAATAGAATACCTTTTAAAGATGGACTTTTTACAAGCATAAAATTTATAGAAAAAGAATTAAAGTGTAATCAGAAATAATATTGTAGCCAAATGCTGGCACTGTTTTTGTCAAAAATGAATTTTCCTACATGCTCTTTTATTTCTCAGATATATTTTTCTTTTTTTTTCTTTTACAATTTTGCTGTGCAAAGTATTAGTCTATATATTATTTATTAAATGTCATCAGACGAACAACTGTATTTATCATAATAATAACTTAATTCTTCCCTCATTGCATAAACATGTGTTTAAGATAAATGAGCCGCGTCACGACAAAACCAACATAATGGGTTTGCATCCGCGCAGTCTGATCAGGATCCGTGTTGTTCGCTTACCAACTCTATTACAAGTAGAGAAACTGATAGCGAACAGCATGGATCCTGATCAGACTGCGCGGACGCGCAGGCTGGTCTGGATCCATGCTGGTCGCAAACCCATTATTGTGTTGGTTTTGTCGTGACGCGGCTCAAATGTGTGACATGTATAATGCGGATTGGGAAATGACTTTTGCATGCATATGTCTGGTTATGTAATCGAAATATTTGTTAATGACTAATTTGTTATAATATGCTGTATCAGTTGAAATGAATAGTGTATTGTGTGTTACAAATACTGAAATAAAACAATAAAAATCAAGTATGATTATTTATAGTAGTGTTGTATATTTTATATTTGTACAAGAATTTTAACCCTTTCATCCCCTATTAAATTGTATAGAAAACAACGACAACAACAGCAAAAAATAACACAGATCGTATGGGTCAAGCTCTGGACAGGTCGTGCCTTTGAACGTAAATCGTATACATGTATTTAGCACTCATTTATACATTGATCGACGATGGCCTTTAATTTTATACTAGTATATTTACCCATTAACTGCGGAATTTCTTAAAATGGACTTGTCAAGCTTCCATTTTTTGGAACTATGCATTATTAATTTTGGTGATTTTAAGTTGGTTAAACCCGTGCATACTACACGGATATGCTGGCTGGCCTGACACTTGACCATCATTTCCGGTTCCCGCAGGTTAAGTGATTTTTATAAACCGGTGCAAGAACAGAAAATGTGTGCTCTAATTATATGCATAGCATACATAATTGTTTATATAGCAAAAAGGTAAAACTATCACAATTCCTTAAATTTGTTATGTTTCATAAATTATACGTAAAACAACCCGCATTTATCAAATAGTTTCAAATATTAGTTTCAAACAACAAGCATTTTACTTACTAGTGTTTCAAAGGTAACTTGCTTCCGTGCTTTTTATTTAATAACTCAAGGTAAAAGCCAAGTTTAATTAAGTTTTTAGACATCTTAGAGACAAAAGTATTAACCTTTCCTGCTGGTTCCAATCGGTTTAACTTTTTATATCATCACAGCACATACATTTAACAACGTGTCGTTAGGTCGTTTTTCACGTTTTTAAAGCCGTGATAAAATAAATGTTACCAGGTTAATAACAGTGAATTACATTGCCATCAATTTGTGCATGCGCTCTTAAATGAAACTTTTTTAAGAAGTCTGCATCGCTTAAATGCTGATTCAATAATGGATTTTCAAAGTTTAAAGGAATTAAATTTCAAAATAAAAAAATCAAAATCCCTTCTTATACTTTGGATTATTGCATTTGAGGAAAATATGCAGCAAGCTTATAGGAAGTCGTTGGTACTTCTCAGGCGCTACTTGTGCACGAAGGGGCACTCAAGGGTAAAGCTTAAAAATCGCCGTATGACATTTACAGTGTATTTGCGGTTTGCAATTGAAAACTACAAATAGATAGGCCAAATTGTTCTACATGCACAAACAGAATAAGGCCTGCTCAGACTGCACAGATTGGCTGAATGGCTGGCCCTTTCAAACGCTATTCAGTTCCGGCAGGTTTAGACCTTATAGCTTAGAAACCTCAGAAAATCTTAATCGGACACTCTTGACCTGCTTCTTGATAAGCATAACGGTCGTCCATATTACTTACCCCATCAATGTGCTCCATAAGTAACTTTTTCGTATGGGACAGTTATATATGCTATAAAAAATCAATTGTTCTCATAATAAACGAAACAAAATAGGCAAACTGTGCAGAGGAAGGAGCGGCCACCGGGTCATTCTTTCTTCCAGACATTATTTGACATGATGTTGCTCAAATCCCAGTATTATGTATCATCAGTTTCAGCATATGCAAAGAGGTATGGAGAAAACCTGTTTCTTTATCATATCATCCATATTTTTAAAAAAACCTTGAGATTGGACATGATGTTCATGTAATTATTTTAGGGTGTTTTATATTGAGGATATAATGTTTCAGATATGGTAAGGTGTCCCCTTGAGAAAGGATAACATGTTCTTTGTAGATATTTTGTAGATATATTCAGATGTTCCCTGGTGTCAGAGTGAGGTGTTCCTTTTTAATTCAGCTACATCTAGTTTCATATTATTGCCACACGTAGCTGCATTCGGTTTTACATTGGCATAAGTGGCTACATCCAGCTTTACATTGACACCAGTTGCTGCATCCAGTTTTACATTGACACCAGTTGTTGCATCTAGTTTCATATTGCAGGAAGTGACTACATCCATTGTAGTTATCAATATTGCCACAAGTGGCTTCAGTCAGTTTTACATTGGCATAAGTAATTACGTCTTGTTTTACATTGGCAAAAAGTAGATTTTTTTTTGCACAAAGGTAAACGTTAACTTTTTCATAATTTTACGTGGGCGCCAGTGACTATATCTAGTTTAATATCGGCACAATCTCCGAAGGTCCACTGTCCCATGAAATTGGCTACTGTTACGTAAACATCTTTATTAATAATTCCAGGTATGTAACATTCAACTTTCTGTTTTTCACCGCAGTGTTTTCGTATTTATTAATTCATTACTGTATTAAAAGTGTTTTTGTATGTGATCAGACAACAACGTTTGGCTAAGTATCGTATAAAAAGGTTAGGTAGGAGGTAGTTGTTGGGTAGGTGAGGCTGTTGATTTTTCTGGAAAAATATCAAAGTTTGAAGATCATTATGAAAAATTTATCACCATAATTATGCGGGCGTCATGGCATATCATGCATTGACAAGACCTTTGTCTCCATCAGAAGGATATTGGCAGAAAAATAAAACAGAATCGAATCGAATGGACATCATAAACAAAGTGTTTTTCTAACACCAATGATGACAACATTTACAGAGACATTCGACGCATTGCTTGCGGTGGTCATTTACGAGATAAAATTAAGTGGGTTAATTATTTCCGACTCTAAGTTTGTAACTACTCTTAAGCCTAAGTGTTACTGGCTTTAAAGGAAGTAGAATAATGTAGGAGATATTGGCATTTTCAAATGCAATATATCAGTAAGGTCTGGAAAATGCCCTCAACAAAAGATTTAGCATTTAATATGAACTTTAAAAAACATTTCTGGAAAGTGATTTATCGATATATTACTTAGGTAAATGCCGGCTACGTGCAGACATTGGCGTTGGCCAAAGGGCAATTATTATATAATATTAAAGAAGAAGAAGAAAAAGAAACATCAGGAAAAATCAGGAACATATTCATTTTAATCAAATCTACAGTATTACCGTTGTCAGCATTTCAAACATAAACTCAATTTATTTTTATCAAAGGCACACTCGTTAAGTCTCAGAATTAGGAATTAAGTTTCATTCTTTTTAGAAAGCGCATAAATCTCTTTTATAGGCTTTTAGCATGTTAGATGCTTATCACCTGAAAGGTAGCACTGAGTATGAAATATTTTCTAGCAAAATTAGTATTTTGACTACAAAAAATAAATGCAAAATATAAAATAACTATATAACCACTTATTACCAAAAACTAAAAGAGGCAAAAGCTGGTTCTGCTTTATGGCCAATGAGTAACCATTTGGAAACTGTTAAAGTAAATTAAATATTAAAGCTTTTGAGAAATAAAAATGATAGCATTTTGGGGTGTAATGGGTCTTTAAAAATAAACGACCGACAAATGTTACTGTGGCAAGCAATATCAATACTGAATGTTATCAATCGCCGGAATATATGTTTTTTTTCAGGCACGAGCCATCGTGCTCGGTAGAATCCCTATGTCAGCAATTTTCAACAAATCTTCAAAAGTGATATATTTAAACATATATAAAGCAGGAAGAAGGTGCATTCATCCTAGTTTATATGTAAATTAGGGTGAATTACTGAAGGTGTGTTTCATTAATATGCGGAAATGAAATTTCCCCTAAAAGATACACAGTAATATCACGAAAATGATTGGTATCTAAATACAGTGTCTTGTATCTAAAAAATGACGTGATGGAGAAACACCGTTTAAACATATCAAGTATTTAAACGGCAATTCATATGTAACAAAAATGCATTAACACTAGCGAATATATTTTCGTGACATAATCAAAAATGCAAAAACTTATATAGATATATAAAAGAATGATCGTTTCAGGTGTTTTAATACTATTTTAGATAGGAAAGTTGTGTGCATTTCCCGATATTACACACCTAAAAGGCTATATTTGGTATTAAAATATGAATTGTATATAACCCAGTTTCACCTTAAACTATGTGTAAATGATATTTAAAGTTATGATTAAGGAGATTCAAATATCTCGAGCTAGATATAACCGGACTAGCCATATATAGAAGTTTAAATTTAGCGGACAAAGCCAAATTCAGTAATCCCGGGCCCTATTTGAACTTCGACTTAAAATTACAAGATAACAAAAGCCGTATATAGTTCAATATTTTCAGTGACAAAGCATCTAAAATATTGTGTTTTTATTTTGAATGACGCACTCCGTGCAAATAATCAAACAATATATTCCAAAATCGTGATAGTTTTGTTGTGGATGACGTCAGAACTACAATTGCGAGCTACTACAAATTAACCCGGATATACACGAACCCACGTGACCGAGTTTAGCTAAATTTAGTTAGTATATAAACGAAAAATTTTCCTACCGTTAAATCAATCGGGAGACACTACTACAACCGGGTGGATGGGCGGGTTTAAGGACAATTTTACAAAATTGTAAACATTAGTGTAGACACCCTTAAATGGCAGAAAATGCGTATTTCTATAATGACTAAACAAGAATTTATAACACACTGAGTAAACAAATCCACCCTGTTATGGATTACCCGATTAGTAATTAATGCTATTTGTCATGAATTTGCAATGTGCAATCAATACTGCATCATGTAAATCATGATCTTTTTACAAATATTGATGATAATATTAAATGATTCAAATAATAAGGAAAAGTGTTGTTTTTCTTAAATAAGACGACTGGCATTTTTCAAAATTATTTTTTCAGACGACAAATTAAAGGGAAACAACCTATTCTCAATGCAGGTAGCTCTTAAGCTAAATCAAAACCTCTCGAGTTGTCTCTCTTATACAAATGAACGTGCATATGTATATATTGTAATTTTTTCTTTAGTTAAGCATTACATTTCCACACCTACACACATAATATTTTTTATTATCAAAATAGTACAAAACATGAAAAAATACAGCTCATATCTGCCAAAACATAAATTACAATCAGCATTTCTGTTTGTGCTTCATCTCTGAAAATGTCTTTGTCTTTTAATATATGGAATTGCCGGAAATACTATTTGAAACTAGTATTTCCGGCAATGCAATACATGCACTAACACAAATTTAGTAATAATTTATTCATTATAAAAATAGAAAAGCATGCATCTGGTTGAAATTTAAAGCTAGTCACAATTAAATGGAGGTAACTACAATTATACAAGTACAAAGCGTATGACAGTAGTCTCCCTTGGTTTCTGTTAATGTCGCGGTAGTAGTTTGCAAATTGGACTGTAATTGTGTGAGAGATCTAATTATTGCCCTTTTTAAGATTGAGGAATAATTGTAGAAAGTATTAGAGTATAATGCAATGGCTTAAGTGTTCATGGTTCGCACAGACACCATGAACGATGTTATGCTTACAGACGTACTGATTCTACAGTACAATTAGTTTCATTATTCGTGTGATGCTGGTATATATATATATGAAATTACTCAAGTACTCAAACTCGATTTACTCGAAACTCCGCATTAGTCGAAGAATGATGTCAACGACCTTAACCAGTCGGCCACGGACGCCTCATTCGAAAAATGTTTAAAGACTCATCAAAATTATCTTAACATTTTAGTAGGATAACTACAGGATTTATTATGTTTAATCAGCATCTAATATTTGTAAATTAACATATCAATTTTACATTTTGTTAATAAACGTTTTGTAATATAATAAAAGTACTTCACATATTTCATAATTATATATGTTAGTGTGTAATGCAAGCAAGCAGAGTGGCGCAGTGGAAGCGTGCTGGGCCCATAACCCAGAGGTCCGAGGATCGAAACCTCGCTCTGCTAATCCTTTTGATACAAATAAAATGTATCAAATTATACTGTTTTGAGCAAATTGATATTTTATGCCTATAGTAAATATACCAATGAATAACAAAAAAGTAGGAAATAATATTGAAGGGCCTATATAAGTCTGCTTCATGTAAACCAAATCGATTTAAAATTTCAAACAGATGATAAATTAGTTTAAATTAGTTTAAATTCCTAAACATTGAAAAAGTTAAAAAGGAATCACTCGCACGAAGTTCTTGAAATGAAAACTATGATAAAAAGAGTCGTCTGCTTTTCGATTCGCATTTTTTTTATTAACATGAAAATAAGGTATACTGTGTGCTGTATATCCAGTACTACTCCTTCTTGAGAAGGAATGGGTTGCTTAAACGGTATTTACAGAATTATACAAAGCTAAGACTCAGAAATACCTAGCATATATCCCAAAAACTGAATCAAATATAAATTTTAGGATTAAAGCGTCATCTGAATAACTTATTAAGATTTAAGAATGTTAGTATACCACGGGGGTGGAACCCCATATGGATCTCAAAATTGAGCTACGGTAAAACTATATGAATTTCCGCTGCTCCAGATGTGAGCTTTTACTCGATATGTGATAGAGAAAGTAGTCAATCACAGGGTAAGTTTTTAAACAATTATATAAATTTCATTTTTTTTAAAGAAAATCGAAGTGGTTCTACCCTCCCGGCTTACCCATTTTGGTTCGGATTTTATGCAGACTTTATCGAGATATTCTTTATCCATGTGGGTTTCCACCCCCGTGTATATAATTTCTGCAGAAAAATAATGAAAATAATAGCTATAATTAGTCTCGGTCAAAAGTGAAAGACAAAAGACAGATCCATAAAAATAAAAGTATACAATATTTAATGGTGCTATTGGAATTCACATCTCAAGTGTACTCAACAATATTCAGCATGACCTGAATCCATATCCGCAAAACTGTTAATCTGAAAGAAAATGCGTCAAATATAGAATGGGCTATAATTCGCTCATTAAAAACGAAATTACTTTATATTCGGATAATTATGCCTTATTCAAAGTATCTTAAGAGTAATATATAGGAAATTTAAAGTGCTAAATTTCATAAAGCATTATTTTCTTATTAAAAAAAATGAATAATTAAAGATGTAATCCCTTAAATAAATACATGTACCGTTTTATATCGTGTGAAACAATGTCTAAACATTTAAGATATTTGTGAAACAAATTATTGTAAGGTAAGATCGATCATGCAATGTTTTGCAATATAATAAAAGTTCTTTTGATATTTGAAAATTATTTCAGTTATTGCTTTATACAATCAAGCAGAGTGGCGCAGTGGAAGCGTGCTGGGCCCATAACCCAGAGGTCCGAGGATCGAAACCTCGCTCTGCTAATCCTTTTGATACAAATAAAATGTATCAAATTATATTATTTTGAATATATGGTGAAAAAAAAATTCTTATTTTAAGTCTATAGTAAATATACTAATAAATAACAATAATAAAGTAAAGTGCCATTAGGAGTCTGCTAGTCATACTTGTTTACATGTATTGTGTAAACCAATTCGATATAAATTTCAAACAGAAAAAAAATCCTAAAAATTGAAAAGTAGATAGGATTAAAGTTTCTTTATGAGTCTGCTAGAAATACTCATTTACATTTAATTTGTAAACCAAATCCATATACAATTTCAAACAGATGGTAAACTAGTTTTAATTCCTAAACAATGCAATACCACCACATGCTCAAAGTTGTAGACATAAAAACTATAATTAAAATAAGTCGACTGCTTTTGAATTCTCATTTTTTATGAACATAAAAATAAGGTTTACTTTGTGCTGAGTATTAATCCCTACTCTGCCTTTGGAGGGAATGGGTTGCTTTTAAAAACGTTATTAACAGAATTAGACAAAGCTGAACATCAGACCTACCTAGCATATATCAAAGATTAATTTAAAACTAATGACTTATTCTTATTTAAGAATGGTAGTCAAATAATGTCCCGCTGAAAAATAAGGAAAATAATATATATAAACAATCTCGGTCAAAACTGAAAGACGGAGCCATAAAAAATAAAAATATACAATATTTAAGAGGTGCGATTGGAATTCATATTTCAAGTGTATTCAACAATATTAACAAGACTGGAATCCATATTTTCACGAAAAGACTCTTAAACTGAAAAGATATATGCGTCTATAATAGAATATGCTCATTAAAAACGAAATTATTTTTAAAAAGACTTTAAAATGAAAAAAAAAGTGTTAAATTTCATAAAGCATACTTTTCTTTATAAATTGAAAAAATGAAGATTTTATTCCTTAGATATGAAGTAGTTATAGGTAAATGTTTGCTTTTATTCCTTGAGCAACCATGGTTATAAAACAGTTAAAATATTTGTTAACAAAATATTGGAATTTTGTATTTGTAAAGTAAAATGATGCAACGTTTTGTAATATAAAAGAAAAGTCATTTTTGATGATAACATTTGTAATAATGTAATTTGCAATACTTTATACAAGCAGAGTGGCGCAGTGGAAGCGTGCTGGGCCCATAACCCAGAGGTCCGAGGATCGAAACCTCGCTCTGCTAATCCTTTTGATACCAATTAAATGTATCAAATTATATTAGTTTGAATATAAGGTTAAAAGCAAATTGATATTTTATGCCTATAGTAAATAAACTTATAAATAACAAAAATTAGGGAGCTAAATTTCATAAAGCTATTTTTCCTTATGTCTTTAATATATGAAGTATTTATTTATATGTGTGAAGTTGACTGCCCAGCGGCCTAGCGGCGTGAAGTTGGCGGCGTGAAGTTGGCAGCCGGGCGGACCAGCGGTTGGCGGCCAAACAAACACTAAAACGGCATTTAATGAAGTTCTAAAGACATATCTTATTATTTAAAGAATACATAAAAAGAAAGATATCACTTTGAGATTTCTTTTTTATTTTATCACTTTTTGTGAAGTCAGCGGCCAGCGGCCAGTGGCCAAAAAAATTAATGTTGCAGAAATGTTATTCAAACAATAAAACGGCATTTAATGAAGTTCTAAAGACATTTATTATTATTTAAAGGATATATAAAAAGAACAAAATCACTTTGAGAATTATTTTCATTTTATCATTTTTTGTGAGGTCAGCGGCCAGCGGCCAGTGGCCAAAAAAATTAATGTTGCAGAAATGTTATTCAAACAATAAAACGGCATTTAATGAAGTTCTAAAGACATTTCTTATTATTAAAAGGAATAAAAATCACTTTGAGATTTTTTTTTATTTTATCATTTTTTGTGAAGTCAGCGGTCAGCGGCCAAAAATTTTAATGTTGCAGAAATGTTATTCAAACAATAAAACGGCATTAAATGAAGTTCTAAAGACAATTCTTATTATTAAAAGGATATACATATAAAAAGAAAAAATCACTTTGAGATTTTTTTTATTTTATCATTTTTTTGTGACGTTGGCGGCCAGCGGCCCAGAATTTCAATGTTGTAAAAGTTTGGAAAAAAATTGAATAACGACTCTTAATCAACTTTTAAAGACATAACTTTTCATTTAACAGTTTTTTTTCTCTAGCGACCTGGCAGCCGGAAATCGAAATGTTATAAATATGATAAAAACGGGACTTTATGAAGTCCTTAAGACCATTCCTGATATTTGAAAGGTATATAAAAAGAAGAAAAAACACTTTCAAAGAACTTTTTTATTTATCGTTTTTGTGAAGTTGGAAGAAATGATATATAAAGAAATGGTATTTAATAAAGCTCTTATCATTTAAAAGATATATACTTTGAGAGATCTTTTATCATTTTTATAAAGGTAGCGGCCTAAATTGAATTTTTGTCATATATATGGTACACCTGGGATTCAGGCGTTGATATATTTTGCTTATACATAATATACACGTTATTTCATACTTATTCATGTTTTTGATACTATCGACATGCCGAACAGAAGCACATAAAACGCGTTATTTTAGACTTGTTCGTGTTCTTGATAATATCGATTTGCCGAACAGAAGCACATAAAAATTTGATAGATTGGAACGCAGGCTAATATATGGTGTACAATTTCTGTAACAAATCTGAATCGTCTTTAATGAAGTTTTAAAACATTTTTTACGGGTCCCATCCAATTTATACTCCCCGACCAAACCATGAGTATAGGTCAGGTAATCATCCTTTATTAAAGCTGGGCTCCCACTGCCGATCAGATCAACTCGATCAAGCCCGATCAAGCGATCGGGTACTGGTCTGGGTCGGTCGGCATGATTGATCGGGAGTGGTCGGGGAGGTCTACCTTGGTCGGCATCGCTCGGGCTTTCTACCCGATTTTTTTGACATGTCAAAAAAAATTCGTGTAGCGATCGTGTAGCCAAGCGGTCGAGAAGAGCTCGGGAAGCGATCGTGTATTGATCGAGTTGAAGATCGAGTTGATCGAGAAACAATCGTGTAGCGATCTTGTTTGGTCGGATTGGCATTTTTAACCCGATCTGTACCCGATCATCTCGACTTCTACTAGAGTAATATACGATCGCATCCCGATTAAGTAGATCTCTGTTCGATCTCTTGTCCAGATTATCTAGACTGCTACCCGACTACTCCACGACCACACACGACCGCACACGATCAAACCCCGATCACTGTTCGACCATATATTATTATTCTCCTTATTACTACAACATCTACAATATATATTTATATAAGTACTAAAAGTGAGCGTTGCCCCGGCAGGTCCGACTAGTGGCGATTTTAGTCACCCACCTCTGTTTCAAGTGAGGCAGTTGCCGGCTACTGGCAAGGAGTTGGCGTGATATGATTGAAATACTTTGAAAAAGGGCATAAAATCAAGAAACAAACAATCAACTCTATTGTATATACATGTATACTTGAAGCTAATTTCCTCCAATAACAAACATATCATGGAAACTATCATATCCAAATAGAAGATGACTTACTTTACTTAAACATATCGGAAATCACTTTAATTACTACTTAACTTGTGCATAATCGCATCATATAGGTTATACAAGCCAAGCGTCATTAAAATATCTCTCCAAAGTAACTAACACACTAAATCATATTCTGTTGCCACTCAACTGAACCAGCTCGGGAGTTGAAGTAGTGTTTAAGGTAGTTCCTCCGACTGACCCCAGCGGATGTCACCACATTTCTTCCATGGGTCCGATCACCATCAGCCAACTGTCTTCCTTGGCGCCATTCACCAGGTACTAAATGGTTATGCTCGTCCTCTTGGTCGACGGCCAGTCTTGCAATGGCAGGGTACCGTATGCTGATAAGGTTATGCAGTGTGACACATGCAAGGATAATCAAGTCAACGGTTTCGGGCATCTGGTTCAAGCAGCCAAGTAGGCACTGAAACCGCATAGCGAGAAGACCGAAGGCATTTTCTACCACTCGTCTAGCCCTGGACAACCTAAAATGAAAGGATGGTGATGGTTTATAAGAACAAATTTCTGATTAAATGCATAGCTATTTTTCCAATAGTAATTCAAAAGATTGTCTAACCTGTAATTGAATATGCGCTCCTCGTTGGTCAAGTTGCGTCTGGAGTATGGCTTCATCATCCAAGTTCTCAACGGGAAAGCGTCATCTCCAATGAGGAAGTATGGGGTGTTCATGTCATCGCCAGGCAGTGGATCAGGGTCCGGCAAACCAAGGTTGTTTTCTTCTAGCATGGTTCTGAGTTCAGTGTTATTGAATAGCTGGGCATCGGATGCACTGCCATTAGCACCAACGCTTACCCAGATGAATTTGTAGTTTGCGTCTACGAGTGCGAGTAGTATTATGGAAAAGAAGCCTTTATAGTTATAGAACAGAGACCCAGAGTTCTTCGGGTTCTTTATCCTCACGTGCTTACCATCAAGAGCCCCGCAGACATGAGGAAAATTCCACTTGGTTCGGAAATCATCTGGAATCCTCACGTGCTTACCATCAAGAGCCCCGCAGACATGAGGAAAATTCCACTTGGTTCGGAAATCATCTGCAATCTGCTGCCATTGTTTAGCAGTGACGACGTCTGGCAGCACCTCTTCAGAGTACTCCTGTATTATAGCATCCAAAACTTCAGGGACGAATTTACTTATTGTGTTACTTCCCACTCGGAATGAGTACATCAAGTCTGAATACGAGGCTCCAGTTGCGAGATGACGAAGAGTGACCGCCAACTTCAATCCAGGCTCCAGGGCTTCCCTGAAATAGAGATTGAACAATGATAAGTAATAACTAGCCTACTATGATACAAAGGTATTAAAATTTCTTAAATATTAGTGACAATTGCACAGAGCTGTAGAAGTCAAATGGTTGGAAAAGTAATTCGATGACTAATTATTTCAGAAATACGTGAAAATGATGGGGATCGAACCCATGATTTACCTGAAGTTGGTGTTCTTTTTCTGAATTCTGGGTGATATGCGATCAACAAGCTCCCCAAACATATCAGCGTCTACCCTTAGGAAATTTTTGTATCCTTTTGGGTCCTCCCTGTTTAGCTCCTGTAGCAGTTGCTCATAATGCCCATACAGTGGTCGTCGTGCAAGCCACTGCTTCATCCATATTTTCCTGCGCATTTGTCACCTACGTCTATGCCTACGACCCTCAGCCTCTTCCTCTTGTTCCAACTCTAGCACAGCAATGGCCCTGTCTCTCTGGAGCCCTAACCATCTGGCCCACAACTGCAACTGCTCAATCTCCATAAATATTTATACTATGCTGGACACAACATATACTATAAAGTTTCAAGATGAAGTGATAATGATCAACACTGTTTGAAGTTTTTATTCTAAAAGTTTTGGTACACGACTGTTCACGACCTTCTACGACTCGAGTACGACCATGACGATCTGGTCGGGGAAAGATCTGACACCGATCGAGCAGAGATCCAGTAGGTCGAGTAGGGATCGTGTAAAGGTCGGGATGATCGAGCGGAAATCGGAAAGGTGGTCGGGTTGACGTCGTGAAGGAGTCGTGAATAATCGTGTGGGAATCGTGTGTGATCGACAAGAGGTCGAGAAGAAGTCGTGTATACGCCTTTAGTCGAGCTTGGTCGGGCCTGATCGGGGAATTTGGGTGATCGGGATGATCGAGTTGATCTGATCGGCAGTGGGAACCCAGCTTACCAACTTTACAAAATAACTTTTGCTTACACATTTATTAACAATAACTCATGATTATAGCATGCGGTAATGGTCGTACCCTAAATGATTATCTCCTTGTTATTGGATGAAACTGAAAGGTTGGAAAATGGATAAATGGTTGGGATTCCGATTGCACAAGTGTAAATTAGTCGTTATTCGGGTGAAATATCGTTATCAGGTTGTATTGAATGTTTCCATGTTGTCATTTTAACGCTATTATTTGTTTAAGTTCAATACGTGATCTGGAAGTTTTTAAACATTGATTTGTATTAACATTTGTATATGTTGTATTTTGCTAGTAAATGTATATAGTTGTTTAATTTATTATCATGAAACACATGATTGCCAATATATCGTTCTTGCTATTGATGTATTTAAACACTTCATTCCTATGGTGTTGTATATACGGTCATTCCCAGAATAAATGTACAGTATCTTTTCTTTCTTATTAAAATTATCAAGGTTTTGCTTCCATTTCCGATCTGCATCGCATAATAGGTATACTTCAACATCCCATGAATTATGGTAAAAAGTACATTTTTGTTACAATGGTACCAATATTAAGAATAGAATCTAATTTTATATCCGTCCTTTTTTTCTAACATCTTTTAAAAATAAGAAAATAACTTGCAGATGAAATAAATATCTTTATAACCATAAAATTATGTTATAATAATTGTTATGCATGCATATTTATAATAAATTAAAGTACATGTATTAGTATGGCGAGTGGTTAGCGCGTCGAACTAGTCAACCTTGCGTGATTTCCTTATACAGCCTAGTGTCCTCTCTATTTGGTAGGGAAATATATTGGCTGGTACTTTTACGTTGGTAGGAGAATTGGTGACATGGGCCAAGGTAATGAGAATATTAAAATAAATTTTAACACTTTTGCTTAATAAGCCTTTTAAGCTCGAATTGACCTTGACTCATGTATGACCTGACATTGAAACCAAGTTTTTTTTAAATTTCACTGATTATTGCTATAATTGGCTGTAACTTTGTTATTAATCAATGGATAATTTTCATACTTGGACAAAACAATCTCTTGGACACGACATTTAAAGGTTGCACTGACCTTGATCTTGAGCGTTAAGTGATCTTGACCGTCAAAGTCAAATTTTCGAATTTTGGTTGTCACAATATTGATATTTAAATACGTAACTATTTGATTCATATGTGGACAAAACAGCCCTTGTGACCAAACACATATGACCTTCGCCTTTGGACAAAAATAACAAGTGTGATTAAACGAACCTATTAAAATTACTTCACAAAAATGAAAAAAATCAAAAAAAAAATCTCAAAGTGTTTTTTTTCTTTTCAGTTATCCTTTTTTAAATATTAAGAAATGTCCTTAGAACTTCATTAAATGCTGTTTTATTGTTTGAATAACATTCCTGCAACATTAGAAGTTTTGGCCGCTGGCCGCTGACAATGATGAAATAAAAAAAATTGTCAAAGTGATTTTTTTCTTTTTATATATCCATTAAATAATAAGAAATGCCACTGAAACTTCATTAAATGCCGTTTTATGTTTTAAATAACATTTCTGCAACATTAAAATTTTGGCCGCTGGACCGCCCGGCCGCCAACTTCATTTTTGTGGACATTTATTAAACAATTATGTCATCCGTTTAAAACAATATTCTCTTTTGTGAAACTGGGTTCGGGACGGACGGATTTTGTTTGTTTGTGATATTGACGCAAAAAAAAAACCGGACGGATTCTACGTCAAAATTAAGCTTGTCATGTGTCCTGATTTTTTATTCCTTCAAATAGAATGTTCTACGTGAAACATCAAAAGAATAGAGAAGTCTAGAATGTTCTACGTGAAACATCAAAAAATAGAGAAGTCTAGAATGTTCTACGTGAAACATCAAAAGAATAGAGAAGTCTGCCTTATCGCCCAACATGTCATAAACTTTCTTTGAAATTTTCTTTGTTAGAAACCTGATCACTTTATGCTGTGAAAATTTTGCGTTTGCCTAATGATTAAATTTTAAAGAGACAATTATGTGCTAAGCTTGTAATGTTTCATTGATTTTATAAATGGAACAAATAGTTGTGCAAATAAACATAGAACTTCAGTAAATGCCGTTTTATTTTGTTTGAATAACATTTCTGCAAAATTAAATTTTTTGGCCGCTGGCGAAAAATGATAAAATAAAAAATTCTCAAAATGATTTTTTTCTTTTTATATATCCTTTAAATAATAAGAAATGTCTTTAGAACTTCATTAAATGCCGTTTTATTGTTTAAATAACATTTCTGTAACATTAACATTTGGCCGCCAACTTCACGCCGCTAGGCCGCTGGGCCGCCAACTTCACACATATTGTAAAATGCCTGGTTTTATCTCGCGAGAGATATTATAAAACATTTTAAATATTTGTGAACTTTATATTTATATGGTAAGATGATGCAATGTATAATGATATAAACGAAAGTACTTCTCATAGTTGATGATAATATTTGTTATTGTTTTATACAAGCAAGCAAAGTGGCGCATTTAAAGCGTGCTTGTCTGATAACCCAGAGGTCCGAGGACTGAAACCTAGCTCTGCTAAAGTTTTTGAGTATATCACATTATACTATTTGGAATATAAGGTTCAAAGAAAATTGTTCTTTTATACCTTTCAACTATCAATATAGGACTTATAAATAACAAATTTTAGTAAATAGGATTAAATGCCCATTAGGGGTCTGCTCCAAATAATTGTTTACATTTCTTTTTTTTTTAATCAATCAATTTAAAATTTCAAACAGATAAATTAATTTTAATTGTTAAACGTTGCAAAGCAAACAAATACACAAACCCAACGTTTTCGTGGGAGAGATTGTGGGACAGCTTTTTAAAGCTACATGCCTCTAGATGAGCCAAAATATTTCAAGAAAATCAAACTTCAGAAAAATGAACTAAATTTTTCAGAAAAGTAATAAAAAGAATAAAGATGCAAGTAATAATTTACATGTTATATGTGCGATGTATGACTAATTTTGCAATATATATCATCATATTTCTTTTGCGTGACAAACGCAATAAGGGCTACTTTTTGCATTTTTACCCTTTTTTGGGGGTAATTTTACATAGATTATAAAAGCCGTTTGCAATGTGTAAAGTACTTTCTTCGTTCATTCGCAATATTTTATAAAATATGATAAACAAGATCAACAAGGAAAGGCGGCGTTCAATGAACGCAACCCCCACATGACCCAGCAACAAGAACCAATGGCAAGGAGCCCAGGGGGACCCTAAACAAAAACAGGACAGGGCAAAGACAGAGCACGGACAGGTTAATCATTAAATGATAATTAAATTTATAATACATTTTAAAAATGTTCATAAAATGGCATAAATCTAGAGGCAGGCTTTAAAGAAAAAGCCAACATACCAGTTAAACTTTCCCGGATATTTACAGGTGGTACTAGTAAACAATGTGGTATAGACCTTTTTACACTTCAATATTTCCATAGAAAGGATGTAGCATTTCGCGCACGGGTAGTCTGCGTAGGGCAAAAAATAGATCATATCAGTATTCAACATCTTCAGTAATCAACATATTCATTAAACTACTTCCGGAATAAGTTTGCAAATCCGGGATTTTCGCAAACTCAGCTACCCTTTCTTAAGTAATTAGAGAATAAATGAAGAGTTCATTTAACAATGGGTATAAAGTTAAACAAAAACTGGTCTTTAAATTTCATATACCCCTAACAATGAGTGCTGGGGAGACAATCAAAGTTGAGTCCCCCATGGGGTTTTATCATTCTCCCACTGGAGGTTTACTATCCCATATGGGATTTTTACCCCCATTCTACAAAAATGGGAGATAAAAATAATGGGAGATTTAGAAAAAATTAAGAATTAACTTTTATGCAAGAAAACTATTATTGTAGTCTTCAAATACTTCATCCGTGATGACCAATGTTCGAACTCATCCAAGTAATCACAAAGACAAGCATCCTGACAAAGTTAGATAATGACTGAGGCAAAATTTTGACCGCTAAAGTGTTAGGAACAAATGTGGACGGACGACGGACATTAAACGACCATAAAAGCTCATCCTGAGCAAGCGCAGGTGAGCTAAAAAGTTTCAGACTAATTTTTCAGGATATTTGGTTTATACAGAATTTATTTAGTTCGATTGTGTAGAAAGCTATTAGGTTATAAACAGTCTTTCGAATCCGTTCCTGGAACCAATCAGTACAGAGCAATGAGTGAAAAGTTTTTTGCTTAAAAAAAAAACAACGGCTTGCCCCTGTCAGGGTTTGAACCCATTCAGGATATTTGAATCTAAACAGTAGCCAGTCGCGTATTAACAATATTTTTTTTTCTATTTTAAGCTCCGTTGACCTTGTTTTTCATCCGAGTCGACCCATGTTCGAACTTATTTGAGCAATTATCTAGACATCTGTCAAAGTTTGATGATTGAGTCAAAAATTTGACCACTAGTGTTCACAAGATTTTTCTATTTTTAGCTCTTGTGACTAAGTTTTTCATTGCAGATGACCCATATTTAAACGCATTCAAAAAAATACCTTAACAAAAATCTTGACAAAGTTTTATGATGAGTGTGTCAAAATGTGACCACTATAGTGTTTACAAGATTTTTTCTATTTTTAGCCCCTGTTACCTAGTTTTTCATCCGAGATAACCCATGTTCTAAGTCATTAAGACCATTATTTTGAAAGTATCCTGACAAAGTTTAATGATGATCGAGTCAAAAACTATGCCCACTAGTGTGTTCACAAGATTTTTTTCTCTTCTTAGCTTCTGTGAGCTAGTTTTTCATTCGAGATGACCCATGTTCAAACTCATCCATGATTTACTTAGACAAGCATCCAGACATTGTTCGATGAGGATTTTGGACGGACGACGGACATTCCTAATAGCTCACCCTGAGCTAGCTTAGTTGAGCTATTAGGAAATAAGCTATTGCCTTAAACCTTTGAACACTTACAATTTCATTAAATTTTGTTTAAATAAGCAATATGGTACAAATTTAAGGATATCAAATTTAAATATACATTAAGAATAAGAACACCTATTATCGAGTGGATAAGATATCTGACCTGCCCATAAAGTTAATTGTATTGGCACATCCGATCGATTCACAGGAGAGCAGGAAGTTCTTTGGTTGCAACATTTTGCATCAATTATTTATGTTGCAAATACCTAAGAGTCACAACTAAAAGCCCATTTACTTTAAAACCATATGATATTTCTTGTGAAATTTCATCTAAGAACACAAAAGCAGATAAGTTCTTTGAAGCGAAATTTTTTTCCTGAAAGATTTACCATCTTATAAAATGCAGTGTAAATATTTTGCAAGGTGTCTTGAAGTTTCAGATTTCTGAAGCAAATGTAACAAAGCAGTCATGGATATTGCTTGTGTTTGGATATTTGTATGCATGCTTTGCTACAAAATATTTCCAGTGATCGCTGGTTTAAATACTGAATTGGTGATTTTTCGAGTGAATCGTAAGCATAAAGACACGCGAAGATGTGCAATGGAATCCTTACATGTAAGTGCTTTTTCCAGAATTTCTATAAACTTGATTTTGTATCTTTCTTGTGTTTAAAATAGGGATAAAAAGAATGCCTAAAGAACGTCCAAAACAACAGAATTGAAAAGGTTACAGGCTCGGTTCGATTGAGCCAGTTCAAGGACGGTACTAAGCCAAAAAACAACGACATTCCTGACAACTATCGTCGAATTCGATTCAACTTGTCATTGCCAAAGTAGAAAAACTTTTTTAAGCTTCAACTCTTCAGTTTCTTTTAAAAAAATAAGATAAAAACGATAAGGCTTTTGGAACTAAAATGTAAACATCATTGAATTCATCAGTTTATAGATATTGACCGAAGCAAAATGAAAGTGGTACAATTTTCATTTCTTAAAGAAAAGCGTCTGATCCCGTAACAACGTAATTTGAACATTTATTCTAAGGATTTTACATTTTTATTTCAACACTGTTTCTGTAGGTTCAAGAAACAGGGAAAATATAGTTCGAGTAGGAAACTTAAACGGAAATCTTTGTGGTTAAATCAGGGGTTCATCAAGACTCTAAATGGACCTTCTTCAACACGTATTTAAGTTAATCTTTTTATTGGGGAACTCCCTAACAATCGCAGTTTTAAAATTTTTTTTAAAGCTTTTGTTTTCCCCTTGAAAAGGGTTCCCTGTAAAAAAAAAAAAACTTTTTTCCCACCCAGTAACACAAATTTTTTTAAGCAGTATAATGATTAAAACTTTTATAGGGAGTACCCAAATTTTTGTTTTTAGAAACTCCCGATTTTTTTATCAACAAACAAAAAACACACGTACATTTTTTCCCGGGGCTTTTTTTAATTAAAATTTTAAAATTTAATCAAATTTTTTTGACAGCAATTAAAAAAAATTTTTCAGCTTTTTCCCCTCTTTAAAAGTCATAGATAATAACAAAAACCCCATTTTCAGTTAATATTTTTTTGGTTTTTTTTCATTTTTGGCTAAGAGCTAAGTTTAAATTTGGGAAAATTTTTGACTTTTTGAGTTTTACGTCCATCCAACACAGAAGACAATGTTCAAGCTTTACTGGTGGAGGTAGACATCAGGTGACCCTATGTGCATAATTTGAGGCCCATAACGTGCAGCTGAGTAGAGCCACCGGCTTTCCATACGCTAGCAGGATAGTTTTCTCACATGAAATAATCAAAGTCGCTGGTGGGACTCGAACCTACCTACAGTGGTGAAAGGCAAATGGTTTGATGTCAACAGCCACAGCAAAAGATGTCTTTATTTCGTCGACCAAATTGGCAAGTGTATGGCGCGCAGCAAATCTTCCTCCACCAAGACCCCTCTACAATCAAAACAGCTTAAAATGTTTTATTCATATCAATGTTATTTTAGTTGTACAAGGATCTGGTGGGGGTACTTGTCACAGACCTGACTTTGGGTCGTACAACTGTGTATCAAACTTTGTATGTTGCATCAACAGATTTTCTTTTGTAACTTCATGGATCTACTTAAATTGGGAAATAAATAAACTTTATATGGTCGTTTTTTCATTAAATGACCGAACATCACGTGATCTATAATGTTTTCTTTGAACATCTTTTAACGGCCAATAGAGCTGAAGTAAGTGCATGAGCAAAGATGATATTGTCAATTTTATTGCGTGACGACATATATTTTAAGCCTTGCTATTATTTGCATTTTTTTCAATCATGAACAACACACGATCATAGGAATAAAATCCATGCAAATATGCATATAATTGTAAAAAGAGATCATTTTTTTAATTACAGCACACGTTTGGTCGTAAAGATGATCTGACCGGAGATTGCAAAAAACTAACACAAGCGATAAATCAAACTCAAACAGTAGGAGCTGGGCACATAGAACAAGTTTACATTAAGAAGGACTTTAATACAGTGGTAATTTAATGTTAGACTTATGTTAAATTGAATGCGAGTAAATACTCAAAACAATACAATATAAGTAATGCTATCTGAGATTGCTTGTACTGTAATATTCATTTTTTTCACACCTTATAAAAACCCAATGCAATTTCAGGATTTGAACCTCGTGATGATTAATGGATCAAATCAAAATTTACCCCTTTTTTTTTTCCCGTTTTTTCAGAATCCTTTTAAGTCTTTTATCGAACCCAAATATACTTTCCCAAAGGGGCTTTGTTTTGTTTTTAAAGATTTTAAAAAGGGTTTCTTCCAAATCCTCATCGCACATCCAATTTAGGATATTTTTCATTTCATAGTCTAGGATATCTTAATCAAATGCATACCAGACTTCATCTGGCCTGTTTTTAATTTTTGAGAGTCGAAAAATCCTTATTGAAACTGCTGTCAAAATGTTCAAAATTGTGGTGTAAAATAAAGAGATCATTAAACATGGTTGGAAACAAAGTACTTATTCTATTGGATACGTATACAGCTGCGAAACCTATATCAGACAGTTTTGACAGCTGTGTTCTTGTCCAATAGAATGCATAATAACCTCATATTACAAGAGTTTGGTTAAGTTTATTATCTCTGCTTTAAACGAAATACTGTTGTAAGTGTTAATTTATGACAGGAATGTATCCATGATACTATTTCATCTTTTGAAAATGGAGATCATATTTATATACAATATTCTTTGTATTGTCATTTTCTGCCTGAACCAGCATTGTGTGAATGTATTGTAATAAAAAACCTATCGAAGGGCAAGAGAGACTAACTTGAGCTTAACTGCAATTTTACTTCAAATTGTCTAGATGAACGTTGGAGGAAATAAAAATTCTGGAGTTGAGAGAACCCACATTGAACTTCAAACACCTTTAATGCCAGGATCTAGATTAGATTTCCATTGCAGTCGTAAACCTGCTAAGATATAGTAAGAATGATAATTATTCATTTCTTGATGAAATTTAAACTTCTCCAGAACTTGCTTACCTTTATGGGAAAAAACAACAACAACAAAACAAGAACAACAACAACAACAACACAAAAACAACCACACGCACACACACACACAGCACAAACACACACGAACGCACACGAGCACGCACGCACGCCCACACGCCCACGCACACGCCCAGACAAACGCACGCACGCACAACAGCTTCACCTGCTGGCTTTAAAAACTATAAATATCTTAAATTGTATCAACTCAGCTTGTTTTACTGAGTATAACACATAATTAAATGGAATATCAAGATAGAATACACCATAGTTCTTGCTCTGTACTTCAAATCAATAATGTTCCTTCGGAGTTGAAGATTTAATAATATTGCACTTTCAATGATCTCTCACTGACATTTCAAGACACATAACATACACGATGCAGGTACATTGTATTTGTTTTAGAAAAAACTGTTTTGGACTTTTACCTTGTCACATTACTACATGCATTTGACAATCGCAATTTTTAATAGAAACCGAGAGTACAAAATGCCATCATGTTGACAGTTAGTCCGATTTGTTTAAAATTGTACATCTGTGTTGTTCTTTAAATCAAAAATGGTTGCCAAACATATTTTCAATCATAATTGTACCGAAACAAAATTTATTTTCCGTTTTACATTATCGAAGTTACATTCTCTGTTTCTGTTTGTGGTAGCACTACTTTCAATCCGTATTCTTTCTGAGGTTATTATGTATAATAGCCGAGGATGTTCCGATTGATGCATTTGGATTGGCATACTGTCACTTTTTCATTAATTATTAGACTTAAAGATATATTATGCTTAAATTTGATATTAAGAATATTGTTAATTGCTACACAATATTTACTACAAATAATGTATAAAATAATTGCTAATACAAATATAAAGTAAACACGTTTTGACTTCATACAAAGTAGATATGTTATGTTTAAATTTTTACAAACTATAGGTGGCCACTTTATGAATATACAGAGACATTAAAAAACTGGCATTTTTTAAAAAAAGACCAACTTTACTTGAGCTGTTTTAGGGAATGCAGCTTCCAATGCATAGTTTTTTATTCAAATTAGACATATACAGTAGAAATTTCATAGATGTCAATAAATTTCTGTGATAAGAATAGTTTACTGAAAGATGAGCAAAGTATATCTTTAAAACTTTACTTAAGGTGATAAATGAGTTTATTAGACTTCAATGAGATTACCAATTTTATATCAAATATGTTTTTTGTCTAGTATGTTTCAGTTGAACAGAGGTCTGCCTGAAAAAGGCTTTAAAGACGAAGTGCGAATCGATATAATGTATGTATTTTTCTACTTTAATTTCGTTCAATGACTGCAGACTTCAACGATTTAGATTAAAAACTTCCTATTTATAATTATATTAACCCCTAAACCTGCTTTAACGGGCATTGGTTAGCATTTTCTTTTTGTTTCATGTTTTAAAGTCATTCCCAGTATTAAGTACTTAAAATACAGATGGCTGCTACTCATATGAGGTTATTAATTATGTGTTTTGATGTATAGTTAAAATTTCTTTCGGATAAATGTTATTTTTATCTAAACATATGTAGCTTCTACAGACAGTGTTTTTTTGTTATCCTAGACCTTTACTTTATTAAATAATGGTGTGGCAAATAAGGCTTTCATTTTCGGTAGATAGTACCACCAGGATATAGAGCAATGCCAACCTCAACATTGTTGCAGTCTGACCAGACTCTATGCTCATGGTGGCTGCTGTGTTTGGATACTTACCTCTTGCTCTTTGGCTTTTTAGAAGAATAATTTTTTTCCCTATATACATTATTATAAGAAAAATAAATGACCCCTGGGACAGGGCCTATTTTACCACAAAGAATTTTATTTGAACAAACTTGGTGGACACCCACTAGAAGATGTTTAACACTAAATATCTAAATTCTAGCTCTTTGGCTCCTTTAGAGGAAGTTTTGGTTTTGTTTTCACTAATATAAACATACAAGGAAAACAATGACCCCTTTGGGCGGAACCAAGTTTTACCCCAGGGTTTTTATTTGGACAAACTTGGTAGGCAACTCCCAGAAAATGTTTCATGCTTAATGTGTAAGCTCTAGCTCTTTGTGTCTGTTTAAAGAAGAGTTTTAAGCCACCATCGTTTTGTATGTAATTCAATTCTTTGAACAATTTTCAAAGGGCATTCCTGTAAAGTTTGGATGAAATTGGCCAAGCGGTTTATGAGGAGATGTCGTTAAAAGTTAAAGTTTACGGACGAAAGACGGACGGACTGCCCATGCCAAGTTTTTTAAAAGCATTAAAAGCATACTGAATCTTGATGATTTATTTTATTTGTGCTGTTTATTTTACGAACTTCGATGAATTCATTCCGAATGCTTAACGTTTTCAGTGTAAATGAAGTGGAACGATCAGACTCAACTCTTGTGATTTTTCAATCTGACAGCAAACACAACACTTCTCGATATTCCTTTCCTTTCGACTGGAACAACCTATGTCCATTAGATGAATGCAAGATTTCAGTCCATATCCTTGACGGACAAATAGAGGTAAATCATTTTAAACTAAAAATGTCAAATTTTATTGAAATTGAAACCTTTCATGTTTTTTTTTTACAATTTAAAGAGTATTAAACATTCATGTATAGATACAATTATAGATTTTTTAAAACTTAAAAATGAAATTATAAGTACACTGGTAAAAGTTAAATTTGCGATGATTGTGTTCTATTTAATATCTTATTATACGAAAATAATTAACAATCCATGTGGCTCACACATGGAAATTTCAGCAGCTATCGGTACATTGTATTATTTAATTTTAAATTGAGTGGGGCAGATTTTTTATTATATAGGTAGTTTTGATATGCCTATTAAAACATTTTTCGATATCAATTGGTCAATCACCATAATCTTTTGAATTATATTACTAATTCAACTAAACATTATAGCGAAAAAGAAAATGAGATTAATGCCATTTAATATGCAGATTCTTGCAAACGGTCAGAAGATGCAAGGAAACATTATAGAGGTACCCACAACTCTGATTAAAAAGATGAAAAGGGTTTCAGTTTTAATGGCTGTCCATGGTGGCGTAGGTTTTCAAAGACTCGACCGCTTTGAGTTTACAAAACAGGGACTGCTTACTTTATCATAAAGAAACAGCTGGAAGGGGTAATTGTTGAAATAATTTTTTATTTTGATGTAGAAAATAATAACTATTCATTATGATGGAATAATAAATTTGTATATTTTACGAATAGCGCTTGCATTGTCAACAATGACTTGTTTGAAGAAACGCATTGAAAGTAATACTTTTTTGTAGACTGAACAACTTTAAAAATCCACTGGTTTGATCTCTATCAAACCAACTTATCAAAATCAAGTTATCGTTTTTTGATGATTTAAACATTGAATATTATAAAGTATTTTCACCAAACTTTGGACATGTTTCCTTCTATAATCATGACCATAAACATCATCTGTAGAGTAGAAATTTCGTTCATAATTATATCAATATTCACATATTCTGTAAAAATCACAAAGCACTGAGTAAACAAAAAAATCGAAATCATGTGTGTGACTTATTTGCTGAAATACCTCTGTAAACACAGTCCAATTTAATCAAAGTGATGCTTTGGAATATTTGTAGTATTTTACATCGAATCGAAATTATATAAAAAATATTCATTTTGTCCTAAGTCTTGGCAGAGCATATGTCATAACAAGTGAGCGATCTTATTATATTTAATTAAATTTGTGCTGCGTTAGTACGATAGGCAGTGACATTGTCTTGTCGAAGTAAACATATGCGGGTTTTCGTTTTCAAATCTAGTTGTTTTGTTTTCGAAGAACTTTTGTCTTGTAAAATTAACAAATCTGCAAATTCGTTTTCAAGATCGGTTTCCTGAATGGTGGGACCCGAGTAAGGCCGACGGGCATTGAGAAGATCATCATACATAATTCACCCACATTGAACTTTTTAAATCAACGAATAACTGATGAAAAAGACATTTCATTTTGTCCTATTACAGAACAGATTTTTCAAAAATGTTTTTACACCATATGCAACTATTCTTAATATAAGACCGCATTTCAGTGACATACTCTAATATTTTACAATGCATTTTGTGTATTCAAGTAGATGAGTGCACAAAGTACAGCAAGCTTTTAACACAGACAAACTGATTATGTGTAATCAAAGTAAAGTTTACATGTATATCTACCCGATAATCCTCATTTCCTCATGTTTTTCTCAAAATCGAGCAATACAACGTTCTAGATGCATTCATATTTGAACACTTCTCGTATATTTAAATGCAATTCTACTGTTAATGTCTTCGAAATTGATTATTATAAGTGCCTAATTTAACGAAAATATTTTATCATATTCAATGCTAAAGTCAGTATGAAATGACTGGTGTTGTAACTCACTCTTTATTTGCGATACTCTGTAATCCGGCATTCGATACTCAAAATCGTAGAAAGATGGTGATTTTGAGATGTTCAGTGTACAAGAATTTAACATCGACCTTGTTTAATTTCTTTAACTGTTTATTATTTTCTTATTATGGAACTATATTTATCTTGATCGCTTGCTTTAAAATGATATGAGTGATTGATGCCAACTTCTAGTATATTTTCTCCAGTTATATTGTAATATGTATTAACCCTTTTGTATTTTTGGCATTCAGTGTTTTTGAAAGTTTTTTTTTTTTGGTAGATGTTAATATTTTTACAAACCTTTAGATGAAATACGACCTTAATAGACAAGGTCATTTAGAGGGCAATGTAATATCAAATGCGGGAAGTATTACAATATTGTATTAAGATGTCATTTTGTCGAAACATAAATAAGAAAATGTATCTATATGTGAATATATGTGTGTGTATGTATATAAACATGTAAAAAAAACATGTAAAGAAAATTCTTGATATTAAAGTCAACAATTGTAAATGCATTGTGTCATTAACAACTTAGCAAAAATATACTTTGTATTGTGTATTCAAATATTTCTTCGAAGTATGTACTGGTTATATTGTCATGTATATTTTTTTACAAATAATGAATTACAATATTAAGCTGACATAATGTTTTATAAACTCAATTGTTAATATATGACTTTACAAAATAGCTTTTATATTATTATAATATCAGTTTATTATGTTTTATCTCTTGTCAATATTTTAACTGATAGCAAAGCTTAAATGACGTTATTTATTTACACTGATAAAGTTATTGGAAAATATTTTGTTTTTATAACTTGAAAGGTCTTTAAAATATTATAGCTGACACAATGTTTTTATAGAAATTCAATTGTTAATATGTGACTTTACATAATAGCTTTTATACTATCAAATTTTTTCAGTTTATTATGTTTTATCTCTAGTCAATATTTAAAATGGGTAGCAAAAGGCTTAAATGACGGGTTTTTTAAATTTCCAAAAAGGGGTTAAAGGGTTTTTAAAATTTTTTTTTATAAATTGAAAAAGGGCTTTTTAAAAATTTAAAAACTGGGAAAAACAAAAAGTTTTTAAAAATTTCCATTGTTTATAAGTGATTCATTTAAATGGCGTTTTATTTCTATTCAAAAAATTTTAAGGTTTAATTTTGGTTTTTTTTTTCTCTTAGGTAAAATTTTAAATGGAAAAAAGGGGAATACCCCCAATGGAACCGTTAATTTAAAAAAAAAAATAAAAAATTTTTTTTAAAAAAAAGTATTTTTTAAATAAATTTGGGTTTTTTAAAATTAAAATAACCCTTGGAAAAGGTTTTCTTAAATATAAGCTGACAAAAATTTTTAAAAATTTCCCAAAATTTTTAATTAAAATGGGGGCCCCTTTTCATAATTTGCTTTATAAAATATCTTTTTATTTAATTATTTTTATCTTATCAATATTTAAAACGGGTAAACCCTACTTAAAAGACGGTTTTTTATTAATTTTTTAAATTTTTTGAAATGTTTTTTTTCTGTTTTAAAAATTGAAATGTTAAAAATTAGGCCAGTAAAAACTATGGGAACTAAATGGTTTTTTTAAATTTATTAACAACAAAAAAACCAAATTAGGGGTTGGGTTTTTTGGTTTAACCCAAAAAGAAAATAAATTAAAAAAAGGGGAACAAAAATAATCCCAAATTCCTTTCCCCTGGAAAATTTTTACTGTCAAAGTTTAAAAATTTAAAATTTTGGTTTAAAAATGAAGGGGGAAAACCAAAAACTTTTTTTGGGTAATTCCCAAAAAAACTATTTTGCAAAAAGTCAAAAAAACTTTTAAACTAAAAAAATTTCCCCTTTAAAACAGCATGCAACCCCAATTTAAAATTTTTTATATACATAACAACCAAGTTTTAAACATTTGTAAACCAAATAAACCAAAAGGTTTTCCCAAATAACCCCAAAATTCCCCCTCCGGGGTCCCTATCCCCTTTTTGGGCGGGCCGGGTAATTCCCTTGGGGTTTTAAAAAAAATTCATTTTAGATACAAAAAATAATTAAAAAACCCCCCAAATTTAAAACCCCCCCTTTTTAAAAAGGTTTCCCTTTAAAGTTCAAAAATTAGTTTTAAAATTTTGGGAAAAATTTAACAAAAAAATTTGTTTTAAAAAATAATTTTGATATTTTTTTTCAAAAAACCGGGTAAAAAGGCCCTTAGGGCAATTAAATTTACCTTCGTGTATGACTATTTTCAACCCCAAAGTTGGGGCCCCGGTTAAACATGGAAAAAAAGGGGCCTGGGGAAATTTAAAAAAATTTTTAAATTTTGAAAGGAAATTCATATCAAACCCTTGTCTTTCAATTTCAATTCAAGCCCGATGTATTTGAATGACACTGGTTTTTCTCAACCTTTCTTCGAGATAAAGCTGTAAAATAGAAAAAACAAACAGTTTTGTGCAATTTTTTAAAATGTGTGCAGTCTCATTTCTTTGCTCATTTACATAGTTTGTTGCATTAACATCTTGTCTCATTCTACATAAGAATTTTTCTAAAAGTTGACAAAAACAGGAAAGGTAATAACTTTCAATGGAATGGCTTACTATCTAGTTAATACTATTCATTTCATTTATGGCCTTTTATGAAAGAAATAACTCCATGTCAGGATGCATCTTCTGAGAGAAATCAACAAAGATGATAATGACATCATAACAAAGGGATATTTCATTTATTCTTTTGCTCGGAATGGAGTATCTGTAAATCACAATAGAATTAACCAAGTCTAAGGAATTAAACCAAAATCTACGGTAACATAAATTCTTTGCACGATTAGCTTATTATGAATAAAAAAATAATAAAACTTTTTATAGTGCAGAAAAAAAAACATGGACAAACAATTCTTATTCCTGAATTTTAATAAATTCATATCAAACCTTGTCTTCCAATTTCAATTCAAGCTCAAGATTACTAGTATACCATGGGAATTTTTTTTTTTGTTGTTTTTTTGAAACAAAGTTATAGTCTATTTTATCACAGATTCAACCATTTGACCATTGAAATCAAGGTCAAGGTTTAGACCGAGATGATACATGTATGAATTGTCTCCTGTTCTGTTCATGTATGAATAAGTTTTACCAATTAAAGCAAACTTTTAAAAAGCAAGTTGACCATTTAGGTGCAAAAATATAAAAAGGATATAGAGATCTATAGCCATGTTAATGCAAACATGGTAAAATGTCTTTCTTAAGGAATTTTATTTTGAATATATTTTATTTCAGAACAAACATGTTACGTGCAGCACATACATGCATCATTTAAATTGCTGTTCCATCGCACCTTTGCAAGTCTGGTTATATCACTAATTCAATGACTATCAAATATTTTGAAGACATAAGACACAAACGATCTGTAAAATACTTTAATTTAAATATAATATACCTTTTGCTCGGGTTTAAGTCTCTGCAAATCACACCAGAATTAGCCGAGTGTAAGAAATAAACCAAAATAATTGCCAAGTTTGGTTTGTAATATATAGAGATTTCATACAACAAATAGAACATGTGGCTTCAAGTGGCCATTTTAGGGCCGAACAATCTGGAATGCATGTTGAGATTAGGAAACTGGAACAAAGGAACCACGTCTCCCGTGATGAAAGTTTTCAAATCAAATCAGAGATAAAACAACTAATGAACAGGTAACACAAATTGTTTACGAACGCACTCATGCATAAAAAAACGACAAAAGAACGGCCAAAGCCGCTTATCTCGTGTTGGGACGACATAATAAACATCTGTACTTAGTGACAATCATAAGTTTAAAAAAGCTAACAATATGTGGAAGGTATAAAGTTTATGCAAATTTTTGTTGGCAAATAACTCTTGTTATCTTTTGTGAATTAACTTTTCAGATTTAAGTCCCTTTTAAACAATTATAATTAATAATTGTCTCCCTCTAAGTACAAAAAACAAACAGAATTTGCTTTAACGTATTGCACTTGAATACAATATTAGTTTGTGTTTTCTCATTAAAATATTCTTTTCTTTCAAATGTTTGATTAAATGTTTACTTCTGCACCAAAATGTCTTTTTACACGCCCAATCATAAAATTTATCACGACATTAACAAAATACATGTAATCTCAAAATAACACTTTTACACCAAGCTCTGTCTATGATGCAAAATTATGATGTTAATTGGTGCAAAATAAAATCTGGAAATTAAACTAATGAAGTCACTTTTGTATCCATTTACGAAGGTCTTTAGCCTTTAAAGTGAATTGATCTATAATGGAAGGTCTGTAAAACAACGAATAATTACGTTGATAGTATTTTAATAGTACAAGACATAACTACAACAGCACGAAATAATTATACATGGAAGTTTGTGTGAGATACATGACCCAATATGTACATATATTTATACAGCAGATAATAAAATGTCCTAGAAAAAAATATTAGTATTTATCATATAAATTTTCGTTCTAAATCACTTAGATCTTAATCAGAATATCCGAATGATACATTTCTATTATTTTAATATTACTTGAAATACTGATGGATACTGTGACATTGTAGACTTATCCACTTAAAAGTGGCATGGCATACATCGATTATCACCAAAATGTGATATATGTGTTTTAAACACGTGTGTAATTGTCGGTATGATTTTCGATTATTTACTTGATCGAACTTCTTTTTCATATAGTTAAATAGAAATTGGTAAATATATATTAAACGCTTGGCAATTACATGTTTAAAAAAACTGTGGAATTGATATCGTTCAATTTCTTGCATCAATCCTTATTATATATTACAAAACAATACTTACAAATTAGCATGTCCCTTGTATAACAAAATGTAATAAATAATGAAAAACAAAAAATTCAGAATAAAAAAAGATATATCATTGTGAAATTATAACTTATCACGAAAAAGTACCTGGTTTTTCTGTAAGCCGAGAAGATTGATCTTTTATCAGACTGCTTTGTTGTTTCTTCTTTCGACTTATTATAGTTAAAGAAATAATTTGGAAGTATTTGATTTAAATATGTAATTTTTCAATGACAATGATATTCCTGAAACATTCAAACCAAATCCTTTGCAACATGACTTAAAATAGAATAAATCTCGTTCAATGATATTCACTGTTGAGAACAGAACATAAATATTCAATTAAAATCTTTTCTTTTAATTAAACACATTGTTTAAAGTATAAAATACGATAATTGAAAGGCAGGTGAAAATATACTAGTTTATTCAAAAGAGCGTGATCTTCAGCAGAAAATACAATACACATTTTAATGAAATTCTGCTGAAAAAAATATTGCAATGATATTGATAAAAGTACTTTTACTTTTCTCGCAATGGTTTGAACATACAATTATAATTGAAAAATGTTCCTCAACACAAATTAAGTATTAAGAATTTTCAGGAAGAAAAAATATGTCATTTCTAAATTATTTTGAAAGACTAAATAAGTTAAGTATTTGTAAGACAAGATTTTGATGGTGCTTGCTTGGATATTTTAATACTGTTTAACGTTTCGTGGCAGAAACCAATTTCTAAACGTTTCTACAATCTTAATTAAAAGTACCTATCTATACCTACCTATACAGTCATTTTATGAGTTCATTCCATTCTTATATTTCAAAAAGTATCCAATTTGACTTTTGAGTATTTGTGTACGCAAAAAGGTATGAAACGTCAATTTTCCTTTCAAGTTAGTTTATAAAAACTGTTTTAGCTTTTTTAATTTTTTGAACTGGATAAGTGCGTTACCGTCATCGAGATGAAAGGGCTGTGCGGTATATCCTAACATTGTGAAAAAGTATAAGGAATCATTTACTTTTTCTTTATTTTGTTTAAATGTTCTATAAATATTTCATCTTTCCACAATGGGTTCTAGTGCATAAATGTCGATTTCTAACGTAAGTTTATGATATAATATTTAAAGTCGCTATGACATGGTTTTAATTGGTGCAAAATTATCATTCTAAGAGTAAGCATAAATTACATTTGCGTGTATTTTAGTTTTGGAAAAATGCAATGTCTTTATCAATGTTTACTGTTTAAATGGGAACGGCACACAGACAACACATATATTGAACTATTAGTTATTAAACTAATAGATGTAAAATATAACCTTATGTTATTTTGCAAATTAAAAAAAACAACACTGCTTTAATATTATTAGAATGTGTTTGTTGATCAGACTGACCTACTTAATTACGTCCTTCAATTGCCTTGTACAAACACTCGTTGTAGACTTAGCGTCTTAAGCTTATGCTTTGAGACTGGCACAATATTCCTAAAACGTATGCCTATAATGAAGTTGTTTTTAATAATAAAATATCTCAGGAGACATATAAATAGGCTGTACCAGAAAGCTGTGGTTGCAGACACTTAAATTTATAAAATGGAGAAAAACAGAATCCTTAAAGAAAGCCCAACATTTGTAAAATGTTGCAGACTCGGTTTAATAGAGCCTGTTCATTGACGGTACTGAAAAGTGCAAGTTACCGTCCACGCCCCCTAGCATCGGCTTAAGCAGAATTCAACATTTAACACAAAAATGGTGAAATTTTGAATTTAGAAACATCTGCAGATATGTTCATACGGCGGTTATCATGGAACCTTCAATGCGACACAGTAGTGTCATCCCATGAAAAGCGGCGTATGGTCCCCAAGTAAAAGAATGCGTATGCCCTAAACGAGAAAACAATGGGCAGAACTAAATAAAATGGAATTTTGAAAGGGGATCTGAGGTTATGAAGCCTGCATATCACAGACAAGACGTCAAAAGACAAATTTAAAAGGCAGGCAACATATCCTAAGGGTGATTATACAGTATTCAAGTAGGAACACTTGAACCACCCAAGTTGAAAAAGGCAAAATACAAGAATCTAAAATACCATCTAAAATGTATACATAACAATCATGTCGTGTTAAACGATCTTCAAGGATATATAAAGTCACTAACAATATTGTTACTCGCTCTGGGTGATTCATAGCCAATACAACATAATATTGAATATGCTTATTTTTAGGAATAACAATATAAAAAACACTGGAGTCACGTAATTCATAAACACAAAATGCATGAGCGTTTCAGTCTAGCTCTTTCAGAAGCTGTTCAACGATCAAACGATAAATCGAGAGAGCTAAAGCCACATGGTTCAGTATCGGTATCCAGTTGCCGCGAGAAAAAACCGTTGTTTGAACCTATGAATGAAGCCGAAATAAGCCGAAGGGAAATAAAGACGTTGAATTCTGGATAAACGGCTATTTATTCATAGAGAGTTAAACAGATCAGTAAGTGCAGATAGCGTTCAAAGTTATTATGGTCACCTGAAGAGTTGTCCTTTAGTGTTCTGTCATGGAATGTCAACGGTTCAAGTAAGCCCATTCATCCAGGGCCTTTCAGTCATTTTTTTCCTTCAAAAATCAACCGAACGACTTTTTTCCGAATACTTTAAATATCACCTTATTAAATATCTACGTTGATGTCCCATTGGTTTTCCCTATATGTACTCAGTGAATGACAAAAGAACCGAATAACTTTATTCTGATGTTTAAGATGTTTCTGATTATTAAGATGTTTATACTGATTCTTCATTTACCTTTAGTATTAAATTACATTCATTTGGACGCATTACTGATGGTGGAAAATCTGTTTTGTGAATAACCATAATCACAAACCATAGAAGAAGGAAATAAAACAAAATTAAAATCGTTCACATACCGCTGCCGAGAAACATTATCATTATTTTTCATAAGGACGGATCCTAAAATAAATAGATTGCCACGAAAGTGAACAATTGAAAATCTTTAACCGATATTCAATTTAAAACAATTTTTACCCGTACGATGTATCAAATTATAGGCAAATATTTCTTCTTAGCAATATCAACAAGGTCTTAGAACATAATATTCACATAACAAACATGTCTTTATTTTCAACTCAATAACCGCAATCCCGATTTGTACCTAATGACTCTACTGCAAACCAGTTATCTGTCAAGCTCTTGATGTTGGCAAAGAAGTTCGACTTGTGTGATATTTCTTAGGCGTTTGATCGAGTATTGCATCGAGGTCTATTATATAAATTGAAGTTGACTGGTAAAGCGAACAATTACTTATGTCTGTGATGATTTGTCGGAGAGGAAATAGAGAGTTGCACTTCCTGGATCCATGTCTGTAATTATTTCTTCTGGTGTTCCACATGGCTCCATCCCTGGTCCTTTCCTTTTCTTTTTCTTGTCTATATCAATGAAATCATTTAAGATATAATTTCAACTGTTAGACTATTTGCCGATGATATAAAATTGTTGAAAATATGTTAACAGCTACGAATATTTTGAATGATGATCTGAAGAAAGTCACTAATTTGGCAAATAAATGGCTGTATACTTTCAACCCAAACAAAACTGAATCATTATTAATTTATTGAAAAGTTTCAAAGCCTGTCCACACCCTTTTGCAATAAACAGTACTCAATATCAGAAGTCACAACGCACAAACATCTATATGACGGCACTTCAAATCATCATATTGACACTATCAAAGCAAAAGCATGGCAACGAATCAACGTTATGAGAAACTGATAGAACATCTCTAGAAATCATATATTTTACGTTTATAAGGCCACTTTTTGATTACTCAGATGTCGTATGGGATAACATTACAACCCACCAGGAATATGGAATTGAGAAAACACAGATTGAAGCTTGCAGAATTTTCACTGGGGCCACTAAACTTGTTTCTATTTCAAACTTGTACACAGAAACTGGACTTGAACCGCTTAAAATCAGGAAAAATAATTATAGACTTACTTTATTTTATAAGATGAAAAACAACATACCTCCGTCGTATTAATCAAACATAGTCCCTTATAATGTTTGCGATATCACTACATAATTATGATCTGTGCAATTCTGCCAATTTTATATTAATGCATTGCAGCACCAACCTTTATTCAAAGTCTTTTCTTCAACTTACTGTTTCTGAATGGAATCAAGTTGAAATCAACTCCCAAATGATTACAGAAACTCTTCATCCTAAGTATTTTTAAGGGTAAGTTAAATTCAAATTCACAACAGATCCCGAAGTACTATTATAATGGTTTGAGAACTTAAGAAATATATCACATACGACTAAGGACACACTATAGTTCACGAAAGGGGCATTTATTTTACAAAAAATATTATAGACAGTCCTCTCTGCGAATATATGGGAAATTGACGATACGTGCCATTACTTTTAATATGCAAAAAATCTTAAACATATTACAATAAATTATGCCATATACCACAGTAATTCTACGTAATGTTTTATCACCCTTTGTTCAAGTTGTCGTATAGAGTACCGTGAACAAAAGAGCGCGCCATTTCACGTTTATCGGCGATTTGGGATAGAAATGTATTAGCAGAGCTAGGTTTCGATCCTTGGACCTTTGGGTTATGGGCCCAGCACGCTTCAACTGCGCTTCTCTGCTTTCACGTATTATTATATAATTTCGGATTATGGATAACTATGAGATTTGAACGTTAAAAGATATACAGCAATAAGGCTATAGAAGCTCTGGGAAAATCTTGAAGCACAGCTCTCGCAACCAGACCTCTTTAAGGACAGGGTAGATTCGTGTGTCTCACACAGATGGTTGAATTACCTGTTGTAGAAGTTCTTTTTTCTTGTTTAACGAATAATTGGAGCTTTCTAATGGCCCGTTTATCCTATTTACTCTGCTTTGTTCTTAGTGGAAAATACGTATTCGTATTCGAAAAGGGAAAAGGTTTTATGTTTTTTAAGCTTACATATAAAATAGTATAATAAGGTACATTTTTATGAAAGCAATAAAATAAAAATTAGCAGAGCGAGGTTTCGATCCTCGAACCTCTTAGTTATGGGCCCAGCACGCTTCCACTGCGCCACTCTGCTATCTGCATTCATTTCGTTACAGTCATACATTTATTATATTGTGTTATTTACGAAACACATCATCTTCACAAATTCACAATTTCAATTTTTTAAATTCACAATTTCAATTTTTTTAATTCACAGTTTCAACTTCATGAATTCAAGATTTTATCAATTTACGGTTTAAACTTCACAAATCACAATTTTAACTTCTTGAATTCAACTTCATGAATTCACATTTTGAACTTCACGATTTCAACTTCGTGAATTTACGATTTCAAAATGAAATTTCGACTTCGTGAAATTTGAAATCCTGAGGTTCAAATATTTAATTCATAAAATTGAAAGCGTCCGTGAAGTTTAAATTGTAAATACATGAGTTTGAAATCGTGAAATTCAAAACATGAATTGTTGAAGTTGAATCCGTGAAGCTGAAATCGCGAATTTATGAAGCTGAAATCGTGAATTCATGAAGTTGAAATCGCGAAATCAGGAAGTTAAAATTGTAAATTCACGAAGATGAAATCACGAATTTACGTTTTGAAATGTCCCCACCGATCTTTCGTAGTTACATGTACATACGTTTTTAAGTCGTCGCTCTGCCAATTATCTGAATCTTTTTCAAGATAAGGCCGTGCAAAACGCAAGCAGATTGGTACAAACTTTGAAAATTCGTGCAGCCTTATTGTTTCTTATCCTTTACACAGTTTGTACAATTGTCTCATACTACTTCAAAATTTCCTAAAGTGGACGGTTACAAGAAAAGTAAATGGCATTCAATGACCTTCGATCTAGTTTTGTTTCATTCCTTCGACTCAAAGCCTTTTTATGTAAGAAATATCTTCATGATGCATCATCAGTAAGAAATCAACACAGGATATGAACACTTGACATACTAAGTGGAGGATAATATGGTTTATTTAACTTTTTTGATATTAAAGTATAGCAGCGTTCTTAACTACATCTTTTCATTAAAATGAAATGGAAATGGAAAGAATTTATCACTTCATCTCTGAATATCAAAGATTCGAAGACATTTGAAATAAAATATCTGTTAAATACATTTTGAAATCTAATATCCAATTTTAGGAGAAGTTCTTTTTCTCGGAATTGACTATCTGCAAGTCACAACAGGATAAGCCGGATATAAGAAATAAACCAGAATCTACGGTAACACGAATTCTTGTCACGATTGACTTGTTATGAATTAAAAAGAAACCTTCATACTGCAGACAAAAGAACATGTGCTTCATATGGCCATTTTGGGGCCAATATAATTGATGGTGGGATAAAGCAACTTACAGAAAAGGGCCAAGACTTACGTGATAAAGGTACTCTTGAAGTTTTGTTAAAATCAAATGAAAAATAAAGTAGTGAATAAAGCTTATGTGCAGACGCAAATTATTTACGATTGCACACGCGCAAAAAGGACGATCAGAATCAGCTCATCTTATGCTTGGGTTGGCTAATAAACAACTGTTAATACTTTGTATCTGTCATAAGTTTCTAAAAGTGATGTAATATGTATGTTCCACATGATTTTCAAATTATTGTTGGCAAATAACCCTTGTTCTTGTTGGTGAATTCGTTTGTAAGATTTTATTCCCTTGTACAACACTTTAATATGCTTTATAATTATTAATAAGACAATTTAACAATTTAAAGCCCTTATACTCTATAATAACCATTATTATGCTTTTAAATATACAGTAATAAATAGGACTGTTAATCAAACTTTTATGACACACCCTAGCATTACCGTATATACCTTAGGATATGTCTCACTCTTCAATAAAACGAACAAAATCTGCATAGAAAACATTGCACTTGAATACAATATACGTTTGTGTGTTCTCATTAAAATGGTCTTTTTCTGCAATTTCGATTAAATGTTTACGTTTTGGTAAAATGCCTTTTTACACGCCCAATCATAAACCTATCACGGCGTTAACAAAATAATCTAATTTTGTAACACTTTTACTCAGAGGTTTGTTTATGATGCAAAATATTAAGTTAATTGGTGCAAAATAATTATCTGTAGAGTCACGTTTGTTTACACTTTTTGGAGGTCTAAAAACTTTAAAGTGAAGTGGTCTATAGACCTTTTTACGACGCGGTCCGTTGCTATGAAAATCAATCGGAAGTAGTTTTTATCGCGCATACCCTATCTGCGTAGGGCAAAACAAGAGCATCGCAATACATAGAAATATAATAGAAGTTCATAGACAATTCCGAGTTTGTTTAATGTAAAAGTATAGAACTATATGAAATAACTATTAACAAAAATATAAAAGATGCCTTTATAGCGTTGTGGCCAAGTTTGCCAAATTAAATGCATTTTAAAGACGACATTACTTATGATTTGACAAATATCCTGATGTACAATATTGACATAGGTCACAACGTGAATATAATATGCCCTCTGAATGGTCCTATCTAAGAAGGTCATTTTTTCAAAAAATATCAAATTTTCTTTTATAAAAACATAATTGATTATTGATAGATTTTGCTCATACTTCAGGAAATTGATTATTTATGGGCACACAGTTCCCATACTGTATACTCGGTTATACACGGATTGACTGGTACGAGTATTTAGCTCCAATCGTGCCTGGGGATTAGTTGGCACGAGTTAGACTCGCATGTAGCACGGCCATGTACGAAAAAAGACGGAAATACTCGGTCAAGCAAGGTTTGAACACGATTTGCATACGAGTACATACGATTGTTGCACGGTTCCAAGTACGGTCTAGTACGGCCTGGTACGATTAAACACGACTTTTATACGATTAACTCGACTTTCACAGGATTTACAGAGGGTCCCGCCGAGTTTTGTTCCAGTTATGCTTGAATTATCACATATTCGTGTATGTTTTGGCTTGGCTTCATAAATGTTCGACCTTTCAACGAAGAACACCTGTATATGTGAATTTTGGTTATATAAAACAATGCCAGATGCAACAGATGACAGGAGAAGGGAACTAGAAATCATGATCAGACTGATGGACATTAGTGGGTCCCCCTGCTCATCAGGCTTGGCAGGATCTCAAGGTTGGAGTGGTCGGCGGGCCTGGATGGGCCTTCTTGCATTCCTTCTGTGCGTGGGAACCTTCTTCTTTGGATTCATTCTAGTACGATGCAGCAAGTACTCTGGGTAGATCTAGCAATTGAGGGTGGCAGCAGGTAGTTGTGGTTTTCGTTGTACATTTCATGATGATGTTGAAGCCGTGTTAGACCGTACGAAGCCGTGTGAGACCGTTTACACCCGTACTTTACCGTGTCTGCCATGTATGATTCGTACTTGAACCGTATTGGTCGTATGGCGATCGTATGAAACCATGCGTGTACTCGAGTGAATCGTACCGTGATCGTGTGACCTTCGGATGTTAATCGGGTGTTGGACTTGGGGACGGTCTCGAACGATTCCATACGATTTATATACCATCTCACTCATGGAGTGGACTTCAAATACGGTTGTATATACGGTCTCATAGGGTCTCACACGGTCTTGTACGGTCGTTTATACGATCATAAACGGACATTGCATCCGTACCAGTTTTTTTAAAAGTTCTAAAATCATACACGGCTTACGCGGATACACTCGAATGGTTAGTTCGGTTGTATGTAAGGTTTACACGGGTGACCAACCGTATAAACCGTGTGTTTTGTGTGAGATGAGCTTTAAAAAGTATATAATTTAGTGTGTGCAACGTGAGTCGTAGATCTTAATTATATGCAATGTTTCACATGATGTAAACAAGTGTTATAAATGATAAGAAAAACAAATCTTGTATATGCCATAGAATCATTTTGTTCATAGATCTATACAGTTTTCTGTAAGTAGACTTTTATCCTAAGATAATAGTTGACAAATAAGGTAAGAATGGCCAAGGTTTAGCCTTCCGACGTTGGTGTTATAGATCTTTTTAGGCTTTGACTTTTGAATATTTCGTCCAAACTTTCAGAGATATCAGTACATTCACAGCTTCCAGCCTGGTAGTACTGAAATGATGATGAGGGTGGCGTGGGAAAATGGTAACAAGGTTTTCATTCATGCAGGTTAGGGGTTATTATGATAATTACCAAGAAAGATTTCGTAATTGTTATTGTTTAAATCTGAACTCATGGAATGAAAATAAAGTACATACGCTATTTGGATTTTCACTTCGTCTTTAAAGCCTTTTTCGGGCAGACCTCTGTTGAACTGAAACATGCTAGAATAAAACTTTCTAATTTAATACAAAATTTGTAATAAATTGAAAATTTATACACTTATCAGCTCCAAGCATATGGTTCGCTACATCCTAATTTTTGAAAAATTGATTTGAAGCGAAGTTGCAATATCAAATTTAATCGCTCTTTTCGTAAGATGTTTTTGAACTATCTTTTATTAATATTGGAAGAAGTTATACTTATTTTCGATTAAAAGAGATTATTTATTACAATACATTCATGCAAAGTTACTTTATAATGGTAAACATGAGGTATTAAATGTTAATGACACTAAAAATATGTATATTAATGCAATACAATAATTAATTAACGCTTACAACAGTATTGCAAATATCAGTGATACATAACTTTTATTTCTATTGAAAATAAGTTTTGTCCCCTCGTACATATTAGAGGGCCTCGTGTTCCGATGCTCTTTCTATTACTGAATAAAAGCTTAAACAGCATTGCAAATACCACCTGTTCGTAATACACAGAACAACAACATCAAATATACCGCAGTTTTAAAGTTTTTTCTCATGTAAACTTTCTCTATGTACCAAGCTCCGATTGCTTGAGTTTGATTGAACGTTTCAGTTAGTTTATTGCAGTCTTCGGTCAGATCATCTTTATGACCAAACGCGTGCTGTAATTTAAAATCATTCTCTTTCTTATGATTTTATTCAATCATTATAATAAAGCATCGATAGTATTCTTATGCTTTTGTGTTGTTTGTTTAATTGGGTTTTACGTCACACTGATACAGTATGGGTCATATGGCGATGTTCCAGCTTTACTGGCGGATGAAATTCATTTGAGTAAAATCATTTCAAACAGTTGTAGATTGTAGACGGGTCTAAGTCGAGTCGACTGAGATACTAGTTATTTACCTGGCTATGCGCCTTACACTTGATCAATGCACCGGCATATTAATAAATTATAAATATAATTTTAATCCGTGGTCTAGTGGATTAGGTCGATCGCCTCAAACCATTTGTCCTTTGCCGCTGTAGGTTCAAATCCCGTCAACGACTTTGGATTCTTTAATATGAGGAAACTTTCTAGTCATCTTACGGAACGTTGGTGGTTTTACCCAGATGTCTGTTTGTGCCTTAAATAATGCACATGAGATCTTCCTCAACCCAATAAAGGTAGAATGTTGCAACATGGCATTTTCTGTGTCTGAATCAATAATTGGATTGTTAAAAATATAAAATTGAAAGTCTTTATAAATGTCTGTGATGATGTTGTGCTTTTTTGTTTGTTTAAATACCAAACTGTTTTTATTTTTCAAAGAATTGATTCTTTTTACGTTCGCATCGAAATGTCAGATCAGTCAACCGACAAACTTTTAAAACATCGAGAGGTCACTATAATAAGGTTTGGGGTACTCCGTACTTATTCTTGAGGAAAATCGCTTACATGAAGGGATTCCATTGCATATCTTCATGTATTATTATGCTTACGATTTACTCGAAAAATCACAGTTTCAGTATCAAAACCAGCGATCACTGGACATATTTTGTAGCAAAGGAAGCATACGAATATCTAAACACTATCAATATCAATGATCCTTCCTAACTTTTGCACCAAGAACCTAAAGCTTCGGGAAACTTAGAAACTTGCAAAATATTTACAACAAAAATTTAAAATGGAGTTTAGAAATTCATAAATATTTTAGGAATTTCTCTTCAAAGTTCCAAGCAGCTATTGTGAAATTTTACAAGAAACATAATATGGTTCAAACTAAATGCGCTTTTAGAAATGACTCTACGTAATAGCTACATGAATGATTCCTACAACATTGTATTCGGCTTATCCAATGTCTCATAATCGTCTCGGAATCCACTAGACTTGATAAAAGGTATATCACGTGCCTTTTAATGAGGTGAAGATCTTTGGGGAAAACATAACAGAGATGTTATAGAATATATGAACAAATATTCTGTGTACTGATTAAAATTCTGTACTCTGTACTTTGAACGTCTTCTTTGCTTGATTATCACTGCTTATATATATATTAAAGGAATCAATATCTAATAAGTTTAAGTATAATAAACATTTGATAAGATCTTACATATGTTATCTTATTACGTAGCAAAAAACAGAATCGCTAAAGAAAGCCCAACACAGCAAAATTGAAAATGTTGTAGGCTCGGTTTGATTGAGCCTGTTCATTGGTGCTACTGGAAAGTGCAAGCCGTCGTCCACGCCTCCTATATACATCTGCTTAGCACATATCAACATTTAAACACGCAAATGGTAAAATTTTGAGCGAACAGTATTAATTGAAAAATATTGAAACCATCGCACTCACGCACACACACTTGTTTTAAGAACAAGTTATCATAGAATTCCTAGACCTATTGTTTTTATCAGTTAAGAAATAAGAAGCTCTATACTGAATATTAATAAAGGTGTCATTTCTGTCATTAATAGTTTAAGCCAATAGAGATAAAGAGGCAATATTCACAAAGGCAAAACTTTAATATTGAGTGTAAAATGAAAATCTTAATTACATATATTTTTCTTTGAAATCAGTTATACACTATAAAGTAATATATATTTAACAAAACTGTAGAGTATGTCATTAAACTCCTGATATTTCCAGATAAAAAGTTACTTGTTCGACAATGTCCTGTCATATATTACTTTAACCTGGGCTTTAAAATAGCTGAAATGTCATTGTGACATAGGATTCAACTTGTGACACATAAAATTAATGTTTCTTTTAAATAAAATTGAACATATCCTGCAACATTTTCAATTGTAATTTGTTGTATTGTGTGTTCTTAAAGTAGTCTTTATTTCTCTTTAAAGTATTGATAAAAATGATTTGGTCCTCTTACTTAACCAAATTCAATGCAATAATGTTATTATAAAATGCATGTTTCTTTTTACCATACTTAGATCTAAAACAATTGAATTTGAGATAAATACAAATAAGTACAGATGGTCAGTATTGTCATTGCAAAACAGGTTCTTGTTATAATAATATTTGCTAAAAATTCACACAGAAGATATTCCTAAAATCTGAAGAATAATCTGCGATCAAGTAAAAATGAAAGTTCTTAAGACACTAAAATAGTAAAAAGTAACACTTAAGTCATGATTGTGTTTCCACAGTCAAGTGGTTTGGTAGTTGAAAACAAAAACATCTGTATCTTACCGTTTGGGTTGGAATCCCGACAGATAATTAGTTTCTTAAATGTGAGGAAGCTCTCCAGCTAGCTAACAAAACATAGGTCCTTCATCTTACGTACCGTCCTGACCTGAAATAATGCAAGAAACATCTGAGGTCTTCCTCAACCAACCAAGCTTGAAGGTTGCCAGGTGATCTTTACCTTGTTGGTACGTGGTATTAACTAACCAATAAATATAATGTCCGGAAAAAATAGTTAAATAGCATGCCACTTTGTGGACAAAGCTAGAAATACGGAAAATATATTTAGTAAATCATAATGCTATGGTCCGTACTTAATATTAAGTTATTTTATAAGTTTTTATCTATTGTCATTATCATCAAGTGCGAATTTGATATTGTGTAAAATATCGCGGACACATGTTAAATACAAGTTTATTTCAAGTAATTGAAAATAATATGCATATAAAGTAGATATAACTATGGTAAGGGTACGTTGTTGGGGAAGGAATAGTGAACGGGTGTCGTTTAAATTGACACATGCTTTGTATTTGTTGAGAAGGGAAACTAGGAGATATAATTTATTTCTTTGCAGGACACATGGTTGTATAAACTGTTTTTATTAAACTGTCGGTATAGGTTAATAAATTGAGGGTTTTGTCCATGACCTAGCAGTACTGGATTAATTTGATGACAATATGGTTGAAACATGCACTAATAATTGTTTGATAAAAGGACAGATGTAACAAATGGGTCACCTCTTCCAAGACTCGTTGGCTTTACTTGTTGCATGTTCCTCTCCTCATTTGGCCGCCTTTGTGTCCTTTCCTGTGTTCTGTTCGTAGCTTCTCGATTCATTACTGGTGTGACTGGATTGTGTTGGGGTTTGTGTGAACGTCAACTTGCCTTGTTGATCTTTTGTTCTCATTATCCTTTACAAAATTATTGAACAAGGAAAGAAAATTAATATTTGTTTTGGATTAGTTTACGCTTTAAAAGTTTACTCTCAATAAGAATACGCTTAAAGCATAAAGCAAATTTTGTAACAAATATTAATCTTTATCATGAATACATTTAAATTGGAAATGTACGTTATCGATATTCATGTTGTGAAATAAACTTTAAGACATGACGTTTGCCAGATCTTGATCAAAACTAATGAAACACAAAAAAGTCATCACATTTTTATCTCAGACCTCTTTACTTAGTCTTCTTTGTAATCACCAGGATAAGTTCTATTAAAATTTCTGAGTTCATATCCATACATTACAAAGAAAGATCATACATTACAAAGTAAGATATTTATGAATAGAAGCATGGTCTAAACACAAAAATCAGTTATTTATACGAATTGTTCATAAGGTCAATTTTTGCTTTCGTACCGACTATGCGTGAGTTATTGAATGTTGAAAATGTTATCCGCATCATTCAGTGTATATTTGATATTGTGTCAAATATAGCGGACTAATGTCAAGTACACGTTTATTGCAAGTAATAGATGATAATATACATAAGAAAAAGCTTTTATAAAGGCCGGGATATTGTGTTAGGGAAGCAGTATAAGAAAATAATTAAATTGCATTTAAAGTATTTAAAAGTGGGATCAACTCGGTGATCGTGTGATCCGCTCATAGGTCTGTACGTCCATAGTTTCATGTATTATATGTCGTTGTCTTTGTTTGATCGACAAATAAGGTATTAATAAACTTAAGTTTGTGAAGCTTGTTATGCAAATTAAATTGCAAATTGTTGTTTGATGAACAACATAAGAAATGATAAACATCATGTTATGAAAGTCTGAAGGAGCATTGGAAATTACTTGAATGAAATCCCTTTTGATATTGAAATTACTATATCATAACACTATGATATCCTTGTGTGATAACATTGGCTGTATGGGGGCGGGAAAAATCATCTATCAAATGAACCCATTACCAATTACACCAGCATACAGCCTAACCTGGGTGTTGAGGATCTCATCTCGATACCGCTGGGACGCCAATGTGCTTCTTTCGAGGACAATGAGATCAGTACGTCCACCCAAGTTGATTCCAACCCAGACTTTTATTGATTCGCCGCTATGTCTGCTAAATGGAACTGTTCTCCAGACTTTCGCTATACTCTAGCACGCCTATCTGTGTAGACCAGACAGAACCTTGATTCGTCTGTAAAGTGGACAGACCGCCAGTCCATCCTGCTCTAACCAACATAGTCTATGGTCCAATCATTTCGGAGCCGGCAGTGGTCTCTAGACAGCGGGATCCGTATACATGGTCTTGTCGATCAGACCACTTTGATGCAAACGTGTACGTATGGTTTATGATGACAGACGCACCCCTGTAGCATTTTGAAGGTCAGAACAAAGTTTGGTTGCAAATGCAAAACGGTTTCTTCATGCCTGGATGACCAGAAAACGATCATTAGCCTCAGTAGTCATCCTTGTTCTGCCACAACCATGTACCATGCTGTTGGAACCTCGGCCTCGTCCAAGCTTGGATGATAATTGTATGGTCCACACCAAACACCTCACCAACCTTACGATGTTGAACCCCTTGCTCCATCATACCAACTTCCATTCACGACTCTGCTTCTGATAAATGCCTTCTAACAATTGCATTCGCCATTATTCAATCTTAGATGTTCAATACTCCATGCAAACTCTATATCCTCCCCGAACACGGACACTCATTAGACATCTAATACCTAAAATTATACGTAAAGCTCATATTTATTGCTTTTATTGAAACCTCGAAAATTGTCAATATATCTTATTTAATAAGAGGATACACAAACTTTGTTTGCGAAGCTGCATTCCCTTTTGTTTTTCAAAACAATGCTGTTTTTGTCTTTTTTTTAAAGTGACATTAAGCCCATTCTAGGGTATACACTAAGTGAACAGGTGAAAGTCAAAATAAGTTTTTATATTGCCATAATTCCTATTAATTTAATATTTTACTTTATATTAACAATAAATAACTCCCGGATCGAAACGGAATTTCTGATAATATCAATTAGAACTTACCTGTTACTTACGTTCATTTTATTAAAAGAGTGGGGCAGTCTTTTTTATATATTAGGTCAATTTTAAATTTTATCCTAAATATTTTCCAAAATAAACTGTTGGTCAAACACCATTTTAACAGTCAATCTTTTTAATTAAAAAGTCAATTCAGCTCAACTTGACTATGAAAATATGGGCATATTGTCACTTTAAATGACTGCATTGTAATGACTACTCATACTGTGTTAACCAAAAGTGTTGCAGTTAAAGCGTATCATTTTCCTAGTGAGCGTTTATCTTATACTTAAAAAGAGACTGTGCATCAATTATCAGTATTGTCAAGCACATATTAAATCCGACATCAGTAGATCTTTTATATCTTTAAAGAAGGACAGTCATAGGGAATGCCGATTCTCAAACATATTTATGCATTCCCTTTTTCAAAAAGGAAATATATAGTAAAATAGATAAATACAGAATCCCTAAAGAAAGCCCAACACGGCAAAATTGAAAATGTTGCAGGCTCGGTTTGATTGAGCCTGTTCTAGATTTCAATGAAGAATTTTCTAGATTTCAATGAAATTATATAACCCAACTGTAAGCTTAGTTTTTCTTAAACTGGTATTCAAAGTTAAGAAAACAACACAACATGATATTAATCAGCCATTTTATCATGCCTTATACTCAAAATCATTGTGTCATTTGTAATGATTATAAACTTTGCTGCAAATGACTCACTATTCCAGTGGCGAGAATAAATAAAAGTATATAAACCAATCATTATAATATATCAATGCGATAAAACATTCTTTGTTTTTTGTTTATATCCATTACTCGAACTTATCAGACTTAATGATAAAATGTTGACATATCTGTAGGAGCTGCGATGTTGGTCATGCCTATAGGAACAGGGGAATATGTGGGTAGAGCCCCTGCACCATCGACTCCCTCCTCCATCTTTACTCCAGTAAAATCAATTTTAACTTTTGATAATAAAGAACATAAAATTAATACTTCAACAATACACAGATATAACTAACTGACAGTGAAACGATCAACACTTGTCTTCCTATATCCAGTCATTTATTAAAGCAAAAGCTATATTACCGCATACTTAATCGTGTCATTCATTTGTGATTTACATGTTTCAACTGGCAGTTATGACAAATACGAGAGTAAAGTTAAAATAGTTTCGGTTGTTATTTTTTCTCAGACAAATACATAATACTCAGATAAATACGATCTTAAACATATTTCGAGGATTTGAAAAATTAATATAAAAAACAAATATTTTAAATACTTTAGATTAACAGCATTGGACTCGACTTCAGAAATTTCGGTAACCACAGGTACCCGGTTATTTTTAGATGTGTGAAGTTGGCGGCCTAGCGGCCTGGCGGCGTGAAGTTGGCGGCCTGGCGGCCTAGCGGTCTGGCGGCGTGAAGTTGGCGGCCCAGCGGCCTGGCGGCCTAGCGGCCTAGCGGCGTGAAGTTGGCGGCCTAGCGGCCAAACATTTTAATGTTGTAAAAATGTTTTTTTAACAATAAAACGGCATTTAATGAAGTTTTAAAGATAATTATTGTTACTTAATCGATATATCTAAAGAAAAAAAATCACTTTCAGAGATTTTTTTAAATTTTGTCATTTTTGTGAAGTTGGCGGCCCAGCGGCCTTGCGGCCTGGCGGCCAAAAATTTTAATGTTGAAAAAATGTTTTTTTAACAATAAAACGGCATTTAATGAAGTTTTAAAGATAATTATTGTTATTTAAACGATATATCAAAAGAAAAAATCACTTTCAGAGATTTTTTTAATTTTGTCATTTTTGTGAAGTTGGCGGCCCAGCGGCCTGGCGGCCTAGCGGCCAAAAATTTTAATGTTGTAAAAATGGTTTTTTTTAACAATAAAACGGCATTTAATGAAGTTTTAAAGATAATTATTGTTATTTAAACGATATATCTAAAGAAAAAATCACTTTCAGAGATTTTTTAATTTTGTCATTTTTGTGAAGTTGGCGGCCCAGCGGCCTGGCGGCCTAGCAGCCAAAAATTTTAATGTTGTAAAAATGTTTTTTTAACAATAAAACGGCATTTTATGAAGTTTTAAAGATAATTATTGTTATTTAAACGATATATCAAAAGAAAAAATCACTTTCAGAGATTTTTTTAATTTTGTCATTTTTGTGAAGTTGGCGGCCCAGCGGCCTGGCGGCCTAGCGGCCAAAAATTTTAATGTTGTAAAAATGTTTTTTTTTAACAATAAAATTATTTAAACGATATATCTAAAGAAAAGAAAATCTATAATGTTAAATCGTTATATCAAAGTCATTTTTTATTTTTTGTTTTCAAACTCTTGGAATATAAACATAATTATAATATCTGGTGGACACAGTTTCAGATTTTTTCTATCTTTTCTAAAAACAAATTACTGTCGACGTCTTGTTGAACAACTTATGCGACTTTTTTCACCATACATATTACGTAATTAAAGATTATTGAGTCGCTGATTGAGCAAACAAAAATCCCTGACAGGGTTCCCTCCGTAATTGAATTCTTTTCATGTGCTTTAAACCGCATGTAAATTGCTTGTTTATCAAGAAAGTTATGCCGACTCAAATTAAGTTACTCTGACGCGCATCAAACGAAGTGTCATAATTCGGCTGTTCTCTCTCATACCCGTACGTTATCCGTTAAATTATTTATAACCGGTTATAACCCCCAAAGTCACACCACAGGGGGTGACACGATGCAGTAACACATACTGTAAGTACATGAAACTCGTTAGTACTGGCTGGGGCGACATCAAGGGATGTTTCTGCTAAAAAAATGTCGACGCCGTTACACATAAACTTTTAAATAAAAATGAAAAGAATTTGTTTTAATGTTTATTTATATTTGTTGAAGTGATAACAAAGTATTTGATAACAGATGAAATAATTCATGCATACTGAATTCATAGCTTTTCATATACACAACAAGGTTCAGAAGAGTAGTAATGTTTAATCACTTTTGTAAATTTGTAAAAGGATCAAATTAATATCCTTTGCTTTATGTCACCTACATGTGATGTCCATACATATCTTTTAAACGGAGTACGGACATAATCCCCTTCGGACAAAATCCCCTTCATGTATTTTTGTATATCCGGACATAATCCCCTTCATGGGTGGACATAATCCCCTTCATTTGTGAAATTTTGAAGTGGACAAAATCCCCTTCATAAAATTGCTACCTAGGACAAAATCCCCCTCAGAGGAATTTTCGTTTTTTTAAGTGGGTATGAGAGCAACATACTGCATTATGCTGTGTAGTAAATATCTTAATGTATAAATGAGGAGAAAATATTTCAGCAGAAAAAGCACATTCAAATAGCAACATCACGGTGCATATCCATATCGGTACCCTCTTTGCGAAATCTGCTGAAACGGTACCCTCTCTGAACATGCACAGGTCATTCTCTGCTAAAAACAAACCAGCGATGGATACCAATCCAGTAAAATTTCATTGTAATAAGGAAAGGAGGTATGTCACGTAGAAAATATGTATACCACGGAACACTAGGATGTTTTATTTATGTACTGATTTGTCATGTGCCCGATTTTCATGTACTGCAACTTCATAATAAGCTGCAAAAAAATCGACATGTCTTGCTTCGCCCATCACCTCGACATATTTTTCGGGCTGAAATGAACCTGTGGCTTGATTATATATGCATCATACATATTTAATATGTTCATATACATATCATCTTCGGACAAATGGCAGTATATTGTCAAAAATAAATGTAAAATTCATAAAAACACCCTACTTTCGGTTTTGCAATGGCACGGGCTACCTCTCTCCATTTGAATTTTTATATCACAGGTACCCTCTCATAGGTACCCTCAAAGCACGACATACGCTTTTATTTGCGTTAAACGTTAAGTGTGTATGTAATACTTTTTACTTTTATGTAAATATTACATACTTAACGATTAACGCAAATAAAAGCATATGTCGTGCTTTGAGGGTACCTATGTGTTCAATAATGAGAGGGTACCTGTGATATAAAAATTCAAATGAAGAGAGAGGTAGCCCGTGCCATTGCAAAACCGAAAGTAGGGTGTTTTTATGAATTTTACATTTTTGACAATATACTTCCATTTGTCCGAAGATGATATGTATATGAACATATTAAATATGTATGATGCATATATAACAATTATGCGATGCAGATGGAAAATGGGAGCAAAACCTTACAAAGCAAAGGTACTGTACATTTATTCTGGGAATATCCATATATACAACACCATAAGAATGAAGTGTTAAAGTACAGCAATAGCAAAACGATATATTGACAAACATGTGATTCATGATAATAATGTAAACAACTACATACTTTTACAAGCAACATACAACATATACAAATGTTAAAACAAATCAATGTTTAAAAATTACAAGTTAACGTTTTGAACTTAAACAAAAAATAGCGTTAAAATGACAACATGGAAACATTCAATACATTTTTCACCCGAATAACTTGTGCTAGCAATCAGAATCCCAACCGTTCAACTTTTCAGTTTCATCCAATAACAAGGAGGTAATCATTTAGGGTATGACCATAGCCCTATCTGTAATCATGAGTTATTGTTATTAAATGTGTAAGCAAAAGTCATTTTGTAAAGTCATGGAACGGGGATAATAAATTGGATGGGACCAGAAAAAATGTTTTAAAACTTCATAAAGGACAATTCATATTTGTTACAGAAATTGTACACCATACCTGCGATCCAGTCTGTCACTCTTATGTCCTGTTCGGCTGATCGATATTATCAAAAACACGAACAAGTATGAAATAAAGCGTATGTGTTTTATTGTTAAAAAATCATTTCTACAACATTAAAATTTTTGGCCGCCAGGCCGCTGGGCCGCTGGGCCGCCAACTTCACAAAAATGACAAAATTAAAAAAATCTCTGCAAGTGATTTTTCTTTAGATATATCATTTAAATAACAATAATTATCTTTATAATTCCCCTCGTTTTAAAGGACTCTGCTACATGTCAAGTGATTAATTAATTAATTAATTAAATTTAGCAATTTAAAAATCAAACTATTTTAAACGCACTACGATTACGAAATATTTATATCTTGAATATATGGATCAATATATAACATACTTAACTTCATTATATTTTTACATTTATGATGATGTCTAACTGTACACAAGTGCATATCAAGCCGTGTCCAAAAAAACAACAACATTGAAGCATCAATGATGGAATTCGGTAGTTTCATATAATATAACCGGTTTATTTGTTATAAGTCGATATTACTAGTAATACATGTATCATACAAATACTGTACATCTTTTATGAATATGTCAACATAAATCGTTTACCATTTAAGTAGTTATTTTATATGATACCAGATCTTCAATATATGGATCCAAGTAAGTCATGTATGGAACCAGATGCTATTATATGAAACCGAGTTATCAATATATTAAATCAATTTTACAATATATGAAACCAGTTTATCAATATATGTAACCGAAGTAGCAATATAAAAGTTGATTTTCACATTATATGATACCAGTTCTTCAATATATGATACCAAAGTAGCAATATATTGAACCAAAATGTCATTATATTGACGGGACTTTTTTACAGGCTGTATTCTATCCTTGCACCGGTATTACAGTCATTGTTTAAAGAACATCGTGCTTCACTAAATGCATACTGACTGCATACTATAAGGAAAAAATATTTGAAATTAACGTCACATTCACTTAAAAAGGGCTGGGCAGGCAAAACTTATCGTTATATATGTAGGAGTTGTATGTCATAATTTAAGCTATTGAGTCGTACTGACCATTAACAAAAACATGTTTAAAAAAAAAGTTTATCTCGACCTTTACCTTTGATCAAAAATAGGCAGTGCCAGAAGGACACATCAAGGTTAATCTACTGACAAAGTTAAAAAATAACTTGTCAAATAATAATTGATTTCATGAAAAAGTTTATGCATTGTAACCCAGTGACCTCGGTCTTTGACTTGTTGACTTGAAAATAGGCTATTTTGGTTCCATATAATGACAATTGCTATCATAGAATGTAACATCAACTTATATACTAGCTGCTACTTTGGTTCGATACATTAATAAAATGGTTCCATATGTTGTAAAAATGACTTAATATAATGATAATTCGGTTTCATATAAGGGCATATTGAATATCTGGTATCATATAATGTGACAATCAACTTATATATTGATACTTCGGCTCCATACATTGATAAAATGGTTTCATATATATTGTAAAAATGAATTAATATATTGATAATTCGGTTTCATATAAGGACACCTCGTTCCATATATTGTTACTTTGGTTCCATATATTGAATAATTTGTATCATATATTGTAATAACCAACTCATACATTGATACTTTGGTTCCATACATTGATAAAATGGTTTCATATATTATAAAAATGAATAAATATATTGATAATTTGGTTTCATATAAGAACACCTTGTTCCATACGTTGTTACTTTGGTTCCACATATTGAATTATTGGAATCATATATTGTAATAACCAACTCATATATTGCTACTTTGGTTCCATACATTGATAAAATGGTTTCATATATTGTAAAAATGATTTACTATATTGATAATTTGGTTTCATAGAAGGACACCTGGTTTCATACATTGCTACTTTGGTTCCATATATTGAATAATTTGTATAACCAACTCATATATTGCTACTTTGGTTCCATACATTGATAAAATGGTTTCATATTTTGTAAAAATGAATTAACATATTGATAATTCGGTTTCATATCAGGACATCTGGTTCCATACATGGCTACTATGGTAACATATATTGAAGAATTGGATCATATATTGAGAAAAACAACTTATATATTGCTAACTCGGTTTCATACACTGACAGTATGGTTTCATATATTGTTACTGTGGATTAATATAATGGATTCCGGTTAAAAAAGAAGGTGTTTTCAATTCATATATAGTCGAAGTGAACTCATATATTATCCAAATGGTTACATAAATTGAAAAAGAACAATATCAGACAGCCATGGGTTTCCATAAAATCTGCTATAAAATGATATTTATCGGCTGCTTTTAAATTGGTCAGATGTCACTGGGTCATTAAAGATGTTATCGCATGGTTTGGAATTTTTCATTTCTTCTCACTTACCCATTATCAATGAGCATTTGAAAACTGTATTGATATATAACAGTACAATTTTTTCATTGCTTCAGATAGGAAAAAATCTCGAATGATATATAACAGTTGATTTTTTTTGCGCACAGGTCTGTTATATAACAATGAATTTTTTTTTACAGAGGCTCCAATTGGGCAATGGTACCGAACATTCCCAGTGGCAAAAATAAAATAAAATAAATTAAAAAAGGTACATTCGCTGAAATAATTATTTCCACTGAAAAAAAAGCTCTTTAACACATTACTTCATGAGCATTTTGTGAAAGGGATACGGACAAAAGCACGCCCCGGACGAAAGCCCCTACCCCGTCTAAAAATGACAATGTGAACAAAAGCCCCCACCCCTTCACCCCCCATGAAATTAACACATAGGACAAAAGCCCCCCATAAAAAAGTAAGGTAGGACAAAAGGCCCCCCCCCCATGGTCAATCAAATTTACATATAGTGTATTAAAGTTGTGTTTTTTATGTGTTTAAAAGGAATGTCAGACATAATCCCCTTCGGACAAAATCCCCTTCACCTACCCGGACAAAATCCCCTTCATGGGTGGACATAATCCCCTTTATTTTTTACAAGGCTGGACAAAATCCCCTTCACTACCCGGAAAAAATCCCCTTGTTTCATAGGTTTCTAATGTATTATTATGCTCCATAAAAATTGATGAATAATTTATATTATACTCCCTAAAAATTGATGAATAATGAACTTTTGTTTTTTTTATTTATAATTATGTATCAATAGTTACCTTTATTTAGTTTAGAAGTTTTCATTAAAATTATGGTAAATTATCAACTGCATAACACGGAAGACGGACAAAACCCCACCAGTTAAAACCCCACCACTCAAAATTTTATAGAGTGGACAAAACCCCACCACTAAATTTTATAGAGTGGACAAAACCCCACCACTAAATTTTACAGAGTGGACAAAACCCCACCACTTACCAATTATTGGGCAAGATTTGATGAATTAAAATATATATAATATACAGTACACATCTTCACATTTTATTTTTTAATTTCAATTTTAAGAGATTATACAAATAATTTACAAACTGTTAAATCAACATCAAAGAGCAGTCATTTATTTGAGACTGTGCCACATTTATGACCTTGAATTATCCATTATTTTTAGTTTCTTCAAATTCATTTCTTCAATTTATTTATATAGAAAATAAACTACTTAATAATCAAGAATGAAGCACATTTTCATCAATTAATGATTAAAAAATAGCACATTTTTATAGCACATTTTTTAATTTATTCAGTTCAGTCAATTTTCCTTCATTGTACTTCATTGTACTTAGTTTAAGTGGATACTGTGGCTGATAGCCTATAGAAACTCGGGTACGGTCTTCTCCTTATTTATGAGTTGTTCACACATTCTTTTGAGTTTTGCTGATGCACAATTGTTAGTTTTTTAACATGTTTACAAGAAAGTTTTGTCCACTCTATAAAACTGAAGTGGTGGGGTTTTGTCCACTCTATAAAATTTAGTGGTGGGGTTTTGTCCACTCTATAAAATTTTGAGTGGTGGGGTTTTAACTGGTGGGGTTTTGTCCTACATTCGCATAACACATATTTGATTAGGCAATTTCTTTAATAGTTTTAAATTGATTAGTATGAAGCCAATAATTGTTTCATTGATTGTATAAGTTGATAATTCTAATTGATAGATACTATCCATTGTTACAATTTCTATTGATGAAAGAGTGATAATTTAATCAAACCAAGATCACTGCACTACTTGATTGATTGTTATGAATGCTTTAACAAAGCAATTTTAATGTGATTTAAATGTTGGTAATTGGATGTGCTTTTCTGCTGAAATATTTTCTCCTCATTTATACATTAAGATATTTACTACACAGCATAATGCAGTATGTTGCTCTCATACCCACTTAAAAAAAACACGAAAATCCCTCTGAGGGGGATTTTGTCCTAGGTAGCAATTTTATGAAGGGGATTTTGTCCACTTCAAAATTTCACAAATGAAGGGGATTATGTCCACCCATGAAGGGTATTATGTCCGGATATACAAAAATACATGATGGGGATTTTGTCCGAAGGGGATTATACCCGTACTCCGTTTAAAAGATATGTATGGACATCACATGTAGGTGACATAAAGCAAAGGATATTAATTTGATCCCTTTACAAATTTACAAAAGTGATTAAACATTACTACTCTTCTGAACCTTGTTGTGTATATGAAAAGCTATGAATTCAGTATGCATGAATTATTTCATCTGTAATCAAATACTTTGTTATCACTTCAACAAATATAAATAAACATTAAAACAAACTCTTTTCATTTTTATTTAAAAGTTTATGTGTAACGGCGTCGACATTTCTTTTAGCAGAAACATCCTTTGATGTCGCCCCAGCCAGTACCAACGAGTTTCATGTACTTACAGTATGTGTTACTGCATCGTGTCACCCCCTGTGGTGTGACTTTGGGGGTTATAACCGGTTATAAATAATTTAACGGATAACGTAGGGGTCTGAGAGAGAACAGCCGAATTATGACACTTCGTTTGATGCGCGTCAGACTAACTTAATTTGAGTCGGCATAACTTTCTTGATAAACAAGCAATTTACATGCAGTTTAAAGCACATGAAAAGAATTCAATTACGGAGGGAACCGTGTCAGGGATTTTTGTTTGCTCAATCAGCGACTCAATAATCTTTAATTACGTAATATGTATGGTGAAAAAAGTCGCATAAGTTGTTCAACAAGACGTCGACAGTAATTTGTTTTTAGAAAAGATAGAAAAAATCTGAAACTGTGTCCACCAGATATTATAATTATGTTTATATTCCAAGAGTTTGAAAACAAAAAATAAAAAATGACTTTGATATAACGATTTAACATTAAAGTTTTTGGCCGCTAGGCCGCTAGGCCGCTAGGCCGCCAACTTCACAAAAATGACAAAATTAAAAAAATCTCTGAAAGTGATTTTTTCTTTAGATATATCGTTTAATAACAATAATCATCTTTAAAACTTCATTAAATGCCGTTTTATTGTTAAAAAAAAACATTTTTACAACATTAAAATTTTGGGGCGCTAGGCCGCTGGGCCGCCAACTTCACAAAAATGACAAAATTAAAAAAATCTCTGAAAGTGATTTTTTTCTTTAGATATATCGTTTAAATAACAATAATTATCTTTAAAACTTCATTAAATGCCGTTTTATTGTTAAAAAAAAACATTTTTACAACATTAAAATTTTTGGCCGCTAGGCCGCCAGGCCGCTGGGCCGCCAACTTCACAAAAATGACAAAATTAAAATAATTTCTGAAAGTGATTTTTTCTTTAAATATATCGTTTAAATAACAATAATTATCTTTAAAACTTCATTAAATGCCGTTTTATTGTTAAAAAAACATTTCTACAATTAAAATTTTTGGCCGCTGGGCCGCCGACTTCACAAAAATGGGAACATTAAAAAAATCTCTGAAAGTGATTTTTTCTTTATATATATCGTTTAAAAAACAATAATTATCTTTAAAACTTCATTAAATGCCGTTTTATTGTTAAAAAAAAACATTTTTACAACATTAAAATTTTGGGCCGCTAGGCCGCTAGGCCGCTGGGCCGCCAACTTCACAAAAATGACAAAATTAAAAGAATCTCTGAAAGTGATTTTTTCTTTAGATATATCGTTTAAATAACAATAATTATCTTTAAAACTTCATTAAATGCCGTTTTATTGTTAAAAAAAACATTTTTACAACATTAAAATTTTTGGCCGCTAGGCCGCCAACTTCACGCCGCTAGGCCGCCAGGCCGCTGGGCCGCCAACTTCACGCCGCTGGGCCGCCAGGCCGCTAGGCCGCCAACTTCACGCCGCCAGGCCGCTAGGCCGCTAGGCCGCCAACTTCACGCCGCCAGGCCGCCAGGCCGCTAGGCCGCCAACTTCACACATCTCTCACATGAACGGTTTTTTGGTGCGAACTACTAGAGTTTTCGTTAAGCGGTAACCTTTTACTATATAAATAAACAGACAAACAAATCTTTGTTGGAGGAATTTTAAGGTTTTGGTGGTGGAAGACTTTATGTAATAATAACGATTAAATTGTATGCATGTAGTAACATCCCTACAAATTTATGATCAATTGATTTAATTCTAAAAGAAAAGAGAATTTCTTAAGAACCTCACAGTTATAAATGTTCACTGAACTTATGATTTTTTCCGATGATTTTTTATGCTTTAATGGCCACTGCGGTATACCGTACCCGAGTTATTGCTCGATATTATGAGGACTTTCATCCCATTTCGCGACTTTGAACGGGAACGAAGGTAAGTTCAGCGACGATATTTTCCAAACTAATGGCTATTTCATTTATCTAAATGGGTTTCATATATCCAGAGGTATTTTTGTAGCTCTAAAAGACATAAAAGTATAACAGGTATTTGTAAAATTGATTAAACTACCCCTAAACGATCCGCTGCTCACTAGAAAATACAGACCGCGATACTGTAGAATCGTTAGAAATTATTATATTACCAATATAAAAAAAAATTGAATCGAGCAATTTTTTTATTCACAATCCAAGTATGTTTTGTCCAAATTTCAGACAAAAAGTGTGTAAGTACAAAAAGATACAGGCCAAAAAAAAATACAAGAAAGTGTACCGAGTATTGATTTTAAGTGTACAGAGTATTGCAAAATAGCCAAACTTAAGTGTACAGAGTATTGCAAAACAGAATGAGCACATTAGTATGGAAAATCTATTTTTTACGTCTGTTTATCGATTCCATTTTATTTTGCGGATAATGTACTGTTTATATGATATTTATTCAAATATTTCAGATTCAACAATGCATTTTCAGTGTTATAACTATTCTTTTCCTTCGGGCAAATTCAGAGATTTAATTTCCCATTTGATTGAAAATCACACTATGGATGAAATAAAAAGTGTGCAGGATCGGAAGCAGGGTCGGGAGCAGGGTAAAACCATCAAAATTGACGATAAAAATCTTTAAATACATGTCCCAAGAAACTGTGATCAAGGAGACCCATCTCTGAAAAGAAGAGGAATAAAAACATATTTAGATGACATTAATAATAGGTTTTTACAGAGCAAGTTTGCCTTAAGAAACATATCGACACACTTAGTAAAATATTGGCCCGCGGGCTTATGCCGTCCAAGGAATGACAGACTATTCTCTCCCTTACCAGTTCCTCTTCCTGACGGTTCTCTCCCTAACCGTTTCCTCCCCTGACGGTTCTCTCCCAAATTTGAAATATGCAGACAGTTCTCCCCCAATTTTATTTTTATAAGTTATCATTTTAGTTTTGACTTAATCTAATAATATTTCTTAATGAAGATGATTAAAAGAATGTGTTTGATATTAAATGCATTTTATGTTTTATGTTTATCAGCTGAAAAGTGTTTGTAAATTTAACACCTTATTCAGTATTTTAATCCTATCAACTCCTGTAAATTTAACACCTTTTTTCAGTATTTTAATCCTATCAACACCTTTATTGTGAGAGATATAGATCATTGGACAGTGATTGATATACACCTGTAATTATGTTAAGGTCTAGCTTGTGATGTTCATTTATTTGTTAAATAGTGAATAATGTGGAAACAAATATGTTCTAGAAAGTAAATATAAACAACAACTGGTATGCAAACACATTCTACATTTACTATTTTACGAAATTGATTTAAAAACATGTAGTCATTAACTTGAAACTATATATGATACAAAATAACTAATATAATACTTATTCATCAACAACCTTTCACAGCTATTTTAATCTAATCAACACCAAGGAATTACTAAACACCTCAATTATCACTGGCAGCAAACTTAATGCATACATGTGTGTATTGAACTTTTTTCATTATACAAAAGTTTAGCAATTAGAATTTATTAAGCATTTTTTGCCTATAAATTTCATTTTTATTTATTAAAAAAAAAATAATAATATCTTATGATTATCCTAATCAAGTAAATTATTCATTAATTATTTTCAATGACTAAACACATTAAAAAGTATACATTACATCTAATTAAAAAATCAGAATGATTAACTAATATCATCATTGATCAATTATTATTATATGTTAAAAAAAAAGTTTTTCTAATTCAATTTATATCAATTGATAATAAAGTTACAAATTTATTAAACATCTAAATACTTCAATAAAATTTTTTTTTTCTCTAATTTATATTAATATTTGATAATAAACTTACTGATTTATTGTTGCTGATGATGCTAACAAAATTGAAACTTGAATTAAACATCAGAATACTTCATTAAAGTATTTTTCTCTCTAATTTATTACAATTTATAATAAACCTACCCATTTATTTAACATCTAAACACTTCAATAAAATCTTTTTTTTTCTAATTTATATCAATTCATGATAAACTTACCCATTTATTTATCATCTAAATACTTTAATAATAATGTAATTATAAAAATAACAATGGGGAGGAACTGTCTTCTAATTTGCAAATATGCAGACAGTTCTCCCCCAAAATAGGGAGAGAACCGTCAGGGAGGAAACGTCAGGGGAGGAACTGGTAAGGGAGAGAATAGTCTGACTACCCCGTCCAAGCATGCCGTATCGTCTTAACCTTTTACTGCATGAGCATATTGCGAAAAATGGCTGTTTTCATTGAATTAAACCTCCTGTTACAAGTTCAAACTGCTATGAAATTTAAAAAAAAATGTTTCAATACTGACCAAACTGGGTACAAATGTTGGCTGGACCATAGCCTGTGGAATAGCATGCTCAATTTTAACTTTCCAGTTACCATGGCAACGGGGGACGTCTCAAAGTTGTGATAAATCTCTATTTTGCGGTGTTTTTTCCCCATCAAAACCGATTTCAAGGTGCAGGTAACTTCTCAATTGATTGAGGTAAAGTCTATGGCTTTTCGGCGTTGATTACACGGTACCTTTAAATCGACCTGAGGCCATTTTACCCCCCCCCCCCCACAAGTCCCAAATCTTCTTGGCGATTAGAGGGGCTACTGCCCCACTTCAAACCCCCAAACAGAAGGGTGCGCACCGCCCCCTTGTGGCATCCCCTTGATGTACCTCTTTAATGGGGGCGGGGGGGGGCGCCGAAAAAGTGATCACTCTTTTTAACAACATTTCTCAAACGAAAAAACAGTGTTTGGGGCCTAAATAGCGCACGTTTGACACTATTTGAGGCCTCAAAAGGGAGGGGGTGTAAAGCCTTCAAAACACGCCTTTATGAGGTGAAAGGTTATAATAAACAAAACCTTTTTATTGAATCTGCTGCCCTTTATCTAAAATCCATTATTCGTTTTTTGCTTTAGCAGTCATACGGTAACTCATTGCTAATGACGTAACAAATTTCACGTGCAGACGGTCTGCCGTTGCTAGAGTGCAGGTGCAAAATGACCGAAAGTTACCTTTATATGGATTTTTGGCATAGTAGGAAGTCGGTTGATATTAGATATTGGCACATGTCACGGTTCAGAACTGTTCATTATTTCGGGGTGATGATGTGTAAGCGGTCGGATAGCTCAGTCGGTAGAGCCGCGGTACGGTATTTCAAGGGTCCCGGGAATTAGTGAACAGTTCTGAACCGTGACACACACTTGCTTAATACCGTCTACTATTGACAATCTTGAGACACTTAATGCACTTTGGATGCATTTATTTACTATTTAAAGTAAGATATTCAATAATTATTAACGAATTCTGGAGAGGTTGATCCTTCGATAGCAACGAGAACTTTGTAAACACAGAAAATTGCTGAGTTCGTTCGACTGACATTTTTCATGAGCAGGAATGAAAATCTGGATTATTCGCAGATAATTCCAGTAAAGTACCCCCGAACTACTATAAATAAGTATACACAAATAGAAATATTTAAGATTAAATGTAATAAATACTCTGTGTTTACTACTTGCAATAACCAATACTCGTTACACATCATGGTCTGAAATTTCGCTACCTGACGGCCCAAACAAATAAAAAAATTGTCGCACCGCGTTTTACCAGGCCTAAATCGTACTAACTTGATAATAACAGATATCTATGTCTCTGCGAATATACAGTACCAAAGAGATATTTTTAGTTTCAAAATTGTAAGTATTCTGTAGTTTTCGACAAATCCCTGTGTAATAATTAATTGCAAGGTTGATTAAATATAACTTTGATTTAAGCATTACTAAGACAAAGAAAAACAATAATATAAATCTATGAAGTTTCAAAAAATGTTTAGGCATAAACAGTTAAAATTCTTTTGAATGTTCATAACTATGTACTAGTTGTGTACGCAAAAAAAACTATCAAAAAATCGTACATCCGCCAATTATATTAAAACTTGGAAAGTGATATTTTCAACTTGATATTTTTTTATTTAATTCATATTCTGCTAAAAAATATTTTTTTAAAAACATAAGAAAAACAAGTTGTGAAATACGTTCACAGAAATTCGTTATTAACTGACTTATAATTTTACGTATTTTTTTACTTTGCCAGTTGGTCGTCATTCTCGGTAAGGCATGACCAGTAAAGTCCCTAGGATGATCCATACCCAAATTCGGATCATAAAATATTTTACGACTTTCAAACGTGACGTAATCTGATGCAATTTTATAACTCTAAAATATGCACCCTGGTGATTTATGATATCACAGCTAAGTGCCGCTTGTATAACATACAACATATGCACCTTGTTAATTAATATGTTACGGCCCATTGGCGCTTATATATACACATCTATTTATTTATAAAATAAGTTACTAGGAAAAGGTCTTTATTTTCATAATCATTAGAATATCTTTTTATCGTCTGTTATAAAAGTCATTGTCACATGGTTTTCGTTCTTTCAGGAATATTTATAAAATCATATCCTTCTCTGGTTCTTTGAACGATTTTTTACAGCATAAAGTGATGAGGTTTTTAACAAAGAACATTTCAAAGAAAGTTTATGACATGTTGGGCGATAAGGCAGACTTCTCTATTCTTTTGATGTTTCACGTAGAACATTCTATTTGAAGGAATAAAAAACAGGACACATGACAAGCTCAATTTTGACGTAGAATCCGTCCAGTTTCTTGGCGTTTGGTGTTTATCCCCATTATCACAAACAAACAAAAATCCTTCCGTTCCGTGATAACCCAATTTCACAAAATATATTTTTTTAAACGGATGACATAATTGTTTGATAAACGTCCACAAAAATAACGTCAGTACATTATAAGTAATTTACCGTCATTTTCAATTCCTAGGAAAAAGCTCGGCTAATCTGTTAATTCACTCAATGAAGAAAAACATGCAGATACCTAACCATATATTTACTGTGAAATGGTTACTTTTAACTATCGTAAGCAATGATCTATGCGTCGATAAAGGTATACTAAATCTTTTTGGGTTCTATTTATATTTTGATTTTGCGAGGATTAAAGTCTATATGCGACAAATTAAACATTAAGTGTCTCTTATGATGAGTGTTCATATTTGATTCTCCATATGTGTCACTAAACTTATTATTTTATTACCTCAAAGTACTCACCTCCACCAAATATACAAAGTTTCAGTTCCGGATACAATTTTGTCATAGTCTCTGTATGTTTACCATGAAACTACTGGAATCAGAACTGGCCGTAATGTATTTTTTTTAGCTTTGGGTGCAAAGAAAAGTATCGAGGGGGCAAGGTCAAGTATGTATAGAAGATAAGGGTGTACAACGACATTGCTCTGCTTCAGAATAGCGGGACCCTTGGTTAAAAAGAAAATAGGGTACGTTTCCTTTTTACAACGCATGGTCTTTTGAGAGACCAAATCTTGTTTTGGTCTTTTCGTTTAGGCTCATCAAGATGAACCAAATTTTACCAGTGACGACATAATCAAAAGACCATACATTTTAATTTAGATACTGGCACACCAGAACCCACGACGGAAAGAATATCTCGACACAGACTGCATAAATGGGTAAATAAAGAGGAATGTCATGAGGGTAGAGTCACAGTTTGAGTTTCTTTAAAAAAGAGCTTTGGATTTTATTTAATTTTTAAAAAGTTAAAAAAAAAACACTGTAATTGACCAATTTTCTCCTACACATATGGTGGGTGTTAAAGGCTCATCTGGACCAGCGGAAATTCACATATATTTTGTATTGCTGATCAATTTTGAGATATATTTGGGGTTCATCACCGTTGAAAGGCATATTGTTCTGTCTCAAATTTCAAGACTGTCATTGGTAAATATAGGTTCTGTGACAGTTTCTGGCCTATAAAATACTAAAAGATCTGAGTTTTAACCTCGGACCCTGAATGAGCTTTAGATTTCTTATTGCTGTCCCATGATGATAACTTGAGCCTTTGTTTACATAACAAAGATTAATAACAATGCGAAAAATAGGTAAGGCAAATTGAAGCCTTATGAATAAAACACAAAGCTAAACGAGGCATTTCCATGTGTCATGATATCGCAGTAGGCAGAGCGTCCGTGTCTGTGTTGTATTCATGCATTTACATGTTCGAATCATAGTTAGGTATAATTATATCTGAGAGTTTTTATATATTGTTTTTCTTATTTCCAAATAGTTTCGAATGAGTGGAATAGAATTTTAGTACACAGGTTGATATGCACTTGTGTAAAAAAATTTAGGATAGTGTCAAACGTCAGGAAAGCGCATTATTAGAAATGTAAAAATATAATGAAATATTGATCCATGTATATTAAAATTATGATTATTATTTCGTTATCGCAGTGTGTTAAAATAATTCGATTTTTAAAATGAAATTAAAAAAGAAACAAAAAAGGAAGGAAATAAATAGAAATTAAAAGGAACAAAATATATTCAAACAAAAAAGGGGAGAAACACAATCACAACAACATCATTATAATATAGCAGTGCGTAGGGTTCGAACCTGTGAGTTCAAATCAGTTTAAAAAGTTTACAGTGAAGTTGATTTACCACCTGATCCATCACGATGGTACACATTCGTCTTTGAGAGTTGTTGACATTTCAAATATCGGATAGTATGCAGACTTACCCTTTTCCATGTACCGTTATGACCAAATTATCACCCTAGGACAATACAATACCAACCATTTTATGGTTTTGACCCCTGATGTTGCACCCGAGGTTAGCCATAGTCATCTTCCTGTTCGCCGCTATATGACCTAAATTGTCATGATGCGCCGTAAAACCGAATCAAACAAACAAGTATCAACAATTATTTTCAGTGAACAGGCCAAGTCGTTCATACGATGCAACCGTAACATTTCTTCGTGTCCCAAGACGGAAACAGACAACACGTTTTTCATTTTAATATTTTACTGTAAAAATAAATATCAGCTTTATATTATTAATGGTCATGTCTGACCTTTTCAATTGATGCAGAAGCTTATAATGAAATCCAAATATTACACGTATGAAAGTTGACAGATAAGCAACGCATTAATTTAATGCATACATTTTTTTCTGTCGTACCTCTCCATGACATGATTTTTTTTCAACCACTACATCTCCATCATAAATTAAATAGTATTACACTACTATAAGTATGTTTATATTATTTCTTTATCTTTGCATTTTTAACAATTTAATACCCGACTTACTCTAAACTATTTACAATTGCTGGAAAATAATAACAAGAGGGTGTATTTTAAAGAAAACATTACCAAAAAAATCTTCAAGGTGGTCACTTCAGATTGGATAAACAATTCGGATTAATATAGCATCGAGAACGATAAGCAATGTTTAATTGAGCTCTTCAATAACATTTGCTTTGGTTATATACCTAACATTTGTATCTTGTTTTACATGTATTAGATGCCATAAAAATAAGTTTAAAATACAAAATATTTCAAATATTCTGATTCTGTCTCTATAAATTGTAGGATAAATACGGAAGCGCATGTTATTTTGAAAAGGGGCTTAAACATTCATCCGTACTGATAGATACTGCTATAAAGTTGTGCTTATCACAGTAAAAGGAAAACCGTATATATATATTTTACTTAATAGTTCTTTTATATGCCCCTGGAAGTGCAAATCCTTAGTATTTAATAATCACATTTGGTTGATTTTTGTAACAGTTCAATCCTCCAAAAGGTTAACTAACGGACAGGGAAATTTCTCAGATGTAATGTGTTTCGGAGGTTTTCATTCAGGACAATGTAAAATGTTGAACAGTCAAGGTTACAAAGAACACAACTTGTCATTCCATGCAGTAACCTTGTCAACTTTTAATGTTGTTTCATGTTGAAACGATATCATTAAATATTTAAATGCTAGTAATATAATTTGTCCTAAGTTGGAATGGAATTTCATTAATTAGCTTCTTATAATTACTTCACTGAATTGAACTTGAAATGCACCGTGTGCACCTTTCTCACTTAAAGTCGACACAGTAACGGTTGTAAGAAATATGTGTAAATAGAGGGGTAAAATAAGCTGTATCTTACCATTGTATGATTTAATATACACAATACATTTTTAGTAGGTAGAGGTCATTTCTGGGATCTATGATAAATACAATGTCCTTGTCAATGTCGAAAGAAACTCGTTACGGTCAAGACAATTGATAACATTTCAATTAACTACATTTTGTTATACAAATGACCTTATTCTGTTTTGTTATTTATTATGTGTCAAAACGCACTTGGTCTACCATGTACTACGAAGACTCTGCAAAATGTTCCGACACTAACGTGTTTCAGTTGTCTTATCTTAGATTCACTACACTTGAATGATATGCCATATATCAGACAATAACATGACCAAGTAATTTCACATAGTTAGATGGTTACAAAAATAGAAATTCATTCAAACTTCGGTATATATATTGATGCAAAGCAGATGTATTCACGGTTGTATGTTTTTGGCACTAGCTAAAATGCTTTTAAAAGTTTGAAATTAGATTACCTTCAAAAGATAACACTAGTTTGGTTTGCCTTAAACATATGTGATTACAGAAAATATCGCTCTTGCAAAGGTTTTTTGTTAAAGAGACTACGTCATTGACATTACAAAAACTTGTTTTCGCCATAGAAGGTTTGCGTTAAGTCGGTTTGCCAATTTCCTAAAATTGACCAAATAGAAAATGCAAAAAAAAAAAAAATATAAAAAAATAATATACAAAAGAATCGAGCTGCAATAGTTCGAAAATATGATGTCTAAAAATATTGTCACTTCTCATGAATTTCGAGTAATTTTGAGGGTCGTGCCAATCTAATCATGCAGTCAATGAACACGAATACTACGAATTCTGTTATTTTTTGTGTTTTCATTCGTTTGTTTTTTAAGAATAAGAGTTTTTTAAGAATATTTTAAGACAAGCAACCTCTTACAAGTCTACGATTCTAATGTATTTTCAGCCTTCATGAAATATGGCAGCTGTAAACAATCCGCCTTATTTGCCAGATTTGAGTCACCATGTCGTCTCCTTCTTATTTTTTTAGTATTATGCATTCTTCCAAAGGTAAATATATCAATTTATTGCTCATTTGTATACTGGTACTCATTCAGATGCCAAAGGTATCATTTTTATCGAATCTCTTTGAATTGGTAAGCGCGTTACAGTATTAATTATGTTAGGAGAGATTGCTCGGACACCGTGTAAACCCACTAGCCATAAATTAGCAAGCTATACCTTACATCTTTATTTATAGTACACTGCTTCATTTCCTCATTGTTATCTGGGGGTCCATTTGAAACAAAAGTGAAAGGGCACAAGAGAAGGAAATGCACTTTTTTAACGATTTCTATTACAAAAAAATGATATTGCGATAAATATAACTCGTAAGTTACTGGTGTATAACAGTGACTGGGGGATGTGTAGCAAAAGAAATCGTCTCGGCCTAACGGCCTCGACATCTTTTTGGCAGAAACATCCTTCAATGTCGCCCCAGCCACATCCGTAACTAACTTGTTTCATATACTATAACTGTTACTTTCATCCGGCCAATTTTGGAATAAGCCGATGTTGTCTATCTAAACCGCACACAATATGAGAAACTCGAGCTTGACAAGATTCATAATGAAGCGTCTTGTATTGTGTACGGTGCTACAAAACTTGTATCATTAGTTCAACTCCATATTGAAGTTCCTTGGGAATCCTTAGAATCTCGAAAAAATAATCATATGCTTATCTTACTTTATAAAATGAAAAATGACTTAACACCAGATTATTTGCGTTCTTTACTCCCACGTACTATAGGTGAAACGTCATGGTACAATTTACGCAATTAAACAAATATTCAGACTATTCGAACACGAACAACTCTTTATCAAAATGCTTTCTGATTAAATGGAACACCCTTCATAGTGAAGTACAAACTTAACGATCACTGTCTTCTTCCAAAACCCATTTTAGACGAAGCAGCTGTAGTTTTCCGATTTATTTCTATGAAATAGAGAAAAACAGAATCCCTAAAGAAAGCCCAACACGGCAAAATTGTAAAATGTTGCAGGCTCGGTTTGATTGAGCCTGTTCATGGACGGTACTGGAAAGTGCAAGTAACCGTTCACGTCCCTAGCACCGGCTTAAGCAGAATTCAACATTTAAGCACAAAAATGGTGAAAGTTTGAATTTAGAAACATCCGCAGATGTGTTCATACGGCGGTTATCATGGAACCTTCAATGTGACACATTAGTAGTGTCATTTCATGAAAAGCGGCGTATGGTCCCCAAGTAAAAGAATGTTTGTGCCCTAAACGAGAAAACAATGGGCGGAACTAAATAAAATGGAATTTTGACAGGGGATCTGAGGTTATGAAGCCTGCATATCACAGACAAGACGTCAAAAGACAAAATTAAAAAGCAGGCAACATATCCTAAGGGTGATTATACAATATTCAAGTGGGAATACTGGATCCATTCAAGTTGAAAAAGGCCAAATACAAGAATCTAAAAAACCCATCTAAAATGTACAAAAGGCAATAGAAAATGGCAGATCTATCATGCTCGACTTCGTACTGAATGTAGTTCTCTAAATCAGCATCTATTTAAGAAATATATTTCTCTATCTCCTCTTTCTCAGGGTGGCATAGTGGAAAGTAATAAAAAAAATTCTTTGAATGTCAACGCTATGTTGACAGCATGGCCTGTCTTCTTTACACTTAATCTACCATTTGTTCAACAACTCTAATGGAGACCTAAACATAAGCGATGATGAAAACAGAAGACTGTTTGAAGCCGTTCATACCTACATCCTAGAAAGCAGGGGATTATTGAGCATATTCACATCACCACTAATCACTGTATGCTTCCTTTTTAGATCTTCGAACTATCCACATGATCCACATTTCAGTTATTTCTTCATTTCTATTTTGCTGAAAATTTCTTCCTTATATTTCTTTTTTTTATCTTAATTTCAGTTTTTTTCTCTTTAATTTTATATAACAAAATGATGCAGTCTTGTATTCTTATTCTTTTTTGTATATATTTTTGCTTGATATTATAACTAAATGTTAGAAACAATTGTGACTTTACTTACTTAAAAAACGGATGTAAAATTAGATATATCTATTATTTAAGGAGAAGGCCTTTATAAGCTCAGTTTTCGGACCCAATCCCTTTTCAACAATTCATGCTTGTATTGTGTACATTATTTCTGCTATTATCTGTATATAAACTGTGAATAAACTATGTTTAATGTATCAAATTAATTGATGAAACAACATAAACTTCACATGAAAACAGAATGTCATTTTCGTTCTAGTCTCATTTCTCCTGATATGTTAGCAGTTAGCTTGTTACATTGTAGGTTTCATAAATATTTTTGATTGGTATAGCTACAAATAATTCATTTTACAATAAAACATTGTGGTGACAATAATATGTGTTTATTAACATAGAAAAGAGAAACTTTTCAAGTTTTCTAATTATTAATATCAATTTGAATCGTTTTTATTCTGCTTATTACTTTCTGTATAGTTCAACAACCGAAGGAAACATCAGTTGTTTATTAAGGATAAATGAGCCGCGTCACGACAAAACTAACATAGTGCGTTTGCGACCAGCATGGACCCAGACCAGCCTGCCCGTCCGCGCAATCTGATCAGGATCCATGCTTTTCGCTTACCAGCTCTATTGCAAGTAGAGAAACTGATAGCGAACAGCATGTATCCTGATCAGACTGCGCGGATGCGCAGGCTGGTCTGGATCCATGCTGGTCGCAAACCCACTATGTTGGTTTTGTCGTGACGCGGCTCAAATATTTAATCAGTTGAAAGAGTTATTGTTCACGATTATGTAAGTTTGATTTCCACTCGTATATTATATCAAAATGTTAATTATGTTATGTTCAGTATCGGTGCTTAATTTGCCCGTTTGTTGGTTAAAAAAACTAATATTAAGTGTCGAGTAAATAAATTCCAAAGTATTATATTTTCAGAACTTAATGAAAGCGGTTGAAATGAAGATAATATAATACTCATCATGAAATTTATCTTGAAAAAATAATATTCAAATCACATTGATATTTAAATAATTTGTGATTTTGATTTGTATGCGTACGTGTGCTTGTGCATATGTGTACGTGTGCGTGCGAGAGCGCGTGTGTGTTTTCGGACTGTTTCGGAAGGTTATTTAGCACAAAAAAAACTCAACGGCCGCTGTGATGAAGTGGTCGCTGATTTTTTCGTGTTATTTTCTCTGTGTATATGAAATTGTTGTGACTATTTACTTAAGTATGATTTCTTGTTTGCAGTCCTGAAACGATCCTTTACCGTGAAATAATCGAAATATTTTTCTGCAAGCCTATAATATGCGTTTATGGCTTTAAATTATAAAAGTATATAATCAAATTTGACGTGAGCTTTTATATAGAAGCTAATGATCTTCTATAAATTTTTAATTAGACCCATCTACCATATCTGCAGGAGAATGACACTACACACGTGATAAAATATGGAAACTGTAGGTCGTTAAATTCAATACGCATCCTGTTTTCCTAAATGTTGCAAAGGTAATAAATTTGCTACATGATATAAGTATTTATACAATCTAATAATAATACGTGTTATATTACCTTTATCACCAGCATATATAATTTTTGACGAAATTGCATTTTTGACGGAATAATGTAATCTAAAAAAAAACACTCGTTGAATGTTGTGCTTATGACATATTTTTATTTGTTTGCTTTTATTGTTATCATTTTAAAAAAAACCTTATGCTTTACTATCCAGTTTATTTGTTTAATCATATTTTAAGAAACCGGAAGGCCGTGGAAAGGTGTCATGTACATGGTGTATTTAGCACCTGGTCAGACTGAATAGCACCGAGTCTGTGGTTCTTACATTTTTTCATTTATTTTATTTATAATTGATGAGGCCGACCAAAGACTCCCCACTTCACTTTTTGACTGCAAGAACAAGATTCAGATAGTCATGAAAATGCCATGTTTGTATTTTTATTGATGATGAAGCTAATTATGAAATGCAGATATTACATGAATGATAAGGAGGGGAAATATTTAATGCATGCAATGTTTTCTTGCAAGCCGGTGCGTGAAATGATTTATAATCAACAGATATACCATACCATACTACAAACAAGCATATAATTTCATACTTTCATTTCAATTCATTGCACGTTCATATAAATAATTATACAATATGATATATTATGATATCTTGATTTATAGTTTATATAAATACCAAACATTTTTAACCAAAACAATGACTACAAGCTCATAACAATTACTGAATAATTATAATTATAAAGTATATGTGCAGAAAAAAGTACCAAAATATGTCCTTAATACCAAATTGCCCTTTTAATTTATTTTACAGATAGATACTTTGATGAATTAAACAATCTGCACTTTTAAGAATCTTGCACAATAATAACTTTCTCAGGCAACTATTAGGTAAAATCTGCTCTTTTGAAATTCATTTACATAATTTAGATTAATATTGCATTATTTTGTCCCTTTGGACAGTGTTATACATAGGTAATCGCAAATTAGTTAAAAAAAAGGGGGTTTACAAAACTATCCATATTCTTAATGATTGAACTAAGTAAAATTAAAAACAAATCAAATAGCGAAGAAAATTTTAAAGAAACAATTAAAGAATGAATGAACCTTTTAAAGGACCATTATGCCTCAGAAATGCTATCATTTTTTATTTCTCAAAAGCTGTTTAATGCTGGTATCTTGTTACAGTTTCCAAATATTTACTCATTTGCTAAATACATGAACTGTCTTTTGCATATTTAGTTCTGTTGGCGAATGGTATAAATAAAGTGCACTAGTATTTTGTATAGAAGTCGAAATACTCCTTTGCTTACATTTTGCTACCTTTATAATACATAAATGCATGTCCAGTGCTGGTTTTTTTTTCAGTTGTAAAACATCTAACATGCTTTTAATCCATTATTTAAACATTATTAAACACAGTTTAACATTTTTAAAGAATTGAGAAAAAAATATGGATTTTTGAGGCATAATAATGTACCTTTGAGATGACACAAAATGATATATTTTAATAAGTTATATTAATATTTCTAATATTGTGACACTACTGATACAACACGTAATATTGTCAGTCCTGATGCATGGCGTCATGTTCAAACTTGACCAATCATCGTTCAAGCTCGTAATTGGTTACTAATTGGTAAAAAAAGCAGAGATCACGGAAGCAATGGAAAGTGCATCCAAGGTAACCCAGGGTATTTACCGTATACCAGTGGGTTTCGACGAAATGGAAAGTATAATATCTCCCCAATGATCTTAGAGCTCGTCATTCATAAACTATGTAAAATGAGAAATAAACAAGGTTATAGAGAACAAAACTAATCTTTCCATAGGGACAGCTTTATTATCCTTTCAAAGTGACGTTATATTGTTATATGACAAAATATTTAAATGCTTAATGTAATTTGTCATAAAGTAAATTGCTATGTAGTTAATCAGTATAATGAACTTGCACTTCTTTGACTTGAACTAAAACGCAATTAAATTATATTGAATCTGGACCAAATTAATAAATAATTTGGTTAGTAAACTTTTATTATTTGTATTCTTTTTCAGCAAACATCAGCATGTAGGAGTCATTCCCGGTATCATCTACACATCGCTAAATTGACTTTTCTTGCTATGTAAAGGATATTTATTAAAAAATGTAAAATCTAAGTTGAATTCATCGACTTCTTTCTACAAATTATCCGCCTATTATTCAGCCTACAACAGAAATATGAGCCGCGCCACGACAAAACCAACATAATGGGTTCGCGACCAGCATGAATCCAGACCAGCCTGCGTATCCGCGCAGTCTGATCAGGATCCATGCTGTTCGCTTACAAACCCTATTACAAGTAGAGAAACTGATAGCGAACAGCATGGATCCTGATCAGACTGCGCGGATGCGCAGGCTGGTCTTGATCTATGCTGGTCGCAAACCCATTATGTTGGTTTTGTCGTGACGCGGCTCAAATATTTTTATTTGAATTGAAATATCCCTTGTGTAATTCGTCATTATCTAAATGTCCTTCTGTTATTCTTTTCTAAATTAGGAACTAAATTATTTGAGAGGATGTCGTTTCACGAAAGGTTCACCTGTGGCTACTTTGACAACCTAGAAATTCTAAACTTCAACTTTTTATAGTTTTTTGTTGTTATATTTTCCAGAAAGCAGGTCACATACAAGTGAATATATTTGTAATATAATTGTAGGCGACAATGACATATCTCAAATAACACAAGCAGATTATGATATGAATAAAAATTCTAAATTTAAAACATGCATTTCAAACAAAGATTATATAAACTCAACTACTTATCTAATTTGAAACACGCTTAAAAAAATAATTATGGTATTTTACTGACCAGTACCACAACCCAATTTTTTATCGCTTCATTTTTATGAAAAATAAGATTTATATTCACTTTAAAATGCGGGTATTCACATTCAAGTTGTTCTAAATAACTATGTTGCGAACATGATACTTTTTGCAAAAAAGTATGTTAATAGCTCATCTACTCTATAGATATGTATATTATAATGATATGGGGAAAGCATATATAATTGAAGACATTCTTTACGATGGGAAAAATAAAGACGGCGTTATTTCGTATAAAATAACACAGGTGTTGAAATACTACTCTCCTAAAGAAGAAACTTTGTAAAACTTTAGCATAACTTTCCGTTTAGTGCACTCTTTGTCCTTTTTAGTTGCAGACAAAAATCAAAATATTGTGAGGACTGAAGTAATATTTGAATGTGTTTATTATTAACAGTGCTAGAAATATGAAATTATGATCATTTTTTTACTTTTTTGTTGGTGTAAACCACGTTGGAATTGTCGTAGTAAGTTTCAGTTGTTTTAAGATTATTTAAGCAAGATAGGTAACTCCCCGGAAAAAGAATGAATTTATTAAACAAGTAACACGCTGCTTTCCTCCCCTACTATTGTACAAATCATTGTGAGGTATGTCAAGTTTGAAGTGTGAAGATAAAAGTGTGTAGTTTGAATTTGAAGTGTGAAATGTGAAGTGTGTTAAATGTGAAGACTGTAGTGTAAAGTTTATAGTGTGAAATTTGATTTGTCACGTTTGATCTGTAAACTATGAAGTCTTAAGTCCGAGAAGTAACCTGTTGACTTTATCAGACTGCTGAAATTCAGTGTAATTGACTGCCAAAAGTATCCAGTACAAATTGCTATAAATGCTTGTTTGTTGGTTTGTTGTTTTTAAATATGATTCTTTGTTTTGGCCATTTTGTCTCCAATTTGAGCCATATTTTGAACAAACTTAATAGAGGTCCACTAGGTCGACGTATGTTATCCTTAGTTTTCACTTATGGTCATAATACTAACTTTAATAAAATTGAAACATTATGTCTTTGTCACACACATTTTAAAGTTAAGGTCACTGGGACTGTAATTATAACAAAATATAAAACTGACCATTTCAGTAAAATGCATTGTCCTAGGAATCAAAACTGAATGTGGACGAAAGTGAATATTTTCAAACCTAACTCTTTTTTAGGTCAAAAGGTCAAATGACAAGGCCATGTAGACCTGTAATAACACAAGTTAAAATGTAGATGCCACACCTTTTGTCCGGTCAAAGGTCAAGGTCAAATGGACCTTTGATGATCATGAGTCATGAAACTCATGAAACTGGCCATTTGGAGCTTCAGAAATTTTTTTTGCAGATGCACATTGATGAGTTTTTCCTGCCACATCTTTTTTTCGGATCTAAATCAAATTTCAATTTGACCCGTTTCTAGAATAATAGTTTTTTTTTTTATAAATTGTTCAGTTTACTATCTAGCACTGAGAAAGGTTGAGCGCGCTGCTCTTCGGAGACAACTTTTGTTAAAACAATTTCCCCTGTTACCGTGACATTATGATTTCTGGACTTGTTATTTATTTTTTAAATTTTTTGAAGTCTATCATCAAGGAAAAAAACATCTAATTTGTTCGAAATAGGACTTTAAGAAAACTAACATATTAAGTCAATAATAATAAAATAATAATAATAATAATAATAATAATAATAATAATAATAACAATAAGTCCCATATTTAGCCAAATCCTGACGTAAAACAATATATATATGGAATGTATCAGGAAACAGTGACTTATTCGCACTTGTCTTGAATGTTCCATTAATATTTTCCAAAAAACAGCTCAGTGCATAAAGTTATTTGTTTTAATAACTTAAAGCGGCAATTATAAATGTTCATAATGTAAGGCAAACCAAAACATTTACAATAAGTTTTTTAATTATTTATAGCAGACGTATTTTGTTTCTTTCAGTTCTCCTATTTATTTCCAGGTTATTTCCACTTTATCAGGTACTTACTTGATGCAACATTTTGAAGTATTTCAAGTTAAAATATTATAATTTTTGACGATGATATACGTTTGATTTTCCTTGATAACACGGCAATATATCATATCTAAAATGTTGCATCCGAAACACTAAATTGACAACCCGTAAACTATATGCCCCCCTATCAAGATCTATCTAAATAATGTTACAGACGAATGCTTATGAATGTAGCACTTTACTCCATGTTGTAAAATTTTCAAATAGGTATTCAAAAGCTACTTAATTTTTTAAATTCCTAAGGTACATTCCGCTTTTTTAATAATCATTTCGGTGATTATCTTAGTGCTCACAGTGGGGATTTTATCTTATCGATAATCTAAGGTAAGACAACACGTGATATCATAGCGTTCAATAAAACCATAATTATCATGTCGTTTGGCTGTAGACTAATTGATTCCAAAACAAAAGCAGACGACAAATTTTATTGCTATACATTACCTTGATGATGGTCTGATAAACTGATAGCGACATGAACAAAATTGACACTCGAGATAACAAGATCTTGTGCCATCTGTCAAAATCGCAGTGTAACGAAACCACAATTAGCATTGATTGACAAAGATAAACGTTTTAGACAATTAGTACAACGTACCGCCTGCTGGAGGGATTTTACCCACCTGTTCTTTATCTTATTTATTTTTTTCTTTCATATCAAGATATAATTTTTTAAAACTGACAATTTGGCGGCGCTATAGACAGCTTTTAAATATATCATGAATATTTGTATTACTACATTTGTACTATGTAGTATTTAAAATTTGAAAAGACCTTTTTAAAAATGGAGAGAAATAAAGAATCCACAAAAGAAGGCACAAAACGACAAAACTGACAATGTCGCTGACTCGGTAATTTCTAGTTTGTTTTTCAATATTTACGAAGTTAAAATCTAGAATTTAAACGTTTGAGGTCTGCCATTTCGTGTCTTCGCTCCTCAGAAGTCGAAGGCGAAGACACGAAAACACGATAATATTCTCACTAATCGAGTCTTCGCCTTCGGCTCTTGATGGCGCCGACACGAAAACACGATAAATTTTAGGTGACATAACGATATCTTAATAGGCAAAAAAACACAAGATCTTCTTCTGTAGAATTAACGTGATAAAGGGATCGAAACATTGTTTAATATCGTGTCTTCGTGTGGAAGACTCTATAAAATGGCCAACTATCGTGTCTTCGCCTTTCACCTGAAAGGCGAAGACACGACAAGTATAGGGCGCCAAAACGAAGATTTTTCTGCCAACCAACACGATAATTCTACAGAAGATCTCGTGTCCTCGCCTATTAGAATATCGTTATTTTGACTAAAATGTATGGCGTTTTTGTGTCGGTGCCCTCAAAATTCGAAGACGAAGACATATCATCGTGTCTTCGAGTCTATGCATTCGACTCTTGAGGGGAGAAGACACGAATACAAGAAATGACAGAAATCAGCCACCATATTTAACTCAAAGGCCGACCTGAACCATACCAGATGTCAATCTAGAAAAACAATTCTTAACCTGTTGCAAAATTAGTACAAGTGACAAAATGGGAATATGCAAAAGTATTTAGTCTAGAGGATTGCTATTTTAAATAAAATATTGTAAGAAGTATTTTTGAATCAAACTTTTTATATGACAAAAGTTCTAATCTTATAAACTATTGGAATATTAACAATGACTGGATGATAAAGGTCGCTGGCTTTGAATGAAGGAAACTAGCTTGTTAAAGGTTAGTTGACTTTTAAGGGAAATATTTTGTGCCCAAAATCACAGGCATCCACACGTTGAGCTGGAATGTTTTCATGTGAACATTTGGATTGTCGCTGTAGCTTTTAACACAACCAGTACAAATATTACAATCCATCTCACGTAATTAATTGACGCGATAGAAAAATGAACTCAAGGAAAGTTTTTGTTTGTTTTCAACTCCCATGGATCAAGGGGCAAGAAAAGTGTGATTATACTTTTTACATTGACTTGAATCAGGTTGCAATTTAATGGATGGTGATTTTATGTTGATATTCAATTTAAATACTTATTACAGACGGTGCATTCAAATTGAAGCACACCCTTCTAAAAGGGACATTTCGAACGTATAATGTATCATATCAAATATTATTTTGATTTGTCTCTACCACGTATAATAATATTCCGATCCTAAATACAGGAAATGCATTTGTTATGACTAAAAGATAAGAGCCCCTTAAAATAATGCAAATTGAAACTTCAGCTTTTGTTGATCGAATAACTTATAATGGTCAAATCAAATCAAAGTTTGTTGTTCATTCTTTATGATTCTTGCTTTTTCAATGATGTACTTTTTATCAAATTCAACACAACAAATAATAAACAAAACATAACATAATTTTCATCAGTTCAAGAAATGAACCAATATGACTTAAATCTATGAGACCTTACAAAATGGAAAGAGCGAGCGTCAATAATGTGACTAACCCAAAACACTGTCATTTCCAGGAGTCATGTCATAGAAATAAGAGATAAGTCAGGGTTCGTCAGGGCGATCTAACAAAAGGGAAATAACCAGTTAGCGTCCATATAATAAAGCTTATTCAAAAGATTCTGTCATGTTCAGACAGCCAAGTCAGTAGGTACGCTATAATGTGTAAAGATTATTGAACAAAGTCCCGTTTAGAGGTAAAAATAAGTTAACATAATAGCCAACATCATTAAAATACCTTTGATTTTTATTCAATAAGATAACCCTCTTATTACGCCCTTTACATTATGGTTCACCACAGAAAATGATATTATAAGATCGTGAAGAATGAACAATGAATTGTTGTTTTAAGTTTTTAGAACACTATGTGTTGTAACGATAAAATGTTAAACCAATTTAAACTTTAACAGAGAATGCGGAGTTGTGTGTAAAAAAACCCTACTTTATATTAATCAAACAAGTAATTTATAACTGTCGTGCAAGGTCGACTTGCATACCATTACATAATGGGAAGTATTGACACATCAAATACTACGAAATCTTCACCATTTAATTTTGTGAAAACAGGTATCAAACGCTCATTTGTATTCAAAGCACGCGTGGATACTTTAATCACATGTTTACCTTATACATTTGTTAAAATACCAAGCAATTTTTCTTAACAAAAAATATCAACAGAGTAAAAGATATCCTTTCTTTAAAAAAAGTAGGTCTTCAGTTAACGGTAAAGTGAATTGAACACATCTGCTTAAAGATTATTTTCAGTTCACTTAATGGCCTACAATTATATATTAAATTGTATATAAGTAAATGAGTTGATATAATTATGTTCAAAATCGGATTATACACATCAATATAAATAGATATATACTAACTTAACGCACGTTCAAAGGTGTACGAAAGTATAAATTTGATATAATTTCTAATAATTCATAGTTCATCAAAACATAAAGAAGTAATAAAGCACTAACGGATTCCATAGGTTATGAAAAGATCCGGCATAATATTATCGCAAAATGTCTTCAAAATATTTAAGAATAAGACATTAATTATTAACAGTACTGTATAGCCTTTAATGGTGTTTTGAGAAGTCTTATATTTCAAGGTAAAAGTGCTTTCTTTACTGAGAACAAAGAGTACAAATGTACAGTAATAAGCAGTCACTATAAATTTTCAAAAACCAAACCGAGCCTGCAACATTTTCAATTTTTGCCGTTTTGGGCTTTCTTTAGGGATTCTTGTTTTTCCTATGCTACTCTATCTTATCTGTCATATGCATGCTTCATAACCTCCGATCCTCTTACCAAATTCCATTTTATTTAGTTCCGCCCAGAGTTTTCTCGTTTGTTGCACACGCATTCTTTTACTTGGTCTCAAAATTTTATCATTTCATATTAAATGTTGAATACGGTTTAAGACCGTGTTGAGGGCGTGGACAGTAGTTTGCATTTTCCAGTACTGTCAATTAACAGGTTCAATCAAACCAAGTCTGCAACATTTTCAATATTATCTTTTTGGACTTTCTTAAGGGACTCTATTTCACTGTAAACCATTGACTTTACATCTTAAATAAGGTCAAGTCATTTATGAAAATATATATTTCACGCATTCTATTCATTTCAGTGCGTTTGTCTTTTTTCTAAATGATAAACATGTCATATTCATGCGCCCTTATAAAATAAACATTGTTATGTTGATGAACTGTATTAATTTCTTCGAGAGTCTTACTTCCCGGTCATTTTTAATGCTTAGCTGTTCATTAGCCCCGTATATCAGGAAAAACCACATTCACGTTTCTGTAAGTTTGATACACGATTTGCCGTTTTGTGGTTCAAACTGCTAACATTGTGTTCCTCAAAATAAAAAAATCACATACCACAAAGTTAATGTTATCTACAATAACGATACCTTATGTAATTACTCAAATGAAAATTGCACTTAATTGACCTGCATTATGCAAATTAATGATGTTATCAAAGTACATGAACCCTCATCATTCAAATGTAGTATTGGTGTTACATTTGTTCGAGTTTCTTTGGGAAAAAAAACACGACAAAACATAGACGGTAACATTTCTTATTTAAGTTTTAATCTTTATTATAGATATATTTAATACTTGGTTGGTTACATAACACTTCCTTCTTTCAAAGCATTATCCGCATGTACATACACTGTTGAACTATTGACGGGTCATTTTATAAATGGTGTGTCCTATAAATTAAAAAAAATGTTGTATTAGAAAGAGTGGAATATTACAAAACATTTACTCTAAGATGAATCAGTTTTCACTGTGATAACTTCCTTGAGTTATGAAACTTTCCACATTTTCTTTTTACCCTGTCTCGGCGACCTTTAAGGTTTCCACAAGTCACCGATATACAGATAGTGTTCACATTTTTTGTATGTTCTTATTTGATTCATTACATATTAGGAACAATCAACAACATCTTCTTAGAAAATCTGCGTTTTTAATATTAATAATTCCAATTACGTAAACTCTGTGGTTTAAGCTAAGGTCTTTGACATACATGTACTTCATAACACGCATTAATAATAACTCCGTACTACTTCCTCATTTGTCTTTCAATGTTTATAATGTTTTTTCCTTGTATGAATTAAGATTTTTTGGATTTTTTGTCGTCACAGACAAACATAAATGAAAGAAAAAGAATGGATTTAATAAGCGTTTTAAAGAATATATATATATTCACAGAAATTTCTTCCAAAACCTATCCAAAACCTATGACATATTTGTAAATAAATGTATATATACATGTATATTTATTACATGTTCTTGTAATGGTCGTTAATGTTACAGTATATTAAAACTTTACCATTGTTAATTTTGAATGATCAAATAAACTACCACATATGTTCATTAAAGACTTTGTTTAAAGAAATCCGTATTGCTTCTTAAATCATCAAGAGTAAAATTTCCTTGAAAAGCAAATTGAATACGGGTATTTTGAAGATTTTGATTTGCTCAGCTGGGAAAATGGTTGATTTTAAATAGTTTTATTATTTCAGAAATGCTTTACTGTGTTCTTTAATCTGGTTGGTGTATGAACATCTAGGAACGTTGAAGGTATACGTAGCAAGAATTAAGAAGGAATATCTTTACAATTTCTTAAGACAACTTTTATGTTAAATTAGAACGACTTTGTAACCTTATACTTGCATCAAATGTGACGTTTGTAGGATCAAAAGCCCATTTTCAAATTGTAAAATCTGCTACAAAACACATGTGCACGAAAATTTAATTTGTGTATGTAATATAAGTTTTGTACGGTTTACAGTTGATCTGATGGGCGTTTTACCGTAGTATAATCGATTTTGTTTTAAAAAATATTTGAACATTAGGAATGACGACATCGGGCTTACATTATCATACTATCGAATAATTAAGAAGATAGTTGTAGGGCATTATCATTTTCTTTGCAATATATGACTCTTTTATATTAAGCATTTACTCTGTTTTATTCGCATATGTCACGGGTTTTGACCTATACTCCATTGATATATTACATTTTTTATCAGTGTTCTTTCACACTAAAGTTGCGAAATGGATTTCAAAGATGTGAGAATAGGTACAGGTTTGGTTTAAATTAGGTTTTTATCGCAAAACAGTCTTTCTATGTGTATTTGCTGATTAGACGTTATCAAAGGCACATATTCAATCTTTACAAAAACGAAACACTTTACAGTGATATATTTGATTTTACCACCGTCTTGGCAAGGAAACAATTTTAATATTAATGTAAATGACCCTTTGTGGTTAATATTCTATCAAGATTGATTTCCACTAAGTAAAAACTAAACAGAGATAACCTTATTATAGTGAAGGATATGAATCTACTCCAACTTTAGCAGAGCAGGTCACTTTGATCTGTAAGTGTGCATTCCATGTTTCATTCTTTCAGCCATTTTGAATCAATTCTTCTATCCTTAGTTTGAATGATTTCAAAACACTTGACAATGTTGTTAAGAAAAGCTTTGTAGGGGATTAGTGCTTGAGAGCCGAGATCAAAAGCATTCTCTGAACAACGGGGTAAGTTGTTGTATATTTCCCTTTTCATGTTCCTCGTCATTACTGTTACACAACTCGCTTAATGTTTTCATGCCAGTAATATTAGTGCACCTGTTTTTGTATCTAATTTAAACAGACTAAGGTTTTATAAAGAAAGTAATTGTTGTCACATGTATTTGTATTTGAAATTGAGCATATGTAAACTGATTTTTATCATTAAAAAATTTAATTCTGTTTGCACAAGACCGGTGCATTAAAAGACTTGTAGTCATGATTTTAACACTGTAACCTACGAAATACAAACGCCTTTAGCAAATGTAAAACGATCAAGGTAAAGTAAAAAAAACTGATGATCTTTTAATCTTGTCGTTTATTATACAAAGATGTTATAAATTCAAATTAATTGCATTGATACAAAACAAATGCATAACATGTTTGATTATAGGTTGATTTATTTTTTCTCATAGTTTTAAACGTTTGTTATGAATTTGAGTTACACTGACACCGTTATTGCAATAGTGTAACTTCACAATTTGTTTGTATTTAACCTCGAGCGTCCCTTATTCTACTAAATAAACCTCTTTATAAGACATATCCACCTCTTTCTAGTCCTGGTCACACATTAATTGGTCAGTCATACGTTATACCTTTTTTCAAATGTTTCCTTTATATTATTTGAATTTGCTTTTATTCTAACATTGCTTTGTCATCAATGTCAATTTGAGTCATAAATATCAATTTCAACTATTTTTATAATTCATGCAGTACACGTAGCCAATTGAATGTATATATGTATTTTCTAATTGTCTCACGATCAAATTCAAGTTTCCAAAGTCAAAATTTCAATTTTTGAGTTTTGCAGTTCATAAACGTAATCATTTTGGCATGACACCATCTTTATCCTAGAAATATGCAAAGACAAAAAGTGGCAGAAAATTCAATTCGAAATATTAGCATTTAGTTCGTTTTGGGAATTCATATTTTGCTTTACTATTTCATCGTCCCTTCCACCAGACAATGGTGAATTAACCAAAGTATTCTCATACAGAAAAAATTCGAATTATACGAAGAAAGTTCAAATATGGGTGCATCTTTGCAAATAAAAATGGACCCTCGATAGAGTTCAACAAAATTGATTGAAAACGCTGGAATATTGTAGAACCGATGTGTTTTAGTTGAACAAATTGTAGACTTCTACAGTATTTTTGTATACAAGGAACAAAAACAGTCACATGGTCAATTGCAAGAACGTTTGATCAGGAGGAATAATAACATTTCACTTCTCCCGATAGTCATTTGCAATAGCTTCAATAGATGCCTTGTAGGATGACGCTTTGTTATTATATTTGACAAAGCTGTTGTACTTTCCTTCCGGTTCGTAGGAAGTATAATCACATTGAGGAAACATATTCGAAGGGTAATTGAATCTACGTATTAAATAGCCAATAAATCTAGCATATATCCGTTTCATTTTCAAATTAAGTTTGAAAACTGAGAAAGTTTCTCAAAATAAGTTGCCAAGCAGACTATTTATTTGTCTAACGACGTATCTTGTATCTGTAAAAAATATTCCTTTTTAGTAAGCAACCATCTTGGCAAATGTTGTTGGGCGACTGTGGATTGTTTCATTTTCAGTTTTGCAGCTAACCACATTTTAATTTTCTTAAACCAATCAATAACGTTTGAAAAAGACATTTATTACACCCATATAAAGTCGTTTTTTTTTCAAAATGGCTTAAATGCTTTGCAAGAATAGAACGATTCCCAATATAGGACCATATTTCAACGGCTAACAATCAATCGTAAAAGTAGACACGAGTTGCTTGGGAATGTAGACAGTAGCATGCACTTTTCAATACCGCCCATGAATAGGCTCAATCAATCCGAGCATGCAACATTTAAATTTTGACGTTCTTGGCGTTCTTTACGAATTATTATTTCTCCTCTTTTTCGGACATGCAAATCGAGCAAAAGACAAAGCTTAGCATGTATTTTCCCCTCTTTTTTGGACATGTTGTTTATCGAGCAAAAGACTTAGCATGTATATCTACGCAATGATCTCGAGTTTTCTTTAATATTTGCTTTATTAGATGAGATAACATTTTAGGTGCACTCGTATTTGAACAATACTCGTGTGATTGCATTACTTTCAAGCTTATACAATAAACAAGATAATTTCGGTGAATAATATCCATCCAATTATGCTCGTTCAAGTAGACGCTTTATGACGTACACAGTCATTGTGGTTCTGCGAATAGGTTCTATAAATGGTAATCCGCTTTTGTCAATTAATACGGTGCCATTAACGTTTTCCTTTTATACGACTATCTATGTAAATTGCAATTAGTATCATTAGCATTCTACATAATCTTGCATTCATTGACGCTATTTATCTGACGTCAGGTGTGTACCAGTTTAGTCGAAGACTAATGATGCAAAGTGAATCTTTATGTATCGTATAAAAATCTGGAGAAATTGTGATACCTACGAAGCATAAATCACAACAAAATCACATGAAAATTGCAGGCTCGATTTGAGTCTATACATGACGTGCAATGAAGTAGTGCAACATCCATCACGCCTCACGGTACTCTATATTCAACGCTTAAAAGAGCTGGCATCAATAATCCGGAAGGATCATAGAAATATAACAACACTGAAGTGAAGTACGGCCCAACTTTTTACAGCTACCACACGGCACTTACAACAATAATTACTATCTGGCATGTAAATGATGGCTATATGCGCTTTCGTTACAATTAGAAATATATATCTCACGCCATGAAGTATATTGCTGTAACATAGTACTGAATAGTCAGTTACCTACAGTGCATGCATATAAATTCTTTTTCTTTAACGAAAAATGTATGATAAGTTATAGAAAGAGCATCGAAACACGAGGCTATCTGATTAATCAGATTGCCGAGTGTTTTGATGTTCTTTCTCTTTTGTATCATAGTCAAACATAAAAACACGTTCCCTGTTGTCACAATATGAAACCCCGGGAAAAAGTGACCAATGGACGAGCATCTGAATATGATATTTCTGTCGCTTTCCCATTCTCTTCCGTCACAATAAGTAAACCCCAGCAAAAATGAACCAATCAACAGGCATGCTCTGGAGTGCGGGTAACTAATACCTGCACTCCAGTTAACGCACTGTGCATATATATGTATACGATTTAACTCTGACACATTTTCAACAGAAAGGTCCCCAAACTATGATACAACTGCATGATATAACATTAGTATGCAAGACACTTATAACAACAAGATAAGACTATCATCAACATAGACAGATACTCGAATCGGATTTAAGAAAACAATGAAGATCGATCCTTGAAATTTTAACAGATATTTTCATTTACTATTTCTTCATCGAAATAGCTTTAAATGTTTTTTAGTTTCCTAATCTATTAGTTTCGTATATTAAACGGAACGTACCAGACTTCAATTTGTGTACATTTTTTGTTTCACTGCTATAATTACCTCTTTCTACATACAGCTACTTATTAAGTAGGCTACAGCTACTTATTAAGTAGGCGATGCTGATGTATTTGGTATGAAATTTCATGCACATCACATGATATAAACTTTACTGAGCGTTACCATGAACCTCAAGTACAACGCCTTACATTATCAAACGATCGCAATGTCGTAATTAAGGCCATTCCTTGGATTTCAACGCTTTTTACGTAAAGATATATATCCTGGTATAGCAAAATAGTAACTGGTACGCAACGTAATGATTGATTATCTAACCTTAAATCCACCAATTTTTTTATAAATTAAAAATTCCAACTTGATCTGTTGCAATAATGAAATGGAGTTACATGCTCATTCCCTTTTGAATGGCAGCCATTGACAATTCACATGTTCTTATAAGTCGTAATTTATCGGCTGTTGGTTTCTGCTTTAAAGAATTAAACATTATTTTATATAGGAGCCATATGGTACTTTCAATGCTATTTTTTCGTCTTCTTAATAGCAGCCATTAATAGAATTTAAGCTGCTCATTTATTATATACTTATAAATGAAATATTGAGAAATATTGATGAAATAAAATGTGTATTTTCAGTTTCCGTATTTTCACTGAAAAAATTTATTTTTCACTGCAGTGAAACATATTTTCCGTATTTTCAATAGAGAAGACATAATCCCTTAAAAAAGTCCAAAGCAGCAGAATTTCTGTTTTTGAATAAAAAAAAGAATACTTCAAAATGCCTGTAAAAATATATATAAGTCAATTGAATTAAAAGTGAAGACGCATACACCAAATTTTTATCCCAGCTAGAATAGCGGAATACTATTTTGTTCCGGAACATTTTATTCTGTTTATGTACAATATTCATCTGTTGCAAATAACTGAGACATCTCATGTGACAACTCTTTTTCGAGTTATGCAAGCAAGCACTATACATATATATGCTGATATAATTTAAAACAAAAAGTATCATAAGACTAAGCTTTATACACTTTAAATAATGTCTTTATTTCAATACGCATGCGAGAATTTTACAGGGTATTGCTATGAACTGCTAATATATTGTACAAGATCTCGTAGGCATCATTGTTTACCACCATAGCATTGCCATGGTGATTTATTTTCATTTATTGATATTCATCCTGGTTAAGCAAGGTTGTAAAATGGTACGCAATGAATGAAGAAATTTACCGTTACTCTTCTTAAGGTTTGCTTGTTTTCAATAAGGGGGCTGAAATTATATAAATGTCGGGATGGGTTTCATTTCAAATGATAAATTGACATTTAGCATTAAATCTCGATATTGTTCTTTATCATTTACCTTTTAGAGATGACAGGCAATGTCACTCCAAGGTCTCAAATATAGAACTTATTATTTTATTTTGATAAAACTCTCATTCAAACTATGTCTTATTGTTCATGCCACTCTTAAAGAATTTCTCTTTCATTATGATTGCTTAACTTCTGCCAATAAGATTTTTCCAATGTCGTTTTAAACAAGTTATAAAGATATCTAAGGTTTATTAAATAAAGTAAATGAGATAAGAGAACACACCTTGTTATGACGTTTTGTCCGAAATTCAGTTTCAAAGCACTGATTACCCTTTCATAATTACAGCTATCAATCAAGTTGAAGAAGCTGATATATTTCAGTATGAAATTTCATGCTGTTCTTCAAAAAGATAAACGAATGTAAACATTTCTGACAAACTTTACACGGAGTTTGAATGAAGAGCCAGTTAATCGCAAAATGTGTAGAAGCAGGTGTATTGTAATTTTATAACAAAACATTGCAATTTTTAAATGACATCAATCCTAAATACTGTCACTGTGATTTTGACTTATAGATATTCATTTCTTGTAAAGCAAACTAGTAACTGGTACGCAATGATTGATGTAGCTTAACCATAAACACCTAAAGTTGTTTTGTAATTAAAATATTTAACATGATATGTTGAAATAATGAGAGGGTAATATGCACGTTCCATGTTAAGTGATAGGTAGGGGCAATTAAACTTTAAACCATCATCTTGTATTTCAACAGTTGCTTTTTCTGTGATAGTTACCATGCACTTACGAATCTGAGAAGTTTATTTCAATAGGAAGATGTGACATCATATATTTTTTTATGGCAATTAACTAATTTCTTACTTTTAATACACAATACTTTTTTGACATACTATATAATGCATTGTTGGTGGAAATATGAAAGGTCAATGAGGAAATTCTGATGAAAAATTGAATAAAAACACCATAATTAATAAAATTCGGAACAAAGCACTTTATATTAAATTTGCATTTGATATGATGAAATTTGTTTAAAGTCACATTATGATCATTTTTTCTTAAAATGAAATTCCGATTATTATATTTTTAAAGATTGACTATTGTATTAGTGATTGACCAATAACTGATGATAATGACAAATGTCTAGGATAAAGTACAGAAACTGCCTTTAAGTTAGATATAAAAAGTACTGGCCCCACTTTTTGATCAAGTGAAAGTTACCCATATATTAGAAAAAGATATTTATAGATATTATTGTGGGTCACCTGAGACACCATTTATTTTAAAGGAGCAGAATATAAAATTTAAAACAATTGTTGCAAAATATACAGTTATTTTGACTTTTACCTACACTTGCATGGTCATTATGCCACTTTAATATCTTTGATTTTGCAATACATGCTCAATCAGTAGTGTGGCAAAAACATGTCAAATGAACTGGTTATATAAGTCAGAAATGTGATAAATTGACATATATTGTGATATATCATAATTTCTGAGGTGAGCTTATTTTGTATCAATATATTTGTCTCTATTTATGACTCATTAAAGATAAACAGTTGCTTCCAAGATTCTGCAAAGGTAAAAACTTGTTTAGTTCAATTTCAACGATTTGAACATGTTGCCTTATAAAGTGTTATTTACCTTTCCTAGGAGCCTTTATATCTTAACTTGAATATTTCTTTTGTGTGTTAACAAGAAGACGCTTGTTTATACATTGTGATATGACTTAAACGACTTAATATTCTGAAGGTAATTATATAACACATTTAGTAATAGTAACTTACGTGAAAAAAATACGATAATAATGATTTCATTTATTTTGATTTTTCATTTTTTATTATATATATTTTTTTAATTATTGTTCAAGTATGTATTTAAATTAAAAGAAAACAAAAACAAAAATGAAAGTTTTTTTTTAAAAATTCGTGGATGGTATACAAATGCAATCATTTTTTCCACGCATCACGATATATATTTTGCCGAATCCACATTTTACAAATTTATAAATTTACAATGTGTTCTGTGTAATGCAAAGCAAGTGTTAAATTATGACAGTATATTGCAGTGTCGGCGCCCGATAAGTCTTTTGCTCTCCTTTGCATGACCATTAAAATGTTATTTGCACACTTACATATTAAACCCAACTTAAATGAGTCAACATAGTACAGTCATATTTTTGACATGCTCTTATAAATCTTAAATAACTTGCATGTTTTATAACAGACGGTCCAAAATAATAGAAATATATGTTCACTAACAGTTCGGTAAACTTTTTAGTCATAATCATAGTTTTGATTTCCTTTGATCGATCGGCTACGAGATGTTTAAAGCAAATGTATGTTAGATATCATTAGATATGTTAGCTATGTATGAACTGTACTAGAGAACTTTGTCTTGCTTTCTGCTATGACGTGGCAAATTGTATATACTATAACTGCCATGTATTATCTCTTGTATTTGTATGTGTGCAAACTAAGAATATGTAAATAAAACTTAAACTTGATATGTTTCTTAATTCTTAATTAAACACCAAATTAAATTTTGAGGTGGTGCTAATACCCTGGCTGCAATTATACGGAGCATGTCGCATTTCAATTTTTTATATGTTTGGTTCTTTTTAAAGGTTCCTCTTCGACTATTCTAATGAAAAATATTCAAACGTTGCACATTATGTTTTTGCATGATAATAATCATCAAAAGTCAGGTTACGTAGACACAAAGGCTAATGAATGTCAAGATGAGCCATGAAATCTAAATAGAGGCATTTTTATGTCATGCCCATCATCACAGTGAAATATTTAAATATCAATGTGTCTTCAAAATATAACTCCCTAATCTAAGCATGTACCACGCACTTTGACAGAAACTTGACATTTCCTTCTATTGAAGTTATGGATAAAAAGTTTTCTCTTTTTCACATGCATTCCTAACACAAACATAACTGAAATTTCAGATATTAATAATATATTTTGTCGCCAAATGCATGTATACACCTAGATTATTTTATTCAAATTTTATGATGGAATATTCATAAAAGAATACTATTTTTTGGGTTAACATCTTTGGCCTATTAAATTTATGCTGTGCACTGGTTCGAACTTCCGTGTTATATTTTTTATGAACGTTGTTTTCATTAAGTGTTCTATATCCTTATTTCTGTCACAACTGAAGATAAAATAGATAAGACTATTATAAACATGGTTTAGATAATACGATATGAGTTGAATCTGGCCGATAACATTAATAATATTGAAAGGTGGGAGATCACTACAATGCAGTAAAAGCAAAGTTTAAAGGTGAAAATTACAAACACGGTTTTAGTGAGTCTATTGATGAGCGATAAGAAAGGTGCAACACATCTCACTCCTACTTAAGCAGTCTTAAGTATTTCTTACAATTACCCAAAATAGACTCGAAAAATGTAACAGCACTGAAATAAAGGACGGGGCATTTTTACAGCTGCCGCACTTATGTAATATTTCCTTGAAGTTCGATGGCCGTTTATATCAGTCTTTTCTCTTTTGCAAAGCTTTTATACACTTTTAAACACTAACTGAAATTTCACTTTAGATATGTTTAATCCCCTTCTTTTTATCCCACAAAAGAATTATTCAATATTCAACACAAATAAGTATTGGAATCAGATATCAAGAAAGATCATGAAACTATGACGTCACTGAAATGCAGTACGGTGTAAGTCGAGCGGTGACCTATACGTTAAGGTGTCTGCCTCTGAACGTTCCAGCCAAAATATTGTCAAGACTATGTTTCCTTATATGACACCTGTTCTGGTAAGTCCTAAGAAACGGACCCGGCAATTGTTCAAATAAAATGAAATCGTAGTTTAATAAAGAGTTGTTTTTAACTCTAATTGAACAGGATATACGCATATGTCATTGGTATGTCCTAAGAAATATAGCTATATTAGTTTTCTGACATTTCTTATTGCATAGTTAGCAATTGCACGCGAATCTTTAACATCAAATTAATTCATGTTTAAAGTTTATATTATATCAGAAGAATGTATTTTTTCATGACATTTTATTCGGGTTGAGAATAAATATTTATTTTGGGTGAATTTGGTTGAAACAAACTTTAAAGTATCCATTTACGTATGATTTCATTATCTATGTTTTAAGCTAGTGAAACTGATTTTTACACATGTAAACGACTTCTTAGTGAATATCGAACTGATGTTGATAGACATATTTTTGAATGCAGGTAAGCAATCTGGTAATGCAAAGAAAAAGATGTAGTTCTAGAAAAAGTATAATCATAAATAAAATAGTAGATGTAATAGAAAAGGAAATGAGATTTTTTAAATGATTTTATTAAACACTTTTGCAATGGTTCTAATACACAGCACTAGAGAAGTTTTAATGAATGAAAATGATTATAGTGTTCAAGATGAAGCACTTCTTATTGATAGAGCCTATGTGGATGAGATTAATAATATCTGTCATATGTTGCGGTTCGGACCGGAATATCCGTCCCGAGGGGACCCGCCCATTGGGCGGTAACGAGGCTTGCCGAGTTACCGCCCATGGGCGGGTTCCCGAGGGACGGATATTCCGATCCGAACCGCAAACATATGTTAGATATTTTTTCTTGCATATTTTGCCATATTATTTCATATTTAAAATGGTTTACCTCAATATGATAAATGTTCATGGAAATTAAAGTCATTTCATCCATAACTATTTTCTAACAATAGCGTATGAACTTACAACTTAAATAACAACGGCGAAATGACGTCATCCTTAGCACATATTTCCCTTCTAAAACGATGTCATTTTAACGCGGTTCATTCATAAAGCGCGCTAAAATGACGTTGTTGTTTGGCACGCGACTCATCTGGCACCCCCCATGCCAGATGAAATTTCCGGCATGGGTAAAACTCACGGAAACGCCAGTCTGATATGCAAGAAAAAGAAAGCTATTTCCACTCCAATACTTCTAAATGGACCTAAAGTCCGGTGAAAAACATACATTTAACGAAATTGACTCTGAATACCATAACTTTTGATGCTGTCTACTGTATAAACTCTTTGTCAAAAATATATTGTTAAGTAAACATTTCCATGTATTTATAATTTTACTAGATTTTGTCTACAAATAACAACTTAACTATTGGGAATACTGCCATATTTGTATATTATGCTATGCAGTAGAGAAAAGAAAACCTTGAGGAAATTGCTGCCACTTAAACTTGTATAATAATTTTGTGGTATAATTGTGTTTGTGATACTGTTTAATTTAAATTGTGATATCTTATCCAGCTTTTTTATGTTGAAAAGCACCAAAGGTATATTGTATATGCCGATACACCAATAAACTGAATATGTTTAAATTACTAATAAATATTCTAACTTAGAAACAGATTTGATTGGCTTAATTTGGCGGGAGGTTTTGACAATGAACAATTTGACACAAGAACAGAATAATTGGTTTGATACAGCTTTGCAGATAAAATGTTGTTTCGTTGTTACATAATAATATGACATTTAAAATAGTGTGCTTAAGGAAATAAAGCTTGCTCAAGATTTAGATATTAAGAGAAAATGTTTATAAACATGTCTTTATTAAAATTTTGTATGCCACATTTCTATGGAAAATAAATAATCTTTCTACGTCAAGGCCACAATTAAGAGTATTACTTCTTTATCAACTTGTATGGAACTTTGACATCTGCTATCTCTTAGTATAGTATTTATGAGAAACCTACACTACTTCACACATATAAAAAGTTTAATTGATATTTTTGATAATAAGAAAAGAAACTGATATTAAATGGAAATTACGCTGAACGTATCATATTATTCATTTCCCATTTATTGATAACAATAATTCTTACTTCATAAGATTCCTGTCATAATATAGAGCTATAAAACCTAAGCAGTGTTCTTATTTTAGCAAACACATCCTAACGATAAATGTGTCATTTGGGAATATGAAATGCAACAAAAAAATATGTTGCATATGCAAAGATGCAAAATGACAACTTTGAGAAGAAAAGCATGTTTCTAAAATGTCAAACGAAACATTTTGTAAACGACCTTATGCACCAAAAAGTAAAAACGATGTATGAATTTAGATTTGAATTATGATAATTTTCAAATCCTTTGCTTAAAGTTATTGTACATCACTTCACCATTGTCATCTTACATTTATATGTCCATATGTATGTCGTCTGCAATGTGATGTAACGTTTAATTTGGGGTACAATATAATTATATCCAAGATTGAAGCCATCATGTCACCATATCATGTACATTTATTTTGATTTGATTTTTAAAACAGAAATGCTAAAAAATAAAAAATATGCATGTACTGGTGACAAAAATGATTACATAAGCGTGTTAAATTACAAAATCTCGAATTTGTATGCGATACAATTGCAATTCAAATATGATATATACCCAATAAGTTTCATAAAAAAGTATCCAATACTCGAAGTTTAATTCGTTTCTCTTATCAATTTGGTAAAACAATCTAGTTGCTATGATATGTCAGTATCTAATTAAAACATTTGAATGAGACCAACGTTATAATTATTGGTCACCTTAGCACAAAGTGTTGTGTCGGTCTCCGTTAATCGTCGTTTTCCACAACATTTCTTCTTGAACTACGAGAAGGATTTTGACTAAACATTTCAGAAACGATCCTTCAGAAGACCTTTAACAAAAGTTAGATGAATTGTTCCATTCTTATTCATAAATAGGTCGCAAAAGCTAAAAGACTTAAGAAATAACATCATTATTTATTTATTTTTTTTTTTTTTGCAAAGTTACATTGCCGAAAGTTTAGATATTTTGTATGAGGCATAGTCTTGTAGTAATATACAAACGTTATATACATCTTTCCTGCCGCGACTCGGCTGATTTTGTAAACATTTGCATACTAGGAAAACACATTTAAGTCTATTCATATGAATTGACAATGCTCGGAGATTAGATATTTTGCTTACAGCATTGTCTTATAAATTTATGTACAGCATGACCATAGGGATCTTGTCGTCACTTGGTTTATATAGACATACATATTTACTGTATGTATGTAGACCTTTACAAAATTCATGTTTATTATGCAATTATATCATTTAAAAAATGGCCTTCCCCTTCAACTTGTATTAGAAACTTACATTAAAAATATCTTCTGTGATACTAAATGTATAATGCTGCAACAAAGTTTTTTTATATGTTACATTGTATTGGGGTCCTCTAATTTTTTTATTTTAATTCAATCATTCAAAATGTCTCCTGCCTTGATGTTAAACGACGTACCAACTTGTACAATTATTACGTCTCAACCAATAATGGCAACCCCTTCTTCTACAATGAAGAAATGTTGCCTTTTCTAGCAATGTATTTTTGATGATCGACCTAGATCTGGTTTAACATACGTTTACTTTCAATTTTTTTTTAAAAGCCCAGGAGTGAAATTACTGTTAGGCATAAGGTCTGAAACATTAATGTCATTATTTAATGCAGTAATGACGTTTATAAATTTTAATGCAAGAAATAATAAAACGAAGGTTTTTTAGATATTATAACAAGTTTAAATTTATATTCTTTAATTCCATACGAGGGTTGTTCAAATATGAATGCAACTAGGCCATTATTTCGCTTTTAACCATGTTTTGCACGAACTATATGTACATGTATAGCATAGATGGTTGTGTAACAATACATGTGTAAATTAGTTCAGTCTAGTTTTGACAATAGCTCGATGAACGCTATCTACTCGTGTATACTAAAGCTAAAATGGTTGGGAAACGGTCTCCTTTCACTGACCAAATAGGTCCTATATCAAGAACCGCTGTATTCTTGAATCTTGATATACAGGCGAAAGACACATTCAATAAAATATGTCGTGTTTATGGGAACAATTGAATTTCTTTGTCATCTGGTGGTTTAAAAAATTTAAAAGTGGTGTTGGTTCAGTAAAAGATCCACCTCATGCACGCCGTCCGAAAACTGCAAGTTCTCCAAAAATGGTTGAAAAAGTAAAGAAATTGATTGGTACTGATGCAAGATTTAGACCTAGGTATAAAGCTAAATGCGTTGGTATCTCTGTAGGAGCCGCGCATACAATTCTCAGACGCCGTGTTTTTATAAATGAAAAGGATAAGTGCCAGATGGATACCCCATCTCTTTACAAAAGAGTAAAAACTTGCTTGCTCAGGTAAGAATCTCCAAACACTTGTTGAAACAGTTTTCTTGGTACAAAAAAAATCGATCTTTCGCAAATATCATCACTGGCGATGAGAAGTGGGTCCAAGAGAACGATACGTAACAAAATATGTGTAACCAAAAGAAGTCAAAGACCTTGCATAGCAAAACGCACCATGAGCGTCAAAAATACATCTGTAAATGTCAAGTTTTACAAAGGCAAAGTCTTTCCTAAATAAAGAAATATTTCAAAAAAACCTTGACCAGCAACTGGTCTCCTTGGTGCCAGGTTGTTGCATGACAATGTTTCGTCACGCAAAGCGGCCATTGTACGAGAATATCTGAAACAGGAAAAGGTTGCCCCTTGTGCATTTAACCTTTTTCAGAGGCTCAAAAATCACCTTGCTGGAAGAAAATACAAATAAGAAAAAATCTCTGTAAGGCTGTTTTCCAGTGTCTGAACAGTTTACTTCGAAAAGATTATGAAAACGATTTTAAAAATTTGGATTTAAAGACTAAAACTTTGTATATCTTATGGTGGTGAATATTTTGAAATATTTATATAATTATTTTGGCACTTCTGAAACTTGACCCAGTTGCATTTATATTTGAACACCCCTCGTATACATATAGTTGCATACCAAGTCGTTTAAATATATGATATATTAGCAACACCTTAATAGAAATAGATAAAAATAACCACAAAACGGATCCAAACGGAAAAAACACAAAGAAAATCAGAAGACACATTCCAATGTTAATAAAATATAAACCAACTTGTAAAAAGCTATGATCTGAACTGGGACATTCTTCAAATTATGAGGATTTGTAATATGAAATACTGACCTTGACAATAATGTTTCACTTTGTAAAACATTTTTATCAGTAAAATAGAGAAAACGGAATCTCTACAGAGCATCCAAAACGAGAAAAATTGAAACTGTTTCAGGCTCGGTTTGATTGAGCCTGTGAGTAAACACATCTTACTATTATTTTATAAATGAGAAATTGAAAAAAATATTAAAGATTTCTTAAACTTTCTTTTCATCACTTGTGAGATTTTTTTTTAATTGATACATGAGGCACTGATACATTCGATGTGAAAAAATTATTGTGAAATAAAATGTAAAGGTCAAATCGACTCTCTTGATTGGTCGTTTTTCTTATTATTTAGGATAATCAAATTTGTAATGAAGTAAAATAAAAATTTAATCCCCACCTTCTAAGATACTGAAGATGCTGACGAATACTACATGTTTACAATGGCAACTTATCCGAATCCAAATATGTACTTGTGATATGAAATTGTAAAGTAAGTTGTTTTTCTTCAACACATATATTACCGATGACAAAATTTTGAAAGTAATTAGGTGACGCGTGAGATAATAAAAAAGTACAAAATTAAAAGAAAAAAAATGAGATATATAAGAAAACAAGTTGTGTTGTTCACTTGTGGCCGTGAGATGAAAGCAAAATGCCCCCTGGATACATTGTAAAGTTAACTCGTTGCCACGATATATAAAAAAGATAACTCTTGGGCACAAAATAATAAAAAGAAATAACTCGTGGCCACGAGATAATAAAACGTTTAGTCGTGACCACGAGATAACAAACAAGGAAAGCAGGTTAAACAGAGACAATTATTTTCATTAATAACTACATTCATAATGAAAAAGTCATTCAGAAAAGCAAAGGACATTAAATATCATTCATAAATGGCGTTGTGGAGGTCGTATAAATTACCATATTTCACACGTTCATCTCAAAGTACATTAATCCTAATTATATTAAGATTGTTTAGACATATCCTGTTTCATAATCAAGAAAATAATGATGTGAAAATTGTAAAATTGTATAAATATGGAAGTTTCATTAACATTTTTGTTACGACGGACCATTTATCGTAATTAAAACATTAGGAGAACAACCTTGTCATTTTTCATGTTTTCCAAAAATAACCTTTAACTAGAGCATACGTTATTAATTAATTAACCAATTAATTAAGAAAGCACCATGTTAAGTTCTAAATGTAGCTTTGAATTGGTACGATTAAACCCACTGTTTAAGACATATTTCTTATTTAGCAGCATCTCGGATCTCGGATAAACCCCTTGTTATTTAACCCTTCTATTTTTCAAGCCGTTGCGTTTTTTTTAGTTCAGTAATGTCCTTTATTATGTCTGTTAGTATGATAAGGATACTAATTAAGGTTGTGTTTCATAGAATGTCCGTATTCTGAAATCAGTCTTTAAAAACCAAAACTGAGACAATTTTGCGTTTGAAAAAAAAATGTTCTAACGTATGACTTCTTTTGATGACTGTTTTAATTTCTGAATACTTGTAACACGCTGATTGGCATTTACACTATGCGAATATTGTATTTCTTCATTTTTCACTGGAGAATGAATTTTATTTTTAGTCTACAGTATTTGACTATAGACAAAAACATATATTAAGTTAGCCCTAAAGTTGGTTTTATGTTCTAGGACTTAGGATACACTAATGACTTTCTTTGACACGCAGCCTTGTTATGAGCGACGTACTCACAACATTCTTGCTATGTATTATGTTAAATATTTGTAAACTTATAGCAGGTGTTGCGTAATATAAATGTGTGTATGAAGCTATAAAGTACAAAAATATTTCAATAGCTATGATTTGGGTTCAAAGTACGTATTTCCTTACTATAAATCTTGATAGATATTATCTTATAACAGGCCTAAAATAAAGTTGTTTTTTTTTCGCCATCATTTTTGTTTTTTAAAAAACCAACAGATATGTTGCGGTTCGAAAGTACATATTTACAACGCTGAATTTTAAGATAAAAACTTATAAAATGTTTAAAATAAAGTTTATATTCATGCACCTTAAATTCTGTCAAATAGAGATATGTTTTCGTTCAAAATGTTTCGATCCATGAGCATTAATAGCAAATTGCTTACAAATAACAAAAAAAATATCTGAAGAGCTAAATATTTACTAATTAGCGTCCAAATTTGTCATGTTTTTCATTTAAGTTACAAAACGAAAACTTAATTTGCCTCTTTGAAAACATTTTGAATTAATATTGTCACTTTGTTTATTTTATTTCGAAAATAAAGCATACATGTAGATTTTGATAGAATTTGTAGACTGAAATCTTAATTTTCAACGGCACTTTACCGTACAAAAAGACCTCAGGTGCCCCTTTGTAATGGAGTAAAATAAAATTGAATCCACACCCTCTAAGATACTGAAATAATGAGTGAAAATGTTGACGAATACTACATTGTTACAATGGCAACTTATCGGAATCTAAATAATTATATACTTGTTATATGAAATTGTCAAGTAAGTGTTTTTCTTCAACACATAAATTACCGATGACAAAATTTTGAAAGTAATTAGGTGACGTGTGAGATAATAAAACAGTACAAAATTAAAAAACAAAAAACCAAAAAAAACCTGAGATATATTAAGAAAACAAGTTCACTTGTGGCCGTGAGATGAAAACAAAATACCTCGTGGCCACAAGTTAATATACATTGTGGCCACGAGATAATAAAAACAATAATTCGTGGGCACAAAATAATAAAAAATTAACTCGTGGCCACGAGATAATAAAAAGTTTTGTTGTGGCCATGAATTAACAAACAAGGAAACCAGGTTAACCAGAGACATTTTTTTTTCATTAATTACTACATTCATAATGAAAAAGTCATTCAGAAAAGCAAAGGACATTAAATATCATTCATAAATGGCGTTGTGGAGGTCGTATAAATTACCATATTTCACACGTTCATCTCAAAGTACATTAATCCTAATTATATTTAGATTGTTGAGACATTTCAGGGACAATCATATTTCATAATCAAGAAAATAATTAAGTGAAAATTTGTAATTATATATAAATATGCAAGTTTTTATTAACATTTGTGTTACGACAAACAATTTATCGTAATTAAAACATTACGAGAACAACCTTGTCCAAATCTCCCTGTTCATGTTTTCCAAAAATAACTTTTAACTAGAGCATACGTTATTATATAATTAATTAATTAGTTAATTAATCAATTAAGAGAGCGCCGTGTTAAAATTCCAAATGTAACTTTAAATGGGTACGATTAAACCCATGATGTTTGGCAAATTTCTAATTTAATTGCCTCTTATTATTTAACCATTCTATTTTCCCATCCGCTTCGTCTTACCATGTTCTGCAATGCCCTTTATTGAGTCAGTACATATTTTGAAATTTTAGCTTGAAAGGTGAAAAAATCTATTTAAGGTATTTAGCATGATAAAGGTTAAGATATTAATCAGGCCCAAAGGTTATAAAGAAATTTGCCAAGCATGTCACTGGCCAGAAATTGTTAAGGAATGTTGACTGACCAATGAAAACCTTGAGACATTTGAGACATAACTTAGAATGAAGTTTTATTACCTCGAGTCAAGAACTGAGTTCCTAAGAATGACCTAAAATATGAAAAACAAAATAAAAAGGGAGGGCAGCATTCAATGTACGCATCCCCAAACACATGACCACCGGGCAAGGAGCCCAGCAGGCCACCAAACATGACGGGACACACAGGCAAGTCTCATATCAGTCTTAAGACCAAATGTTAGAAAATATTGAGTTTCAAAGAAAATGTTCTAACTTATCACTTCTATGTAATGACCCTTAATTTCTGAATAGCCCGCCGATTAACATTAACACATTGTGCATGAAAGGGTCTGTCATTGTTTAGCTTTACTTTTCTTAGTTATAATCTACAGTTCTTGTCTGAAGATGAAAATGTTTATTAAAATAGACTTTAGATAGTCCTTTAGTACACTAAGAACTTTATTTAAACGTTGCCTTGTGTCCCAACATTCTTACTATGCAATATATTAGATGATCGTTAACTTATAGCAGGTGTTGTGTAATATAAATATGTGTAAGACGCTATAAAGTACAGAAATATTCCAAAAGCTATTATTTCGGTTCAAAATACATATTTCCTTACTGTAAATCTTGATAGATAAAATCTTATAACAGGCCTAAAGTAAAGTTTGTATTTTTTTTGGTCCTTGATTTTTAAAAAAAAAAACAGACGTGTTGCGGTTCAAAAGTATATATTTACAACACTGAATTTTCATAGATATAAAGTTATGAAGGGTTTAAAATAAAGTTTATATTCATACACCTTAAATTCTTTCAAATAGAGACACGTTTTCGTTAAAATGTTTCGACCCATGAGCATTAAACAAAAATAATATCTGAAGAGCTAAATTTTTACTAATTATCTTCCAAAATTGTCATGTTTTTTTTTTCATCTTAGTTACAAAACGAAAAATTCATTATTCTCTTTTGAAACATTTTGAATTAATATTGTCACTTGGTTAATTTCATTTCGAAAATAATTTTTATAGAATTTGTAGACTGAACGCTTAATTTTCAACGGCACTATACCGTACAAAAAGACCTCAGGTACCCCTTGTTCGTTACTTTAGGCACAAAAAGGCACTTGAGTAGAGTAGAACCACCGAGCTTTCGTAATAATAATTGAATATTACTTAAATATGATCTAGATACAAACGGTTATGGAGCTTCGATAGCGGCATGATTTTCATTTAGCGTCTCTGCAGGTTTTCAATGACGATAAATGTTGAATTCTGCTTAATATGACGATGTTAAGGGGCTTTGACGGTAGCTTGCAATTAACACATCCATGTACAGGCTTAATCAAACGGGGCATGCAACATTTTCAATTATAATTCAGTTTTAACATTCACTTATTTACGAAGATAGATCCTAAAGATTTAGATCTGGCACCTTAATGAACTGATCATGTTGCTACCATGAGGACATTATTCCCATGCTGTTTTCTTCAAAAAGAGGAAACTGTGCTTGCAAAACACTGTCACCGACTTTAATTCCAAAGGTGGTCGTTGTTATATTAATGAAACATATCTTTATATTTTGGAATTTTATTATTAATATTAGGGCATTAAGTTCTGTGTGGTGATGTTAATGACACAAGTTATTTGAAAACTAACTCTATTGAAATTATTTAGAATGCCACGAAGGTCAAACTAGAAGTGCCAGTTTTAATAAATTATCTAAAATATCAGATATCAGTTATTGTAACGGAACTACAGTCATAAACAATTTTGTCTGTCGTTCAATTAAAAGGAATTTTAAAAGAACGCGTCCCCTGCAATGACATAATCTTGCTAAAAATGTAATTTTCTTAATAGACTTTGTTGCGTTTTTAAAAGAGAAATTACGAGTTTGGTTTGATCATTGAAAAACAGGTTTCAACCATTTTCAAATCGGTAGTGTCTCGTTAGATTGATTTGTTATACGATAACATGTCGCTTTTAATTCTTCAGATATTGTTTTTTGGGGGTTTTCTTTTTTTTTTTTTTGGGGGGGGGGCTTGTTTTTTTTAACCATTTGGGGTGCGGGGGGGTTAACCATTTTTAAATGATATACGCTTAAGTAGTGATGAAGAACAAAAAATAGTATTTGAACTAGCATATTATAAAATACATATTGATTCTTACTGTTTCTGATAAATGTCTAATTGCTTCTTCATAACTTATAAAATAATGTGATTTAGTACCTTTATACATATCGAATGTTTTGCTAGACAACATATATAGCAATCTTAGAGTGCACTCATTTGGATGATGAACTGAATTTTCAGCCCCTGAGCTCATGATTTTTTTTCTATGATTAATAAGGGTCCATCCGCCCTTTCAGGCACTGAGAGTACGTACCCCTTAATGGATACGTTATTGAAGTCCAAAATCATATTGTTATAGTGTCACCTTAGTGCAGTAACGAGTTTACTCCTGTAAAATTCTATCGGAGGTAGCCCAATACATTCTTCGTTTGCTTGCTATAAGGGGAGACTTGAATCAGACATTATTGATTGAAAGTAAGTGAAAAAACTGTGATGGAATTTAAAAACTTTATTTGTAAAATAATAAACATAACAACCATTTTATTGCATTTCAGAAGTCTGTAGAATTTTTAAGGACATTTGTCACACAAAAAATATTGTAGATAATTATACACTATAAATAATTATCAGCATCAGTCAGTTTTAAACGCTTTTGCTGAAAACAAAACAACAATACTTGCATTTTAGTTCAGTGTCCCGTTGACTATGCTTCGTAATTCTGTTTTTTCTTTCAGTAATGACCTTTAGGCACATCGAATTGACGTCAAAATGACAGCAACGTTTTTTTCATAATTTTTCACGTGCGCCAGATGCAACAACAAGACTAAAGATTATATATTCCTAATCAAAAATGTTTCATACATGTATTTAGTTTTTTCTTTAAAACACTTTGAAACAATAACAACAGTCATTTAAATGATTGGATTGACTATGTTTATTAGCAAGAATGCAAACCGCGATCTGAACTTTTTACTTTGTAAAATACGGTTTCCATGAATAAAAATTCCTGTCTTTCGTCAATACTTATCTTTCAAAAACAGCAGGATACATAAAAAATATTAAACAATAACATTCTATTACAAAAAAACAACACAAAAAAGTATATAACTCATAGAAATTTCTTTCAAAATACACCACACACTAAGAAAGCAAAATATAAAGGGTGCGACCTTTCCGGTAGATTAAATGATAAGATTGTTAAGTTTTTTTTATTGTTTAATTTTTTATTTTATTTTTAGAACTAACAACGCACACGTAAGAAAATCATTGCTATACCATGACAGCCAAATTAGTTATGAAATTGTAACTTTTTGCTGCTGACTGTGTGCTGCTAATGTAGTTGTTGTTGTACGGAAAACAGATATATCTAGTAAAATGTAAATGGTACATTAATAAATAAGAACGAGATTTATTTGACCATGTTTTTAAATGTTGTCTTTTAGAAGGTAAAATGTATGTACATGTTAATATGAAAATAGGATGAAGGGTAATAAAAAGAAAGATTTTCTTAAAAGATTATCCCAACACATTCTGTTACATAAACTGTAAATTACAGACAAGTAAGGAATCAACATTCTATTCATTCAAACCCAAGTGGGTTTTTTTGTAATTTGTTTGTTAATATAAGTAAACAAAAATACATTAGTTGTTGTTATATTTAGCTTGTTTCGGAATGTCTGGGCCATTTCCGTGACACAATATCCAATCTTCCTCATTCATAAGTCATGTCTAAACTCATTTTTTTTGTATCCATTAAGTAAACCTTTTACTGCCTGAATGTATACTACATGTATCTCGGAGTTATCGTGTGAGACCATTTTGGTTATGACAAGTCATTTTTCGTAAAGAAAACATAAACATATTCAACATTGCACAGGCAACCTTGTCAAGTTTCCATTTTTCATTTTTGGCCTCGAAACAACCCGAGCATGGATTTACAGGAATGTGTCCTTAAAGTTGTAACTCATGGAGGGTCTTGTAATGTTTAGTACAGAAAATTTATATTAAAAAAACCTTTATACACTTTCATAATTGTATATCACGAGTGATTTAGTTCAAGCATATTTCTTTTCAATCATTATTACAATCACCACGGCAGAAATACATCATATATAAACATGTAGAAACCGCAGATTCAACGAATAGTTTACTAGAAACTGTGCAGCCAGTTTATGAAACCCATCTCTCTCTCTATCTCTATCTCTCTCTCTCTCTCTCGTTAGCTTTGTCTATCTCCCAATTTCTGTCTTTGGCTCTCTCTGTCTCTTTATGTCTCTTTCTTTCGTTTTGTCAGTCTTTCTTCCTGTTTCTGTCTCTGTATTTTGGTCTGTCAGTCTTTCTTCCTGTTTCTGTCTCTGTCTTTGTTCTGTCAGTCTTTTTTCCTGTTTCTGTCTCTGTCTTTGTTCTGTCAGTCTTTCTTCCTGTTTCTGTCTCTATGTTTGTTCTGTCAGTCTTTCTTCCTCTTTTTGTCTCTGTTTTTCATTTTGTCAGTCTTTCTTCCTGTTTCTGCCTCTGTGTTTTGTTCTGTCAGTCTTTTTTCCTGTTTCTGTCTCTGTGTTTTGTTCTGTCAGTCTTTCTTCCTGTTTCTGTCTCTTTCTTTTGTTCTGTCAGTCTTTTTTCCTGTTTCTGTCTCTGTATTTTGGTCTGTCAGTCTTTCTTCCTGTTTCTGTCTCTGTCTTTGTTCTGTCAGTCTTTTTTCCTGTTTCTGTCTCTGTCTTTGTTTTGTCAGTCTTTCTTCCTGTTTCTGTCTCTATGTTTGTTCTGTCAGTCTTTCTTCCTGTTTCTGTCTCTGTTTTTCGTTCTGTCAGTCTTTCTTCCTGTTTCTGTCTCTGTGATTTGTTTTGTCAGTCTTTCTTCCTGTTTCTGTCTCTTTCTTTTGTTCTGTCAGTCTTTTTTCCTGTTTCTGTCTCTGTATTTTGATCTGTCAGTCTTTCTTCCTGTTTCTGTCTTTCTCTTTGTTCTGTCAGTCTTTCTTCCTGTTTCTGTCTCTTTCTTTTGTTCTGTCAGTCTTTTTTCCTGTTTCTGTCTCTGTATTTTGGTCTGTCAGTCTTTCTTCCTGTTTCTGTCTCTTTCTTTTGTTCTGTCAGTTTTTCTTCTTGTTTCTGTCTCTGTCTTTCGCTCTGTTAGTCTTTCTTCCGGTTTCTGTCTCTGTTTTTGTTCTGTCAGTCTTACTTCCTGTTTCTGTCTCTGTCTTTCGTTCTGCCAGTCATTCCCTCAGTCTTTTTTCTCTGTCACTGTTTCTGTCTCTCTCCATTACGATCAAGTTTAAAAGTACAATTATCTATATCTTTTGTACAATTGAAAGGAATGTTAAGGATAAATCCCCTGCAATGACATGATCTGGTTAAACGGCAATTATCTCATGAAAAGTTAATTCTTCTCAAATGTTAAAGTACGAGTTAAGCTCAATTATTGTAAACGTCTTCAATCATTTTCAATTAGAAGTGTCTCGTTTGTTAGATCAACAGACAGATAACAAAACATGTTTCAATTTTTTTGGACATTTTAAATTCTATGTGACAGATTTTATTTAAAAAATAAACATTTGAAACAAATTGCAAATATTATAAGACGTACAAATTGTCAATGTCGTAATTTGTAAATGGTTCAAACGTTTATAATTGTTAATAAATGTTTGGGATTTTTCTATTTCATTTCGAATTCTTCACCAAAAACTCGAACAAGATATTTATATACTAACAATTTATATACTAACATCAATGCTAAGTATACTATTTTTCGTTAGTGTAGTCATATATATTAACTTTACTAGGAAAAATAATTAAAATGTGAGCCAATTTACTAAATATTACAAAATGATACGCTGGAACAAAATCGATGCATCTTATGTTTTTTTTTTAAGATTATGTCATTAAAATAAAACAACTTTAATGATAAGTTAGTTTAAACATATTACTTTTAACTCGATTGCGAAACAAGTTCATGCAAATTAAATAAATAATTTTGGAGTTCGGTTCCTGGAACTAACCAGTACTAGTGACATATGAGGAATCCTGAATGTCTCGACTATGATACGATAATCAGCAAGGAAATTTAAAGAGATTGCGATAATACCACACGTTGCTCTTGTTGCAATATTAACTTAGACAGTAGAAATTGAAGCGTGTACCTTATTTAACCTTGGAACTTGTTCTTTGTTCTTACTAACCCATTATATTCAGTTTCACTTTCAATAAGGATTTGAAAACTTTATGATATATAACAATGCAGTTTTTTTTTTATTGATTCTTTATCAGAAAAAAACTCAACTAATATATAACAGTTGAGATTTGTTTGCACTTTGTGTATATCAGTGTAGTTTTCTTTTTCACAGGTTCCAATGGGCCATTCCCAGCAGTAAAGAAATGTAATAATGAATAAATAAATAATATAAACAAGGATAATTTATGAAATGAAATTATTCTCAAATAAACAACTGCCAAAATTGAAAGATACATCCGCTGAATGAATGAATTATTTTTCTACTGAAAAAGCTCTTAAATCTTGATTCAACATTACTTTCTCAATCTGTCACATTAGATGTCCTTAAATTTTCAAGGGTCGAATATGTTGCTTTATTCTTTTTTTATGACAACTTCAAGCAACTGACTTATTATTTGTATCTGTAAGGTTGCCACGACAAACATTAGCTGGTATTTCCATTTGAAACTAAAGTAAAAGGGGCAATTCCACATAGTATTTCTCACTTTTTTTTACTTATTTCTGTTCTAATGTCGAGGCCGTTACGCCAAGAAGATTTTTTGCAAAAACATCCCGAGGTGTCGCCCAAGCCTGTGTTATATCCCCGTAACTATCGAGTTTCATGTACTCTATTATTACTCATACTTATGTTAACAACATCAAATAACAAAAAATAAAATCTAAGAAGTTAATACAATGGAAGAGCGATAGATGAACCATTTAACTTTGCGTACGGAAACCTTGAAGACATAACCATCTGATTATTTAACTATATTATCCTGTAAAAAGTAGAACACCTATAAGATAAAGTAGGAGGTTTTCTTAAAATTAAGGATTTTTTTAGAAAGAAGAATTTCATCTTTGTATCCCTGATTATTTTTTTCTGTCTTTGATTCAGATCGGAACCATCAAGTCTGAAAATCAATTAAGTTTAACTCTCTTTAATGTTCTTAGATCACGACTTGAAATTTAATGTGAATATAGTAACACTAACCGCGATCTGAACTGTAAAATAAACTTTTCGCGAATTAAAATATACATTTTGCTTATCAAAAAAGTAACGAAATAATTTCATTGCACACTTTAGGAACAGTAGGAAATATGAAAATGTATCATCAAAACAAATTTATAAATCAGAGATGAAAAAAATATTTACCACAAAAATTCTTGGAATAGTTAACAATATAAAAACATAAAGGTTTCGAAAATTTCATTCATTATAGACGAGTTTGTCATACGCAAAAAATACAAAAAAAAAACTGATTCATTGAAGAAAGAAAATTACGCTGGTATTTGAGATAAACAATATAAACAATGGATCTATGTTACATGGAATGAGCAGTGGAATGTGTAATTTCCGGTGAAATGTCCGAGAATTCCAAAAGGAGTTATAGGGTTTTGGTTTTTTTACTTATTTCATACACTTTTAATGTTCATAATTTATATATTTTTTCTCTTTGGAGCCATGTTAATGAGAAAAGATATAGAATAAGTCAGCAAAAAATAAAAACACATTTCTCTCAGTTATTACATAATTTTAGTGTTGGTTAAATTAATAATGATAAAAACCAAAAAAATAAATGAGCGGCGTGCACTAAAGGTATCATTCATAAACTTGTGTTTTTGGAGGTCGTAATAAATTAACATTATAATTTTCACACGTTCAACTGAATGTACATTACTTATGATTATATTTAGACTGTTAAAATATCTCAGATACTATTTCATATAGTTTTAAATAGTTATAGTTTCATATACATGTATATGAAAGAAAGAAAAAAAATGAGCGGGAAATTATACATAGAAAATTCACAAGAAAAATCGACACGCCACAACCCGTACTCGAACCACGGTTCTCTGAATGGCCGATGCAGTATGCTAACTACGGTATTATGGAACTGCTTGGTATGAACCTTTCGTGTTCATACAGCATCTGTCGTGCATTTTTTGTCAGAATGTACTTTTGTTATTAGGTTATGTAGTTTAGTTATGGTTGGTTTATTTATTAGCACAGAAATGCATGATGTCACTCGCATGTCTGATGCAACATGTCAGTTATCTCACACATAACATTGAAAGAACATATTTTACAAAATTCAAGTCTTTCATTTTTTCTATTCAAAAGACTTTTGGTTCGAGCATGCATCACCGGGCCGTGCTGTAAGCATTTACAATTGTTATAATAGAAAATAACCATTTATTGTTACTTAGATAACATTGACGTTGAACCTATGATGTTTAAATATATTTTTGCTGTTACAACATATCAGATAAGATCCCTGTTATAAGAGATACATATCATATATGAGCGACATACCCTCAGCATGTAACTCTTTCAATTCTAATAGTGGTTTATGGTAGCAGGTGTCATATTGTATATTGGATATATAATAAAATTGAAATATTTTCATAATTTGAAATCCGGGTTAAAAGTGCATGTTTTTGTTACTTTTAATCATCAATTATATCGAAAATACTGTTTGCATTATTTGTCTTTAATTTATTTTCAGTTAACTATTAAAATAATTTAAAATTTATGCAAGATAGATAAGGATTTTTTAGTTTTAATGTTTTATTTTTATATAATTTTCTTGTTATTGATTTGTAAGTCAAACCAACACTAAAAAGGTAACATCCCAATTATACTGGCGGAGGAAGATGCATATTATAAGTATTTATAAGTAATTATTTATGCATATTAATAAGTATTTATGCAAATTATAATTATTTTAAGCATATTAGTAAGTATTTATGCATATTAATAAGTTTTTATGCATAGTATGAAGATTTATGCATACTATAAGTATTAATGCATATTGAAGTATCTATGCCTTTAAATAAGTATTTATGCCTTTAAATAAGTATTTATGCAAATTAATAAGTATTTATACATATTAACAGGTATTTATGCATATTAATAAGTATTTATGCATATTTATACATGTAAGTATTTATGCATATTATAAGTAGTTTATGCATATCGTTAGTATTTTATGAATATTTATGAATATTCATGCATAGTATAAGTTTTTACACATATCAATAAGTATTTATGCATATTAATAAGTATTTATGCATACGATAAGTATTTATGCATATAAATAAGTATTAAGCATATTATTAGTTAACATGCATATTAATAAGTATTTATGTATAAGTATTTACAATGTTAAAAAGTATTTATGCATATTATACGTAACTATGCATATAAAGAAGAATTTAGTAAATTATTAGTATATATGCATATCAATAAGTATTTATGCATCTTATAAGTATTCATTAATTATAATTATAATGAGTATCATTATCGGCATCAATTTATTAAATGTGATGGGTTCAGATGTGTAGTGTAAACCCTATCTGTGAGCACATGCTTTCTATGGTTTTCGATGATAAGATTAATTATAAAAAAGTACATACTTTTATGAAATATCATGATGAAAAAAAAACTTAAAATATTTTTATATAATAAAAACGCCTTTAAGTGACAGGTGATGTGAAAAAATGGCAAGAATTTTTTTCTTCGTGCCGCGTAGATGCAACAAAAAGTTTTTTCTTTGTTTGTAAGGAATTACAAAAAACAACACCATATTGTAAAATCACATTTTCTTTGCATTGCGTCATATTCTCTGTCAAGCCCTTTTCTTAAACGTGAAAGTGAATTAATATACATAGCACGTTTATAGCTCTAAAGATTTGTATCTAAAAATCATGCGGTTTTAATGATATGTGTGCCTTTGAAACGGGTTTTTTAGAGATAGCCATCGACTATATTTTCTAGTTTTTATTTGCTTTATAACATAACTTTTGTCCGATTTTCTTATTTTCTAAAACTTGAAGAAGGTCCTTTTTTGCTTACGATTTGAAAGTGTACTCTTTTCAAATGAGTTCTTTGAATTAGAAAGAAAAAACATATTCCAAGAATATCGTGATACGAAAAAGCAAATAGAAGTAATGAAAACGAACTGATCATTGATTGGTTTTTTATCATTATTATTCGTTTACTTGTTTATATGTTTGTTTTGTCAATATTGTACTTCTACTAGATATTATTTTTGAGAAATTTTGTAACAAAGAGCACTGCTGTTTAAAACAATAAACAACAGTAACTGTAAACAAAATCTTACTATCAGATATGAATGATTTATACAGTATGAGCCGCGTCACGACAAAACCAACATAATGGGTTTGCGACCAGCATGGGTCCAGACCAGCCTGCGCATCCGCGCAGTCTGATCAGGATCCATGCTGTTCGCTTACCAACTCTATTACAAGTAGAGAAACTGATAGCGAACAGCATGGATCCTGATCAGACTGCGCGGATGCGCAGGCTGGTCTGGATCCATGCTGGTCGCAAACCCATTATGTTGGTTTTGTCGTGACGCGGCTCAGTATGGTATTGAATACATTACGTAATCTTGATCTTGAATTAAGTTAATTTAAAGCAGCATGCCTAAAGAAAATTTTGAAAGTGCATTAAAAAGTAAACATATTGTGAAGCGGACAAAGAAAGTAATTCACACATTGCAAACGGCACTAACAATCAATATAAATTATCAACAAAAAAAGAAGATAAAATATGCAAAAACAGCCCTTATTGCGTTAGTTACTTAATAGAAATATGACTTAAATACTGCAAAATAAGTCATTAATCGCACATAACATGTAAAGTATCCGTTGAATTGTGATTCTTTTTTACTCTCCTAAATGTCTGTGTACATTTTAAAGGCGCTTGATTTAAACGTCAGATCGTACGTTTCTTGTTATACAAAAAGTAATCCTAGCAAACTACGTACATGTAAATAAAAATGTATATAACTTCCTCAAATCATGAGTTTCAAAAATTCTTAATTCTCTTAAAGTGACATTATGCTCATTTTTACATTGTCAAGTTTAGTTGAATTGATTACTTATTTAAAAAAAAATACTTATAAGTTTTGACTTTCACCAGTTCACTCACTGTATACCCTTGGATGAGCATAATGTCACATAAATACGGAATGTACGGAATGCCGTTAGGGCCATCGCCTATGAATGGTTTGATCTGAAACGCGATACTCGACAGTACGATGATGAAAACGCGAAATCACGAAACTACGATGGTGAAAACGCGAAAGCACGATGGTGAAAACACGATAGTTTATCGCGTTTTCATCATCGTAGTATCGTACTGTCGCGATTTCATCATCGTACTATCGCGTTTTCATCATCGTGCTTTCGCGTTTTCACCATCGTAGTTTCGTGATTTCGAGTTTTCACCATCGTACTATCGACTATCGCGCTTTAGATCAACACATTCATAGGCGATGGCCCTAACGGCATTCCGTACATAAAAGGAAACATGCAAGTTTCATGTTGCATAAGAAGAAAAGATTCATGGGAGTTGCATATAACATAAAACCCGAAAAAAGGGAAATTTGAATTATAATTAATTCCTTTTATAGGTTACTGACGGGATATACGGGAGTATATGGCCCTCTGAGATGTATATCACCATATAGATCTCGTTCTGCCTATATATTTTCCCGTATATCCGGTCAGCAACATGTATAATAAAGGGGTTATTATAAGTGTCTTGGCCTGGAATTTTTTGCCCATATGGATTTAACTATAGAACAAAGCACAATCGGCTTGATTTGTTTTGACATGTGAGATATTTGCTATAATCATTTCGAGTTATCTATTATTTCGTCTTATAGGTACTGTACTCTTATCTTTTATGGTCAAATATAACACAGATATACATGTACCTTTTTTTTTTTGAATAACAGTGTCGTTTTGTACTGTCATGACACAATGAATGTATCATTTGAGCCGTGTCACGACAAAACCAACATAATGGGTTTGCGACCAGCATGGATCCAGACCAGCCTGCGCATCCGCGCAGTCTGATCAGGATCCATGCTGTTCGCTATCAGTTTCTCTACTTGTTATTGGGTTTGTAAGCGAACAGCATGGATCCTGATCAGACTGCGCGGATGCGCAGGCTGGTCTGAATCCATGCTGGTCGCAAACCCATTATGTTGGTTTTGTCGTGACACGGCTCATTTCATATAAGCAATAAATAAGTCGATACTAAATGCAATAAAACAAAACTTCTTTTCACTTTTATGTCATCTCTCGTGTCGGTGATTAACGCGCTCTTACAGCAGACGTCATATTTCCCGCCAAAAACAATTAATCAAACGGTTAGTTGAAGCACCTTTTTGGTCATTTGCGACACCACCTTTATAATTGTTTTAATGACAGGCGACCGTTACACAATATTAGTAGATACTAGCTTTTTTGTTGTTGTGTTTTTTTTTCGGTTTAGTATGGACGAAAAAGGATTATGTTTTTTATCTGTTAAATCGGTGAGTCATGTAATTTCAGTTAAATATAATTTAAAATGTCTAAAGAATAATGAATATGAAAATATTTGTTTGTTAGGCAAAAAATGGTATACATTTCAGTTTACAATACTTGATGTCTTTAAACACTCTTTAAGATAACAGGAATTTAACCCAAAATTAAAATATTTCATTTATTTGATATGTAATGGTTAGAATTTTGACAACTATATGTATTGAAGAAATGTTTAATGTGAATAAGAAGTTTTCGTGACATCTTATATAAATGTTTTGAATAGACAAAAAAGTTGCAATTGATGCAGAAAAAAATAAAAATGTAAATTCATTCTTGTAAAAAACATAGTCATGTTGCACTCATTTCTTTTCAAGACGAGCTACAAAAAACCTATTTACATCGCAGGGGGTATTGTATTTTTTGTCTATGGCATGTCTGATTTATTAAATGCATTTTTGTCAGTCAAATGAATAATAATGATAAAAACTTGACAAAATCATTACCTTTAATTTAAGAGCGTTTAGACTAGTGTCAAAGAATTGGTATGAAAACTTGTGTAATTTAATGAAAGCATAACTACATATCTTTACTTTATCTTTGTTAACGTCCTTTTTATTATCAATTAAGAGTTGTTAAAGTTTTAAAATTAAGAGTAAGACATCTTTATTTTCCAATTAATCATCCGGATCAGATTTTAACTTCATTTTTTGAATAAGTCATTTTAACTTCTTGATTTATGACAGTCGTTAGACAGAGTTCGTCTGCATTTATTCATCTAAGAACGTTGTTTTAAAATGGCGCCAATGGTTTCATACAAAGAAACTGTGATTAAGTGTCTGTTAGTCCGGAAGAGCAAAACACATTAATCTTACGATAATTAATATCAATTATTATCCCATGTCTTTATGAAAGAACATTTTTATTAGATTTTGAAAAAAAAAATGAGTGATGGTTTACATGTAATCAAACTGATGCCATCTTCCAAATGACTTTTTTATGGTATATGTACCTTGCATATAGATTGGACACACCATACGTAGGAAATGATTACGAAGGTCATAGGCCTGAGTGGTTATTTCTTTTCGCATCAAAACGATGCCGGTGTTGCTTAAGAATAGGTCTTGCATAAAATGCTATAGAAAAAGTAAAACAATATTCTAAAAGCGTCGTTTGAACCCAAAAGATTTGTTTTGGTACGACCAAATAACGTTGACAATACTTTAGTTTTGGTCATGTGGAAACTTCTGGATAGTTCATTCTTTTATAACAATATAATAACGAACTATAATTTATTGTCAGTGAAATCTCGAAGTCATTTTGTTTAATTCATGTGAACTTCTGATCATTTTATGTTTCATTTGTAATACGAATTTATTTAGTCTGTGTCATGCGAATTTTTCTGGACAAGTTCACTTTATTGTTTACATAAACATATTTTGTATGTACGGAAGTCTTGGTCATGTTGAAACTTCTGGCTAAATTGTTTTTTATTGTTTACATAAACACATTTTGTATGTACGAAAACTGATAAAAATTCAACTTGGTAACGTGTAAACTTCTAGATAAGTTCATTTTATTGGTTTTCATAAGCACATTTTGTATGCACGGAAACAAATACGAGTACATTTGACGCTTACTCGACCATTTTAAGACACGGAAATTGTCGACATATGCCGAAGAATCACAAACTTATGAAGTATGTTTTACCTTAAGTTAAAAGTATTGGAGCAACATATTTTATTGTATGGTACGTACCATATATTACAGCCCGCGTTGTTTACTACAACGCACATGCACTAACTGAGACGAGTTTAACATAACTTGGCAATAATATTTACCCGAGCATAAACCTCCTAAAGTGCAAAAATGTAAAAAAATAAAATAAAGAGAAAATACAAAATTTGTTTGTTTGGATAAAGCTTCATTTTGACAAATATTTTTCAGTTATTCCTCAGTGCTTAGTACACAAAATTGTTATTGTTGAATTTGTTTATTTCGCTCCATCTTGGAATCAACATCATCTTAGGTTTGAACTTGGTAGCTTGATGTACGTTATGTCCTTAGACAACCATATCACCACTTAGAACAGTTGCTTTGTGAAAAGGTGTCTGACTCTCAACCTAGGGATCGGGGATTCGATCCCTGCTGGGCTCGCGGCCATATTTCCTCTTATGACACTAGTACTTGTTCGTTCCCTAGTTCTAGGAGTGGACACAAGAGTGCTTCAAATATGCTACAAGTATTTTTTTCACGATCAAGGTGAACTAAATAACGGTTCAAAAAGTAGTTATATCTTCATAATAACCAGCCTCGAACACGGGTTTGGAACACACAAATAAAATCTTGAAGATTTAAAGGCACATTATGCTTCAGAAATTAACAACTTTTTAATACTTCGGAAAGGTCAAACATGCGTTTAATGACACTTTAATAGTGGATTTAGAGCATATTAGATGTTAAACAACTGACAAAAGTAGTGCTTAGCGTGCACTTACATCGTGTCGGAAAGAACGCAAAATGTAAACAAAGTGGTACTTTGACTTTCTTACAAAATACCAAATCACCATAATTATACCATTTGCCAAAGAGAAATCAAGCAGAAGATAGTTCATAGTAAAGTTTTGGAAACTGTAACCACCTAAAAAAAATATAGATAAAAATGAAAGCATCTCGGGGGCTGAATGGGCATTTAATGCATGTGCAAATAAAGCTCTGGAGATATACAGGTAATACGTTGTTGAGATTATAATGATACAAGATGGAATATAAATGTACTAAGTTTACGAGGTGACTACCCTTTTAATGGATTAAACAGACAAATGGCATTTGTTTAGCGGTCATTGTTTTTTGAAATGACACAAGATTAAGGCATTGTCTTGTTTGATAGTTATCCCACACAGCCGAGGTAAGCCAGCTGTCGACCTGAGTGTTAATATCTAGATATAATCTAAAGTTTTTGGTTTGTTTTTGTTGTTGTTTTTGTTGTTGTTGTTGTTGTTGTTTTAAGGGAAGGGGGTGGGGATTTGGGGTGTTGATGTTGTGTTTAACCTTGTTAGTGTATTTTCCATAAGACATGTGTTAATTGTAAGTTGAACAAGCAAACACCAGTGTTTCACTTTATGTCAATTTAGTTTACATACACATTTTTATACAGTTTTAATAACATGATAGTTGTCGATTCATTGAAACAATTCAAATTGCCATAAGTGTCTTTAACAAATGTAGTTTAAGCAAGCAAGAATATGAAGTAAAAAAAACACACGATGTTTTGTCAAGTTGATATGTAATATTACGTTAAAACTGCATGCCTCCAGATTATTAATCACCATATTTCTATTGATAGACTAACGCAGAATAGTATTTTTATTGTTATTATTATTATTTTTTTTTTAACCTCTTGTTGGTGATTTATGCGAATGGTAATGGCTGCTTGAAAATGGAGGGTATTTAAGTTTGTCTTTCCTATAAATACAGGATTTATTTACATCGAGTGAGATGTAAATAAATATTTAATGAGTGGCGGTAGCCATCTGTGAAATATGATAATTGTCATAACACAAGATGAAATAAATTACGTATTTATAGAAAAAAAAACTTGAATTTTCTGTTCATTATATACTTTTATATTATCATTATATATTTTTCTCTCTTTTTGACATTAAATTTTGAAAAGCTTCACCTTTAATTTTGTGTATTAGCTTAATTTAGAAGAAAATAGTGAAAATACGGAAAATATGTTTCACTGCAGCGAAAAATAAAATTTTACCGTGAATATACTAGAAATAAAAATACACATTCTATTTCATCAATATTTCTGAATTTTAAATTTGTAAGTATATAATAAGTTTATTTTCTTTGTTCATTTCGCAATATTTTACTTTTAAATACATTTTCCTAAGATTATAATGAAAATAAACATGAAACTGGAGGCATGCTGCTCAAATCGTGTCATTTATTCAGTTTAAAGTACACGGTGTTTACGAAAAGGCTTATTTAAACTATTTAAAGGAATGTTAATATGTAAATGTAATGCTTAAGTAAGTGGTTTAACTCTATATCACAAGGATTCAGGATGGTTGACACAGAAAGCCATGTCTATATCTATTTTGCATATTAACGTATCAGGTGCACAAGATAGTTACAGCATCATCATATAGTCGGTGAAATACAATTAAATTTAAGATCTTAATACCAAATTCCTTTGTTAAATTTAACTAAGTTGTAAATTGTTGACAATCTTTACGATTTGCCTATAAAATATCTTTTATTACGGTTACACAGTGACGCAGCAAGAAATCTAGGTAATTTATTCAGAATAAAAATGATAGTTTACCTACGTGTGTGTTTTCAAATGGATCACTTTGACTGTACCGACATGAGTTTAGTAACCTGAAAAACAAAGTCATGAAATTTCAGAAGACCAACAAAAACACGATGTTATTAATATATGATACATATTTTAAAATGGGTTACATATTGCTACCTTTTAATAAATATCACCGTCAAATTGCATTTAAAAACCAAACTTTTCGAAGCGTATTAAGTTTTTAGAATATAAACAAACGTAGCGTCTAAACTTTTGTATTTAAAGGTCAAAACCTTTATGCTTTAGTTAGAAAAAGTAGTTTATACGGCAGCCTGCCTGTATGCCTTAAAATATTTTTACTATTTAAAATTCATTTGACAATGTTAACTAATTACAGAAATGTTCGGCACGTGGCTACATCATACAAACAAAGTTAACTAATTATAGCGGCAAAGTAAAAAGTTAAGTTCAGGCAGGGCGAAATCAAAGATCAAAGTACTCACAATAACCTGATGTTGAAATAGGTCTGTCTTGGCTTAAGTTTACTTCCACTGAGAAGTCGGTTTCCATTGAAAAATGAAATAACATTAACATTGTTTTTCAATATTTTCATCAACATTATGAATAGCAATTTGACACAGTCATTGGAAGTTAAATTACGGATAAATATCTGTAAATATAATTATGCAAATGTTAATATATAAGTGACAACTATTATTACAGTTTTATATTACTGAAACTGGATTGGTTTAATTTTTTGTAATTATTTATTTTGCATATCACTAACAATATTTAATGAATACATGCTGACCCATAACAGAATTTAACCCTTCCATCTATTAAATTTAACAAGACGGTAAGCGCTGCTTTCACCAGCCCTCTCCATTACAGATATAATAAGGATTTTGTGTTTAAAACTTTGATTGTTCCTTTGATTTTGCAACTGTTGATGTGTTCAATACAAAGCAATTCCGTAGTTATAAGCAAATAACAGATTATAACGTGTAATTATACAAGTTTATTTTAAAGTGATGGGAAATAAAGGAACTGTTTTGTTAGCTTCACAACATTAAGATAATAATGATTTTTAATTTTTCATTTAACCCATTTATATAATTTTCTTCTACTTTTTGGGTTCTAGTTAAAGGGTTTTTAAGTTTGGTGCAGCTTTAACCCAAATTTTAACATGGAGAACATTTTACTAAAAAACCTAAATGTATACGTCTCTTTGCAATCTGCCCGGGCACTGTGATATATTGCGTAACTTAAACAATGTGATATGGAATTTTCCTTTAATTAACAACAATGATGTTTCCAATTTGAAGGAATATGATTCTAAATGCACAAATGAATTTTGATAAAGGTGCACTTGTATTCATACATTATACTTTTATCATTTGGCAAAACAGCAAAGACTAGTTTTCATCCTTTCCAATTATAATCTAAGTCTGCAATTTGTATTAAACTCTTGACAGTCACTAAATCTTAACTTTAAGCCTTGACATTTAGGATAACATTTAGAATTACAGAACTTTAGAGATTTAAACTGGTTTGGTTCGCTCATCTTTTTACTCGTAATACAGATATATATTATTTACAGATAATTCTTATACTTAGGCGCTCAACTATTGTATAAATCACATTTATTATGGCATTAACCTATGCAAACATATAATTAGACCTTTAGTTTTAATTAGTCTGGGTATTAAAAGATGATTTCCGCAATTATCAACAATAATATTAAACGGAATTGTTTTTATTCTGTTCAAAATGCTTAGAATTTTTTTTAAATAAGCTAGATACACGTTACGATAAATACACAGGTTTAACATGATTTGAGCAAAAACTCCTATTACGTTCATCTGGGTAATTCTTTTGAATCATTTAATTTATGGACTTCTGGAGCCAATTTTGACGGTTAAATTAAACTTAAATATAATATAACAACATTATTCGGGCAAAATGTTATTTCTCAGTTTATACAAATTTATTGAAAGTACAATTAATGGTTTCTGCTTTTCACCCGTGCTATGTTATCAATACGCTTTTCCTTTTCCATTTTTTTCTGGCCATATTTGAAATATATGTGTAAATGCATAGCATGTTTACTGTACTTGTTAATTGCAAAGCCTTCCGTCGCACGACAAGGAAGTCTTCATGCCAGTCCCCTCTCCTTACAGGGAGTGCGAGGAATAATAAGGAATGATCCTTAGTGTATTACAACCTTCCTGTTGTGTCCTCCTTTTGATCTGTATGCGCTGGTGGGGTGTAGTTCCCTAGAGCATTTGGTAGGGATTTTGCCAGTGGTATACACAATACAATGGTAAAATTTCTGACAGTATTACAAATGACTGGTATATCAAAGGGGCACAATGGTTTGAAAATAAAACTTGCTCAAACATTTAGAATAGTTAATATTTTCAATGTTGTATATATGTTAAAGCCGTTAATATCATCTTATCGTAGTAACAGTATCTGTTTAATGCCTCGAACTTATAGTAACCGAGTATTTAAGATTGTGATGCAATTTGAACAATATCCAACAGCAAGAACATTTTGAACATAGAGAAAGACGTAAATATATCGTCTGCAGCTAAGATAATGCTATTGTACGTATGATAAATGACTTCCAGCAGATATTTTTTATTATTTTCTGATTCACTTAATTTAAAAGTTTGAACATATAAATCTCCCCCCCCCCGCCTAGGGCGTCCGTGACCGAGTGGATAAGCACTTCAAACAACTTGCCCTGTCACCGTTGTGGGTTCAAATCCCACCAGAGACTTTTGATTCTTTCATATGTCTTTCAAAGTGTTTACTTTTTCATTTTCATTTTAAAAGAAAACATCTAATAATCAATCAAAATTTAAAAAGTCGGTGAGAGGGGAAAAAAAAACATAAACACATACAAATCAAATGACGCTAATGGCCTTGACCTATTTTAGCTGCAGACGATATATTTACATCTTTCTCTTTGACAAATATCCCCCACCACCCAAAATGAACATAATGCCCCCGAATGATCAGACACATCAGTTTGATGGCCTTGTCGTGTCAAAATTGTCTTTTGGTTTGACAATTCAAAATAGCCTGCAACTAACATCTAGTTATAAACGTCACAATCACTTATTGGGACGACACCATGAAACACATAATAATAAGACCGTTGGTTATTAATTGTAAGATAGGGCGCTGAAGTTTTCGCGCAATTTAACAAAATATAAATACAATTGTTTTACCTGTCAAAATGTGCGAGTTTTGTTAAATTACGTTGAATAACGTTACGTGAATTGAACGTCTAAACAATATGTTATCCGTCAACGTTGATACGTTGCGTGGGTATTTTGGCTTGAAATTAATTTTTAAGAAATGAGCTGAATTTGACGGAGAAGGATGTGTTATAATTATAAACTTATTAATCATATGATAGACAACAATCTAAAAAAATGTTGGGGAAAAAAAAGAAAAACAAAAGAATTTTCATTTCGTCTAGTATTTACAAATTTATTTGAAAGTGACACAATTAATGGCTTTCTTCTTTATAACCATCTCATCGCTAAATTTGTTTTATAAACTGATTTATTTCTCCTTCTCTTTCTTTTTTTCTTTCTTTCGTTGGTAGGTTGGTGCATTACTTGTTTTCTTCGTTACTTCGTTTTCTTTCTTTCTATTTTCGTTCTTTCTTGAGTTCTTTCTTTTTCTTTCTTTCCTTTTTTCTTTCTTTCTTTTTTCATTTAATGTGAATTTATTGTGATTACTTCCTTGAATATGATGTTTAAAATAAAATTCTTAGATTTGCTGCCACAGTGAATACAGGAAATATAATTATCACGGCTGTTACAAACGTACAATATCAAATGTCGTACAATGTATTGCTTATGTTATTGAAAGGAGAAATATACCTATTCCAGATCACCTTTCCTTTGATGATAGCTGCGTAGTTGAAAATCAAATGCGTCCAATATCAATTAACCTTATTCGTGGCTGTATCACTTATAACATAAGGTATATTTCTTTTTTTCTTATCTCTAACCATATTTCCCACCGGCTTCGGACAATCGAGTAACATACCGTAAATAATGAAAAGTAAACTAACTTCTTTTCAATATTTTCACTTATAAACAAACTTTGAAATGAAACCGAGTGATTCTGACCATGATTAAATTCTTTTCATAACTTGTCCAAAATTTGTCGACACATGTTGGGTTCCGGAGGGCAGGATTAAATTATCTTATGTATCCGAGACCTCGTCCTGGTGTCACTTCAGATCAGATTTCACGGATAATTTCATCCATGACCTTGTCATATTGTGAAGAGACGCTGTATGCTTCTGTATTCATGTAAAGTACAAAATATTTAATGTTTGAAAGATATGTATGTATGTTATGTATGTACGTATGTATGTACATGAGTGTATGTTTACATAACGTTTGCTACTACATGTACACAGACAAAAGAATTATTTATAGTGATAATTATGATGACGGTGCTTATGATAATTATAATCATTGTTCTCTTTATCATTACTTTTTATTATCATTTTTTATTAATTATTATGATAAGTACATTTCTGATTATAATCATTTTCATCATCATCATCATCATCATCATCATCATCATCATCATCATTATCATTATTATTATTATTATTATCATTATTATTATTATTATTATTATTATTATTATTATTATTATTATTATAGCATAAAATCTTTACAAAATATTTAGTCATATAATTAACAAAGAAATAGACATACTTTTCACAATTTGGATACTTTTTTTATTCAGTTTAGTGAGGAAATCACATTATTATTATTGTTACTTTGTTCCTGTTAACTTAAAAAACGTTGTATTCCGTTCAAAAAATAGCGGTTTAAATAGTAAAATTAATGCTTAATGTCTTTTTCCCTTGGTCTTTTCACATTAATGCATAAATTAACGACAGAAAACAATATTTTACTCAGCGATGCATCATGCATCTTATCGATATAACAGAATTATATATACATCAATATCACATGCCTGCGAATATTTTGTTTACAAGATGTTTCATTTATAGTTAATGCGTGGATACGCCCGTCTCACAAAGATTGTGTTGATTGTGTAAATTACCGCGTTTATTTCGGTCGACTAAGGGCGGAGAGCGGGCTTCAGATGTCAAACCCCCACGGTCAAAATAATGATGAAGCAGTAAATCAAATCGTCAACAAGGCTTGCATAAAGCTATGGCTTTCTATACAAAGACAGGCAAAGAATGTCGAGATTTTAGACACAAGGGTATCACGTTACAACGCTGTAAGTGTGAACCGATGAATCTCTGTCAGAACTGAAGAAATTCTTAATACACCAAATATGTATGAAGTCTGATATTTAAAAACTATCAGTTTCGATAAATAAGGTCTTGATTGCATACTCATATTGATAACGAATTTCAGCCCCGCTAACTAAACAAATATGACACTTGAAATCGTCGCCGCGTGAGTCAAACTTTTAGCAAATTCGACGTTACGGCAAAAATGATTTGAAATATATCCAATGCAATATCTGAATGTAAATATAAAAGGAAACATCCGTATTTGATTTACATCTATTTTTTAAGTGAATGATCTTTTTCTTGCATAATTGTACATCTATAAAGTTGTAATTCGTAAATTTATATTAATTTGCACAACTCATTTAAAATATAAGAGGCAATTAATTATCCGAAAAATATCATAATATTTATAATTAGTTGGTGCCTACGGCCTCGAATACTTCTTTGCTGTCGAAAATATGTGTATTGCGGTGTAGACCCCTGCTTTATGCGGCGCTTTGATATGCAAAAAAATACCATTACGGAGTTTATACTAAACATGACCATTTTTATGAATAAATTTTCTATATTGAATGAAGCCGCAAAAATGACAAAACCTGTCAAAAATACAATTAAAATTTTCATAACCTTTGTGTAAAATACATGACCGCAAACGATTCTAACACGCGAGTGTCATCTTTCTGTTCATAAAATAATTTGAAAACCGTAGGTGGACATTATTAGCAAAACTGTTTTATTAGATTTTAAAATGAGTCTTTAATAAAAAATATTCTAAAATTAATAACAAGATGACACTTTTCCTTATATTGTAAAAAAGAATAATTTTAAAATAAAATAGGTGAAAAGATTCCCACCTTTTTTCGTGCTTTTAAATTAATATTGTTTTAGTTGTAATCATCTTTTATATCTTATATTACAATGGTTAAGATTTAATGTTTTATTTTAAAGTAAAAGAAATACATGCACATGAACGAGCATTATACTATTTCAATATTTATTACTAAATAAATATATATTTATATAAAAAAAATACAAACTTTAATATCAGAGCAAAATTTCTGGAATATACAGTGAACTTTCATCGAACATAATAAATTTGATTTTAAGTGAACAAATTATCGTCAATCTATTTCGTCTTAACAAGAAATTAATAATTACTCAAGACTTGCCTAGTAACATTTTATTTCTTTTTCATTTACATTAAGGTTGAATCAGAACATATATTATAACTTTTCATCAAGTGTCAGATAGTAATGAATGTAAAAAACCATGAAAATTTTAAAGTTATATCATAAAATCGTCGTAAAAATCTCAAAATTTATATGAATTATTTTTATGCATTTGATTATCAATGATAGCAGAAATAACAGATAGATATAGCTTTTATAAAACATCGTTTAAAATAGGAGAGAGAAGAAGGTTTTCAATTTGAAATATTACGCAATACAAGAAGAATTTACAGCAAAACCTGTATTGAGTGGTCAGTATAATGACAAAAAATGTAATCGTAGCGGTAATTTACTTATAGATTTAGCAGAAATAACAGTTTAGCAGAAATAATAACAGATAGATATAGCTTTTATAAAACATCGTTTAAAATAGGATAGAGAAGAAGGTTTTCAATTTGAAATATTTCGAAATACAATACGAATTTACAGCAAAACCTGTATTGAGTGGCCAGTCTAATGACAAAAAAAATGTAATTGTAGCGGTAATTTACTTATAGATTTTCAATATCATATTTTCATCAATTAAATTACGCGTCACCTAATCAGGGTCCTCTGTCTATATAGACAAAGAAGTAGCCTGGACCATTTCGTCTGCGCATGGCCTGAAACCAGTAAAAAGAAGCTTGCGTTTTGGTTGAGAGTTTTTATTTCTGTTTAGAACTTGTTCAAAGGCTGTGTTTTACCTTTTGACCACATTTTCTCACCTGATGAAAGTTAAACATTGGTTTAAATGCAAAAAATGTTAAAGGAAATACAAAAAATAAAACTGTTATTGCACTGAGTACAAGTTAAAACCGCTTCCATCTGTGTATACGAAATCTTACTAATGTTACAATCATTATGTTATATTTATGTTTATATCAGATGGTACAAGTAAAAATATGTTAAGCTTTGATCAAGGCTACCCGCTCATTTATAATATTTTCATTAATAATTCTTTACTATTTTGAATAAATAATACCAATTCAATTAACAAAATGGTGGCTGATTAACGCCATACAGCATTTTCGCTTTTTCGCCACGAAAATGCGAAAACACATTTTTAACCTCATTTCGCGTTTCTTTTTCCTTCTTTTGTCTTGAGAATGCAAAAATGTGAAAGAAAAAAATCAAAGAAACGGCAAAATTGGAACTTGTCATCGTATCTACGACATGGGGTAACCATAGCTTTGTGTTTCATTATAAATGTGTGAAGAAGATCTCTTGCTTTCTATGAAATGTATAGCTTCCCCTGAACCTAGTTAGTACCGCATGAAATGGATAGGAATGGATATTCGCGGTTTTTTCGCATGGATCATCATTGAAAAATATCCTTATTAGTGTCAATGCGGTTAAAACCAGATCATTATTAAATTGAGTAACAGTAAGGTTATAGAGTAACACTTAGTATGTGTAAAACGAAGATGAAAACAGGTCTTTAAAGGGGACATGCGGTCTGTACTAATTGAGCTTGTGTCCGTAAAATATGTGGTCAAACGTACTTTTAAAAGTTAAGAAGGAAAACTATGTCCAGTTTGAAAATGTCTTCATCATGACACTTGTGCACATTAACCAAACATAAATACACCTACTGAGTTTGCAAACAGATTAGGATGCTGTTTGGAGATATATGACCTGATTAAGGGATTCCCACACACGTATGTTCACAAATTACAATAGAAAATATTTGAGGTACTCAAAAAGCATGTAAGAATGCCGAAATGCTGCTGCTGTAAACGAAAGCGGATTAACACCTCGCTCAAAAAGAATGAACTTGTTCAAAACCGCGAGTGGGCAGTAAAATATATGTTTGTTGTTTTTGTTGTCTATTTCTTTTTTGTTTTGAAATTTTTGCTTAATCACATTATCATAAATTGTTTATGATCTGAAGAAGCCTACCTTTATTTGTTTATCTTTTATAAGACTGAGAATGGGCTGTTCTCATTTAGTTAATAGGTTATTTTGGTAACGGTGTACACGAGTGTAATGTATGTTTCATTAACTAATAGCTCACACAAAAGTACATTTTGCAAAAATGATGTTGAAACTGAATTACATTAGTTCTAAAGTTATATTTACACACAAGTGCCTTGGCATGATTTTCCTTGAGGAAAAAAGAGTTTGTACATAGGTTTTGCTTAAATGATATTTCCGGTTGCCTAGTAACGATCTTGTTTAATGTTTCAACCAAACATCTTACCATCCTTTTAAATTTAAATTAAGTTTCTCTTCTAATAAAATACAATTTAATTTTTATTACCTTAATATAGCTACTGAAATTGCTTGGAATATTAATAGGTTTTTTTTTCAAAGTTGAAGCTAATTAGAAAACTATCTCTTATTTAAATAAAACATCTTAAAGCAGCACGCCTCCAGATTTGTGTTTATTTCTTTAATGAAAAACATTTGTTTTAATGAGTAAAATGTTGTTGACTGTGCAAATTAAGTGTTTGTAATTAGCTTAAGATATTGACTATCCCCAATAACTGCTAATATCTTATCAAAACAGGAAGAATTTGCTATTATATCGTTAGTTATTCACTTAATGATGAGTGGATATGTAAAAAACCCCTAATTTTTAAACTGTAAAGTGCGACTTTTTATCAAGATTTAGTTTACTCAACTGGTGGCGTGTCGCTTTAAAGTCTATCTTAGCAACAAAAAAAAAGATTTGAAACGCATGGCGTAAAATTCATTTAACATTGTTTATGCCTTTCGTGTCGATTTCGTTCGTCCGAGACTACATAAAGAAAAATGCGAAACGAAAATAAACACGAAAAGATTTTGACAGAGATAACCTTTTATACAGTTTCCGTTACTTAATTTTATACTTTCTTTTTTTCATCTCTTACGTTAATCAGTGAATAAATGATGAATATTGATAAAGCTATTTTAGGCAATTTTCATCTTTATTAGGCAATTAACCACAAAACTGTCGTTATAAAAGACTGGGCAGATTGAGAGCTCAATTTCAGACCCTGGAACTCTATGTATTGCCAATTTCCGTAACAGGAACCCGAGAATATGTTTTTGTTATTGTACTTTTTTGTTGCTTGATTTAATCATTACGTATTTAAAGGTCACTATATAATATTTTGACGAGAGCAGCAACATACTAGACTGCAACTCGATTTTTTACCTTGAATATTTATTTATTTATTTTGCTTTCTTTCGCCTATTTTTTTTAGGTATTTGCATGCATGCGCAACATCAGTATTTATCATATATTTCGAAATTAATGTGATCCACAGATAATGGCGAATGTAGCCGAATGAATAGATGATTAAGCTTAAAGACTTTGTTAAGGAACCCCTTATTCATCAACATATAAATATCTATGATTACCTTGCAGAGTTTGTTTTTTTATATATATACAATGCGTTAAATTCGGTAACATTAAAATGAAGTCTGGATAACATTGGGTGCGGGAGGAGAAGAAAAAAAGAAGAATAAAAAAAAAAACAATCCGGAATAGAAATCCATCGAGAGATGAAAGGTTATAAATCCAGACTCGGTTCTAAAAGAACTAGATAATATTATTCTATATTCAAAATAGAGTAGAGAAATACGGAATGCTTAAAGAACGCACAAAACGACAAAATTTAAAATGTTGCGCTTGGTTTAAGTGACCCTGTTCACGGACAGTACTGGAATGTGCAAGTTACCGTCCACGCCCCCTAGCACCGGCTTAAGCAGACTTAAACATTTAAATACAAAAAATGGTGTAAATTTTGAATTTAGAAACATCAAGAGATATGTTAAGTCTTGTTTATTTGCTGCAGTCAGTCCGGAAGGAAACGTGTGTATTTTGCCAACATGTCACTTATTTCAGTTTTCGCAACATTATGTTTACTTTTGAAAATTTTGGATGATGAACGTTTGTAGGTTATTTAGTTTGTTATTCGAGTACAACGATTTATCATAATCATACAATGGTGTCAAGCATTCTAATTTTGTCTTATATTACGATTTGAGTTGAAATAATTAAAGAGTGGGGCATCAGTTAACTGCAGAAGAGCTGTCTATAACCCGTGCCTGGCGTACACTAACAACAATATACTAGTTTTTTATGCAATAACAAAACCTTAAGTCGAACCAATGACAGTCACTCAAGCACCTAAGGACCGATACCTATCTTGTACCATTTAAAATCAGATACAGTTTCAATGCCGGCTTGCAAAGCCTGCATATTTTGCTATAATCTACGATAAATGGGACACACGGTGTCACCGCTCACTGTCAATCAATCTCAAATACAGGGTTTTTTAATCAGTACTACATCGCTGCGCTCATTACGACAAGAGAATATGGTATCTGAAACACTATCTCGTTCACGGCTTTAAGTCGATCATTAACAATATGCGATCATAAATAATACCCCCTTTTTAAAAAAAAAAGTAACTACGTTTGTAGACGCTTTATGGAGATGTAAAAAGACCACCTCAGCTAAATTTCTATCGTATCTTAACAATCTACGGAATTTTATTCTAATGTTATACACTTCTTTATAGCGAGGACGTAATTAGAACAAAATATACACTACATTACCGGAATACAATTAATGACGGGTCTCATTTTGCATTATGAAAATGGCGAACAGTTAAAGATACATTTTGCTCAATGGCTGATAAGTGCACATGCGAGAAATTGAAGATAAAAATGAAATACCACACACGCAACATTGTGTGTAGAGACAAAAGGCATCATCGGCTTGATGAAATAACTGTACGCAAACAGTTACATTTTTATTTGCGTAACCAATGACTAAAACAGCTAAGTTTATAAAAAATACTTATGTTAAAAGAAAAATTATTGAAATATAAGATATAAGTTATTCAACTTCCGGGAAATGTCCAGGTTTTATCTCTAATATGATACAATAATGCATTAATGTTTTCAACTACGAAACATGTCTATCAAAATTAGGTTATATTAGCATAACCATTGAAAAATCATTCGAGCAAAATAGTAAAAAAAAAATCTTTGCATTCAGGTCGATAATAAAAATTTATTCAAAAGGAAAATATATTCATTTTGCATCTAAAAAAAGAATAAAAAAACGATACTTGAGCTGTACAATATTGCATAACTTTAAATAGTTTACTAAATCGATTTATGCTATTTTATAATTTATGCAAGCACATGACTTTTGTAAAACTGAAAAGAAATTGTCTAAATAAGATGTATACACTTTTACTACCATACACTTTGATCATTAAATGTGTAGTGAATAGTAAGTCATTGTGATAGATAATTTTTGAAAGTTTCAACATCTTTGGCAAAATGATATCAAAATCTTTAAGGCCCTCATTCCTCAAAAATAATTTAATTTTCATTTTTCAAAATCATTATTTATATATTTGTATGGCCTGATTAAGTGCATGACATGTTTTTCAGATCAAAATTTTTAAAAAACAAGTTACGCATTGGTCATTTACCTGAAACATCTTTTGCTTCTGTTGATGTAAGGCATTAAGTATAGTTATAATGATTTAGTTTTTTGTGTGGAAGTCAAAATGCTACTTTATTTACATTTTTCTACTACTATAACAAATAATTTCACTATTAACGGTACTATCTTCAGCTGAACATCATCTAACAAGCTCTAAAACTATTATTTAAACGTTGTAAGAATCATGTTTGCCATTCCTAAAGAAGGAAATATTTTGTTTCTGAGGCATATGTTGTTAAATATCTACTAACATAAGTCGTTTCAAAGTATTTGATAAATAACAACCTAGCATTTTGTCAGACTTTAAAATTACCAACTGTCGGACGATTTATTTTATTTTTCATATGAAAGATATCCTATAAATACTTTTGAGAACATCAAAATGATATTACCGGGATTCAAGAAATTGCTCAGTTGCTTTATTTATTGTTAAGATTTAGTCATATTTCAGCTATATACTCGTATCTCAGGCTTACCTATCGCATAGGACTATTAGACGCATTTAAATCTATCTGTTAAACCCAAGTTATAAATGTCTACTTAGATCTTTTTTGCAAATGATAATAAATATGTTACATAATGCAAATTTCATTTTCCCTTAAATCTAGATGTACTTTGCCTGTATTTAAATACCAATGGAAAGAATCCGTTCGATCATGGTTAATCTGACAATTATTAAATGAAATTTAGATACTTATCAACTTCCTTTTATTCTTTTCAAAACAAGAAATACTTACTTGACATACGAACAAAGTGTTTTGGGCTAAAAAGATGAACCCCACTGATAATTCTTAAGCGTTACTGCAATGATCAAAGTACTCGACAGCTTACCTCATTCCGTGTCCAATTTATGCTAGATTAACTTCTTGTTAGGATATACATAAATTTTAAAAGCAGTACTCAAAACTATTAAAAGTTCTTTTCATTTGAACTCAACCTTTGCGAAAATGATTGCTGTATGTAAAGATGAATTCTTTTTTTCTGAAAGATACCATTGGGTTCCATGACAAAAGTGATCCGAGTTCTATAAATCGCGTCTCTAATTGGATTTAATGTACGCATAATGTGGCCTGGTTTGATTTATTCTGGACAAATAATTTGGTTTATTTAGCAGTTTTCTTTTATCAACAGGTGTTAAAACGATGAAAATGTCATTTCGTATGCATATAAACACCTCCAAAGAAAAACAAGTATATTTATACCATCAGTTTATACAATTATGTAAAAAACGATATTGCACAATCACCATTTGAAAATTGTTCGCGCTGATACCGGAAAAGGGATACAACAGGGCGAGATACCTACCGCCCTATCAACCCTCTTATATGTCGATAAATAGAACATTGTTTAGGTTACAAACGTACATAAAGTTCATTTAAAATATAAACCAGTATTGCGACCTTATCACTAACCACCACAAATGTTACATTATCTATTTCCCGTCTAAATATTTAAAAGAATGTATTTAAAACCGGTTAGATGGACTTGATAAGAGACACAAGTTATGCTGACAAGCGAAAAATATTCAAGTTCTAAATCTTAATTCGGAAACCTTTAGCAATAAAGTTGATAGGAAATCAACAGTCTTTAAAAGTTTAACAGGAGCAGTTGAAAGAGTCTATCAAACAGGAAATAATAAGGTTGGTTCTTTATGTCTTTTGGTGAAGATACAACAAGGAGAAAACTGATTAACAGTTGAACAAAAGATTGTCATAAAGATAAGGTCTTCGAACTCTTGCTACATGGTTTGACAAGTAGTATGTGCACACATTAAGAGAAAAAGGTGTAGAAATGAAAACCTCACAGTACAATTTTGAGATTTTTTATTTACTTTTTACAGGTGTCATTAAACATAAACATTGCCATGAATTCGTCGACTGAGTGTTATTTTATTGATGTGCAACATTTTACTAGGGTCTAAAATATTTTACCATTTAGCATTTTACTGCTTAAAACCACATCGCATTATGATGGGTGGTCCTGACCTTTTTTGCGTTTATTGGTGGGTGACCATTCAACCTATTGTCTAAGAAAATCATATCATTTCAGTGTCCTTGCATCTAAATCAAACAATATCTCGTTATTTTTAGTTATAATTAAAGAACACGAATATTCGTTTTCGTTGTCCACATCAATAGGAAAATGTGTTTATCACCAAATATGTGAGATGCTTAACCTAAAGTATGTAACGCTCTTGTTATTCTACAAATGAACGGAATTTACTCAAATCGTGTTTTTGAACTAAAAGGCTTTAATAATGTATACAAAGCAAAGGACTCAGAAATGTAATTTGTATAACTTATTCGCTATTTTTGACCGCTGGTTGATTTTAATCGAACCTGGTAACCTTGGAGAAGATTTTAATGGAAGTTAAAGTTGTTTTGGCATATAGTTATAAACGTTTTAAATATTCCACGCTTAATAGCGGCAACTGAATCTACCCAGGAAATCAGTGCACCCCAAGATCACAGTCTGCACTGTTTGTTATTCAGTACTTAGTTTTAAATGTCCTACAAAACAGATCAGTGGTTTCATTACACTGAAAGACGAACAAGTCCATTTTAGATAGTATACGTGGTTAGGGGTTAAAAAGGGCAGTTAATTTTTAAAAGTAACATTATTTGAAAAGTAAAAAGGTAACGATCTTAGTATTAGTTATATGATACGAATAGAAAAGAAACGTAAGAACAACCGCAAAAATTCACAATCTTCATAAAATATATATAACCATGACATAATTCGATTGTTCACTTTACTTTAAATGTGAGTTCAAAATGACGCCATTTATTTATGATGACGTCAAAGAATTTGCGTTTTTTTCTTCTCAGTGTCACTCAATATTTTGTCAAACTTTTGTTTGAATGGGGAACAAAATATTTAGATACTTTGTTTACTTTTGTTGGTTACAGAACACTGTACAAACTTGCAAATGCTGTTCATTTAATAGCAGGCTATTTTAAGCCAAGGAATGGCGACGACAATTCTAATAGACGTAAATAGTATTGGGCTTTAACAACTTCAATCAATAGACTATATTTACATTCGATGTGTTTTATTAAAATAGAAATAAATTTGTCAAACCATATGTTTACAGGTGTGGTTGATTGTTAGCGCGTTAGATGAATTAATTCTGATCATAATTCGCCATTTAAATGAACTATTTACAAGTTTATTTTTCTTATTTCAGGGCTCATTTGTACGTAGATTAATGTTAAGTATTCAAGAAGGGCGTTTCCGACATAACCGTTTAAGATTGTCATTTTTATGAAGTAGAAATATATTGTTAAAAAGTATAATTGCTTAAATTACAGTTTTATATCTGACATAAATAAGAGTACTTATCGACTGTGCAGAAAATATTTTGTGTTTGTATCTTTGGTTTATTTTTCGTTATTTACCTTTTCAAATTTTTTTTTATAACAGGTCTGAAATTTGAATACAGACTTCTCGTAAATAGTTGAGTAAAGTAATTACTTTACCAAAATCAATCAGAAAAGAATGATAATAATTCAAGTTTTACCAAATATACATAACGCTTTACAATATGATGGGTTTTCACCACTTTCATGTTCAAGTGTTGAATTCTGCTTCAGCCGGTGCTATGGAGCGTGGACGGTAACTTGCACCGTCCATAAATAGGCTAAATCAAACCGAGTCTGCAACAATTTCAGTTTTTGACGTTCTTTAGGGATTCTGTTTTCTTTTTCCTTCTATTTTGTGAATTGTTAATAAATTGCATGCTTTATACTTGGTCACAACATTTTGCAAAGTTTTATAAGTTGTCACAATAATACAAAGAAAGATTAGAAGTATTAAGCGCGCTGCAATGGTTTAAAGCCGCAACCTATTGACCCTAGCGGGACAGGTAGTGAACCGCGCGTATATCGCAAGTCTAAATTCCGTCACCAGCTTTCTTATTTAAACAGACATAAATGCAAAAGAAAATATGGTTTTTAATAAAAAAAACCAATGCAACTTATGCAGGATGGGTCTACATTTTTATAAGACCAGATTCAATTCTTCCCAATGTAAAACATGTCAATAGATTTAACATCTATGGAGCAAGCAAAAATGCTCAGCAAATTACTTTACTCTTTGTCGCAGTCATCTTTCTTAGACTTAGATGCAGAAACATAAAAGATCAACGAATCCCATTATTGTACCAAGAAACATAAATTATATCCCTTTAAGCTATAATGATATCATAGCTTCCTTTACAACGAAACAAAAAATTACAACCCACTTGACATTCAGTTATTTTCGAAAATGTATTACTTGTTTACAATTAACAGTGGTGAATTATTTACAGTTTGTTAGTTCAGCTGCATTTTATCTCAAAAACGTATTTTCACTATATTTATGAAACCGTCTTTTCAATAACATAATTCGCCCAGCTGCAAAGAGACGACAAGAAATTTGCTACCTAACTTGTTAAATGTATAAAACTTCATTATACCTAGCTTTTGATCTCGCAAAAAGCCCTAATTTACTGCGAATGTTTGTCACTTCACATCTGCATCCTTCAATCTACGCTGATGCGCTCGAGCATGTGTTGAAACGAACTACTTTAAAAGATATGATAAATATTTGTTTGGGTATTTTATTATCTAGCATAGATGCTCGTGATAACAAAATTTAACCGCAGGAGCAAGGAAACACTTTTGAAACATTTATTTTAATTTGGTTCTCAACTTAAGACGGATCAAACTGCCTGTATGTTAAGGGAAATGAATGTGAGAATGTTATATGTTATTAATAAGTTGATAATATAAACGTAGATATTACTACGACCATGGATGTGAAGCTGTAACGCCCTTACAGCTTAACAGTTTACCTTGGATCTGCCCAGTGTATGCTGTCTAAATTGTGGTAAATTCAATACATACAGTTATGCCATCAATTGACAAAATTCTGAGTGTAACACGACATAAATGTTAACATTATTCCAGTGAATATTAAGAAAACTAAAATACTTCTGTCTGTTAACTAACATTAATTTTAACTAACTAAAAGTATTTAGCAGTCATTGTAGTTGAGCGGAGAAATGAGCGTCCGCTTTGTTCGTGAAGTCCGCTTTGGAATAGTTACATGCTGTGGATCAAATAAGACCATGTTAAATGAATTATTTAATCATATACACATGAACGAATGTATTTACTGATCAAAGTTAATTGACGAAACTATGAAACTAATTTATATACAACATTACGACCGTTATTTGTTCGCGGATAAATTATATATGAGTACTTTCAATATTTTTACTCTAATCTGTTTTGTTACACAGACGTTTCAGAAGATCCTGTATTATATTCCATTGATCATTTCTGTTTTGATATTTCCACATATATTTACATTTCTCATTAAGATATATGTTACTTACATGCATAACTTGACTAAACATGACCGACAAAGCTTTTTTTAGATTTTCATAGGGTATTGCCTGCATTACTTGACTAAACATGGCTGACAAAGCTATTTTTAGATTATCGTTAATTTTTTACCAGCATCACATGACTAAACATGGCCGGCAAAATTATTTTTAGATTATCTTTCATTGTTTACCTGCATTACATGACTAAACATGGCTAAAAAGAGACATATTTTGTTATCCATTTAGTTATATTCAATTTCCATAAATATCCAATAGCTATGACAAATTTTCTCGCACAAGTTGAATCCTTTTTATAATTACCTTTATTAATCTTCATCGTTTTAGCATCAACATTTGAATTAACGTGTCAATTTGTATTCATGCGCGAACGTCTAATACACAATCTTTTAAATAATTATAAGAGTTGCCAATAGGTCAAAAACTAGAGCAAAGTGATTTTGGTAATTATATTCAGACAAATAATTTGGCCTGTTTGAATTATTTATGTATATAAATTCGTCTTCAATTTAACATTTTTTTTTTGCATTCGTATTAATGGAATTCAATAATATGCAATTCATTGAAATTGCAATTTTATTAAACTACGTTAGACGCCCGTGGATCACAACGTTTAATCCATTACTTAAAAAAGTAGTCCCGTAGGCCCTGATATTTTTGGAATGCGAACTATTTCGCATCTACATTTTCCAGTGATTACCTGCTCAATTTATCGCCTCAATTTTATCTATGTTACCTGCGAAAATTACTTTTTATTTTATTACGATGGTAAAAGATATATATATTTGCTATATTTAAGCGATAGGCGTGTTGTCATATATAACCATTAAGTGAAGTAACGAGGCTTTTACACCGTGCGATCACTTTCTTTATAAATATAATATTATAGTGAAGATATGTTTTGATGGTATTATTTTTAAATGCACCCCTCAGAGGGATGTGTAGCAGAATATAGAGGAAACCGCCACTAATTTAAATTTGTACTTATAGCTATAAACATGAGCTCTGATTTTTTTTTGTTTTTTTCCTCGCACTAATATTTCAAGAAATGAAGAAACATACGTATGCGTTGTTAAAGTGACTGTTCTATCACAAGTAGAGTCCGTTGAAGTTTCACAAGTCGTGGGGTTGTTTTAAATAATAATACCATTTTAAGCTTATAAAAATAATGATATCATTTATATTAAAGGTTTTCGTTTACAAAACGTTTTCATTTTTCAAATGTATTCATAAATTGATTTTTAAATCCAATATTGATACATTATTTAAGCGACAAGTCAAAAATGTTTAGCCCCAGTTTATATTAAAAGAGTCAATTTTCACACTTCCGATTAAATTAAAGGTAAGTAATCACTGGGTGCATCAGAATTCAGGTGTTTGCATTTATTTTTTTTGTAAATTACGGAAGTAAATATATGTTATGGGAAATATTCATTTCTTTCGCCGTGAAACTCCACCTTTCAGACAGTTGATAAAGTAAGCATAAATTGTAGGTCACATAACTTTTAAAAATGTAAACATTTACAAAATCAAACGTTTTCTTTAGCAATTATTCAAGTCAATTGAATGACGTGACACAGCGTATTTGAAGACTCCATAACATACTTTGTCGGTATTTATTTGTTTGAAAACAAAACTTAAGACAGAAACTTATATAGTTATGTAGCCCCTGGGTATCATAACGCCACTTTTTACCTTTATTCAATATCAGTGTTTGTTTTCAATTGTAAAAAGTTTTCGATTCAAACATAATTTAATTTTTGAAATTGAAGTATCATATACAGAAATAAACCCCCGAGGTAACTTGAGCTATGATGTTGCAAAATTTGTTTATATAATTTCATCTGCTTATCCGATGGAAAATTTCGACATAAAAGCCAAAAACCACAGAAGGATAGTGAAAATATTTAACTGGTAGATTTGAACAACATTGAACACAAACACAAAGAACATCTTTTTCATGTTAACTGAACATAGTTACCATAATTTTTGAATTTATGCTTATAAATATATTTTAATTAAATATATAGTAACCCCTTCCCGTTGGCAATGACTTGCACATTGTCAACTTTTTATGTTAATCGTCAATAAGCAAAAAATACCAACAAAAAAAACAACATACTGGAATGTATTTTGAACTTTTGTGAATCGATATATATGCACTATGTTACCAACCACTACACTCAGATTTGCCTAATCGCTTGAAATTCTTGTTAAAATTTCTTCCTTTGATGTTATGACCCGATCACTTCGTTAAGAGACCAAGTCGGACTGCGGGATGACATCCCGACTTTTTTAACTGACAATTTTGGATAGATATTAATCCAAGGTATTCTAGATTGCATAAATGCATCATCACATTCTGCATGGTAACTTTTCAAAGCCCATGTGATAACAATCAACGATAAGTGTTGTGTTTTATCAAAATCGTTCACACCAAATTTTTGTTTTCAAAGTAATCTGTCTGCCTTTCCAAATAAATCCTTCTTGGTTAAAATATTTGCAAAAGGTGCAAAATGATTATTAGGCGTTTTGCCATTCCGTGGTTCTTTCTTATTAAACTGTTTTACATATCTTATAGAAGCACTTTTAACACTATTTTTGATAATGTTATGCGAATCACGAAATGTGCAATTATAGTAATTCATATGAAGCGCATGTTTGTAGTGTTTCATTGATAGAATTTTATTTACCACATATTCTGTTGTTTTTAGATAATAAGTAAAATGTGGTTTCTGTTATCTGGTGTGTTAAGCTCTTGACTGATAGCATTAATTTCGGGTTCTATGTCTTTTTAGAAAATTTCATTTATGAATTGGCGTGTGTAACACTAGCTTTTTTCCATTGTTCCATTCAATTTCCATGCATTTTCACAAGCGTGTTTTTCCCTCAAGTTTAAATATTTGTTGACATGGCTTTATTATAAGTTCTTGATATGCGATTATTAGAAATTAATAATATGAATAATATAAATATTTTGTTTAGAGTTCTATTTCAGTTAAGGGAATGATGTGCCGATCTTATTTTATAATTAAGTGAATTGATTTTATACTTTTCTTAAGTGTTTCCTCTAATTAAGAAAATCAAATGCCATAGTGTCCTTTATGGCTGTTAGACCAAGAACTATACTGAATAAAGAAACTTTCGTCATTGTAGACGTTGTTAAGTACAAAACAAACATTAGTATCAATCAAAATGAAGAAAAAATATTGATTATTGATTACGAAATTACTCCTGATTGCTCAAACTTTGTGTGACTAAGATTTTCATCTATTAACATGCAGGCATAGTATAATTAATCCTTAACCTGTTGTAACCGGAAGTGGTATGTCATTTGCCACCTGAATATAGAGACAAACAAGCCGGTACATCCGTGCCGTCTGACCAGGCTCAATACTATTTTTAGCTCAATTTTTGAAGTTTTATATTAAAATCCCTTAAACTTAAATGGACTGTTCTAAATTCAAAAAGACGGACAAATCCATTACAAGTATTTAGCAGGTGTATGTATAGTTGATGAAAAATGATATCCTATATTTTGTGTGTTTTATATATATATATAATTCACAATATAATTGATTGTTACTGATTAGTGTAATGAACCTATTTCAAGTGACTCCTAACGTCGCTTTTTTGATACAAATATGTTAATATTTGAACCGCGTCACGACAAAACCAACAAAATGGGTTTGCGACAAACATGGATCCAGACCAGCCTGTGCATCCGCGCAGTCTGATCAGGATCCATGCTGTTCGCTATCAGTTTCTCTACTTGTTATAGGGTTTGTAAGCGAACAGCATGGATCCTGATCAGACTGCGCGGATGCGCAGGCTGGTCTGGATCCATGCTGGTCGCAAATCCATTATGTTGGTTTTGTCGTGACGCGGCTCATATGTTAATATTTTAGCTGTTTGTTTTTACATGAGTAGACGCTGGTCTAATGGCTGTCTCCCCGATGTCTGTTTGAAGCACGATATATTTCATCAAAGATTACATAAAACCTTCAGGCCAAGAAATATGCAAGATGTTAACATATCTGATTTTGTAAATATTTCATCATTTTAAACTATACGGGGGTGTTTACTAACTTAAAAGTATGTGAACATCAGAGTGTGCTTTATATATCTTGTGTTCTTGTTTTATTGCCAGTGTTGCCTGTCTTGTTTAGTGTCCTGCTGGGCTCCTTGACGGTCCTGTGTTGGGGGATGCGTTCGTTGAATGCTGCACTTCCTTATTGATCTTGTTTTTTTCCATATGTTACACTTTATTCTCCCTCTGTTTTGTTTTCAAATCTTTCTAATGTTCAAAAGGCATATAAAACTAATACCCTACTTTCGTTTTCAAAAACATTTGTAGGAATCTGCTTGAATGATTTCGTTTGTATTTTTATGGCCCAAAGTCAAAATGGTTCATATTTCATTGATGTTCTTCTTCTGGCCTAACATTGGCTCAACACGGAAAAACTAAAAATGTTAAATTTGATTGAACCTGTTCAAGGACGGTTGTGGTAAATATTTCCTACTGCTACCCTCTTCCCCCGCCCCTTCCTTGCCAACACCGGCTGAAGATGAAAGCGGTATTATTAAGAATTTTAGTTTAGTTTTATGCGCACATCTTAGAATATATTTAGACGAGGAGCACATCTATAGATGTTTCTAATTTAAAATTTTCAATTCCATTTTGAATATTGAATTCTGCTTGAGTCGGTGCTAGGGGCATGGGCGGATGCTTGCCCTTTCAAGTACCCTCCATAAACATACCGAGCCTGTAACTTTTCCAATTCTACCGTATTGGGCGTTTGTTAGTAGTTTGTATATTTTGTTTGGTTTTACGGCGCACCAACACAATTTACGTCATATGGCGCTGAAACAGGCAAGATGATTTTGGCTAACCTCTGGTGTTACAAACTTCAAAGCAACACCAGGGGTCAAAACCACATCATCTGCTGGAACTAAGGGATGTATAGACGCTATTTACGGGATAAACGGTGGCTGTAAGTTTGATGCCATAACCCTAAAAGGCAACCCCTCAGCCACAAGGGGTAAATATAAAAGAATTTTGAAAGGGCATCAGAGGTTTTCTTGCATAGCAGACTGGCGTTTCCGTCAGTTTTACCCATGCCGGAAATTTCATCTGGCATGGGGGGTGCCAGATGTGTCGCGTGCTGTACATATAAATTTCCATTGAAAATAAAGATAAAGAATTTAAAATATAATGGAATTTGGTAGAATATGCAAGAAAAAATATCTGACATATGTCTGCGGTTCGGATCGGAATATCCGCCCCTCGGTCGGTAACTCGGCAAGCCTCGTTACCGCCCAATAGGCGGGTCACCTCGGGACGGATATTCCGATCCGAACCGCAACATATGACAGATATTATTAATGAAGCATACTTGTGATATGGCAAAGTATATTGGCATGTCTTAGAATTGTAACATGTCACATTGCAGACGTTTTAAAGCTCAACTAACATACATTTAATTAAATCAAAATGAAGAACTTTATATTTCAGAGCAGCAGCTGGTGATATACCGATTATGTGACGTCTTGGCCAATGAGATTCGAGATTACAGAGGTAAATTCTTGATGACGAATGTTCATTTAACCTTCCACAGAATGAGGAAATATTTTTTTTTAATTATGTATCATAAAGTATTGATAATATATGGTCCTGCTTGAAAATATTCCTGAAAGCTTGAATATTTGTATGTAAATATCTTTAAAACGTTATTGAATTATTTTTAAAACAATGAATTGGTAGTTAAGTTCTGGTTTTATTCCGGTTGTTAAATACGAGTATTAATCAACTTTTTGATCGTTTTTTATTATTGCTGGTTAAAATAAATGACTTCGACACGTTCTGCACTGACACTCCTTTTCCAGCAGAGAGATAAACTACATGTTTAGACCATCTAATAACTCTGTTGCAATTCATTTCTCTTTACTATGTTCCATTTTAAGGTAATGTGATTTCCTTGAAAAAAAAAACAACTAAAACCCAACCAAATCATTGAGTCATATCCGTAGTTAGTTTCTTGAAGCGTGTGGTTTTTACGTGATAGATTCATTGATATGAATGGTCAAAGTAAAATGATTGTGCCTCGACTTAATGTCTTAGTAAAACCTACACACAAAGGTTTTAAAGTGAGACAATCTTTCGATAAATCTTCATGAATTAATCATTTACTTTATGATAAAAGCCAATGTTTTACACCTCCAGTTATGAGTGCCTGTGGTGAATTGTCGATTGAAATAAAAAGTAAATTAACGAAAATATCACATAGAGAAATGAAACAAGTGTGACTTTCAAATGTACAGATATCTTGTAGGTAAGTTTTTATTTGTACAATGATACTTTTTCCATCTGTTTTATTTTAAACCGTAATTATTAAACGATACATTATCAATAAGATAGTAAGTTTAATAGAATAGGATATACATGTACATTTTGTACTGAAAAAATGTAAAGGAATACCGGGCTTGCCTTTAGTTAAAAACAAAATTGCTGTAACATTGTTATAACTCGTAAAAAGGAGAATACTCATCGCCCTGAACAATGTTTATATTTTAATGTCATTTTTATCACTTAAAAGACAAATAATTTATACGACTTCAAAGTGAAAATTGATAAATTTAAAAGGTAAGAGTTTTCAGCTTGTTACACTTGTCATCTTGGGCGATTTGCTATTAATTTTTCAGGCTTTTTTATCACTTATATTCAATTATACATTCTGTTTACGTGTATAGAGAGTATAACATATGTTTAAGTGTCAAATAGATAATAAAAGTAGGTAATTGTAACGTTTTTATGACACACATTGATACATTTATTAAGTGTAGAAGTCCATCTAAGGTGAATGTCTTCTGACCCTCGACTCTAGAATGTTTACTTAATCAGATAAGTGATATTGACTACCCTCACACAGTAGATAGCCGATTTGTTGGCTTGTTTATTGTAAATTTACACATCCGAAAATTTATAGGTTTGTTAAGTTTACATTAACTGTCCTACTGTTTAATATGTAAAAATTATTATTTACGGTAACTGTCGATAATAAGGTGTAAATTGTCTTCTACATTTTGAATGTTGACGTTGATTATTGTAAAAGGGATTCCACTAAGGGTTTTTACACGGAGGGGCCGACTGAAAATTCTTTCTTTTTCTAGAGATTTCTATACCATTTAATGTAGATCTGGACCAGTAACTTTTGTGCAAAAATTCCGATCATTTGTTCTGAACAATCATTTCAATTGTTCAAATTGATTGTTTTTTTTAACGTTTGTAACCCAAATCAGTCTTGGAATCAATCTCTCAAAATATTGATTTTCAATTTAATTCTAATAATATTTTTTTTTTACTTTATGTTGAAAATGTTTTTGTTTTTTTATTCATTTTAATGTGCTTGAAGAATTCAAATTTCATGATTTTACTGTACAGTACAGCTAGTATTCCATAGGTGTGTTAATGTAAAATTATGTACCTAACATAAACTATTTGAGCCGCGTCATGACAAAACCAACATAATGGGTTTGCGACCAGCATGGATCCAAACCAGCCTGCGCATCTGCGCAGTCTGATCAGGATCCATGCTGTTCGCTTACACACCCTATTACAAGTAGAGAAACTGATAGCGAACTGCATGGATCCTGACCAGACTGCGCGGATGCGCAGGCTGGTCTGGATCCATGCTGGTCGCAAACGCATTATGTTGGTTTTGTCATGACGCGGCTCATTTGACGTTACAGTTTTGCACCTATTTACTAGTATTCCAAAAAAAAAAGACACTGGGAAGAAACAAATCTAAACGCAATAATATTCAATATATATCAATCTAATAAAATGCTGTCACCAATTTATTTTAAGTAAACAGTAATTAATTTAGTTATCACGTTAATAACTCTAATATTGCCTATTCAAAAGGTAATTTCAAATCTTACTACAAAATTAACGATAAAGTGGTTTCGACAATTTTACTTTAATTTAAATAAGTAATAAAGATTCGAGGGATAAGAAACCGCGTATATTGGTGTGGTTAAAACTGAAGATATTTTAGAAATATAACGACTCTTTAATACTTTACAAAACGGAGAAAAATTTGTAATAATTTCAACATAACAAAAGTACTGAAAGTTTAAACATGAGTCTTTGAAGCAGCATACCGGATTCATGCTAATTTTCATGAAAATTTTGAAAATGTTATTAAAGGTAAAAAATTTTGAAATGAACAAAGAAGTAATTAATACACTTATAATCCACGTAAATTCCCATAAAAGAGGTCTAACTATATAATAAAATGGCCCTTAATGCGTTAGTCATGTAGCAGGGATACGGTGATCAACACAGTAAAATCATTTGAGCCGCGTCACGACAAAACACAACATAATGGGTTTGCGACCAGCATGGATCCAGACCAGCCTGCGCATCCGCGCAGTCTGATCAGGATCCATGCTGTTCGCTTACAAACCCTATAACAAGTAGAGAAACTGATAGAGAACAGCATGGATCCTGATCAGACTGCGCGGATGCGCAGGCTCGTCTGGATCCATGCTGGTCGCAAACGCACTATGTTGGTTTTGTCGTGACGCGGATCATTTAATTTATCGCACATAAAGTACAATTTTACTTGAATATTGAATCTCTTTCCTTTTCAAAACATTTTAAAACCTTTTTCTCAAGTTTAATTTTCTTGAAATATCTTGTCTCATCTGGAGGAATGCATATTTAAACGTGACATACAAGAATGATACACACATATACACCGTTTAAACTAAAATCAATATCTGTTTTACAGCATAATTCTGAAACTGGACATGATGTATGTTGTCGTTGTTGTTTTCTCCTCACACCGCTTTTGCAATTAACTGTATTTATCTATATACGCTTTTACCTATAGTTCCTCCCCTTGTGGCTGAGGGGTTACCTTTACAGATTGAGGCATCATAATTGCCACCGTTAAAACCCTGCGTGATCGTAATTTTCGATTGTTGGAGTCTATGCACCTCTCATCTTAAGCAGGTGAGGTCATTTTGACCTCTTGCGTTGCTTAAAGTTTGTAACACCCGAGGTTAGCCAAGATCATCTTTCCTGTTTTGAAGCCATTTCACCTAAACCGTTGGTGCGCCGTAAATCCAAACAAACAAATCAATAGTGCCTTTTATAACAACCACCGCTGTAAGGAATTACTCGATCGTGCTAACGTGATAAAACTGTTGGCACCGAGAAAGTATATCATTGTGATAGATGATTTTGTGATTTATCCTATAATTTACACTAATATAGCTCAACATTTCGGGACTTATTTACATAAATATGTAATCACACCCACGGATAACCTTAATGGATGCAAAGTGCAGTTAAGCACTATCGAATAAGGAGGAACTACAAAAATTGTTCAATAGTCTGTAACATATTCAGTTTTGCCGTGTTGGGCTTTCTTTAGGGATTCTTTTTTCTCTCCCCTATTTGAGTTAACAAGAAACCGTTATAACTTATACCTTTGCAAAACATGTTCTCGGATTCAATACGTATGTTTCTTACAACCCCGTCAGGGGCATGCCATTGTTTTCTAAATCAAGAAATTTTACACACATTGCTCAGTACTTGCTGGCTCCAGGAACGGATTTGAGAGTATGTCTATAAGCTTATAATGGCTTCCTACACAAATGAACAAAATAAATTTTATGTAAACAAATAGAAAACTATTAGCCTTTGCCCCCAGTATAGAGCCAGGTTTACTTGCATATTCGTGCAGTCTGGTCAGCCCAAATACTGCGGGCTGAATAGTTCTAAATGTTTCGTCTTTATATTCCAAACTTGATAATGGACAATTCCAAACATGGAAGTGCGACTAGTCTATTTTTAGTAATGCAGCAGGATAAAGGTTAACAGACATTCGCTGGTGGTGGCGGTGTTGGTAGTTTTCACTCCGGATCACGGCAGTAAGCCACATTGTATATACCAGAACCCAGTTCAGTCACTGTATCGTTCCAGGGCAGGCTTTCGAGCAGTTTACCATCACTTTCGCAAGGAACTGAAATCTCTGCTGCTTACCAGAGCAGAGGTACAGTGTGAATGACCGTAGAAACGCTTTTATGATCAATCACAACGAAAGTGAAATGCAATGTCGCCCGATTCACAGTCCAACGCTGTACCTATTAGATTAACTGGACAAGAAACTCGGTTGTAGAAATCCCAACATTTATAACTATAAGTCCCTGATAACGTTTCTAGGTGAAATTCACAGCCTGCATAATATTGTTCACTATACAGTATAGGTTATGTTATTACAGTATATAAACATTCTTTCAACAATGAAATGCTTATTGGTTTTACAATTATACTGCACAAAATGTGTAAGTCATGATGAATATGTCATATTCAAAAATGTAAAAGACATATTTATATCATGTTTGTGGTTTTCGGTTGACCCTCATCCTGATTTATGCCTCGTTTTAAAATGTGGCGGCATATAAACAATACTTACAGTCGTCTGCGTTTAAGCTAAGGTCACACATCTGACTTGATTTACAAGAGTATAGTGTATCTATCTGTCATAAGCCGTCTTCCGACTTCATATGAAATCTTATCTCATATTATCACTACATCAGTAAATATATATCATTTATTTCACCGACTTTGATCATGTTTCCGTTTTTGACGTTTGGCACAGTATAAATTTTAGCCTTATTCACCTAGCACTGTGATGTCGTTGTCATCGCTTTTGCAGTAATTCATTGGTTTGGCAGTCGAACGAAAACAGGTGAAATGATATTAAAATGGTTATCATTTAAGCTGTAAGTTTGGAATGTATGTCTGAGCTAATATTGAAAATATACACTTTTCTTAAATTAAGTATGCCTGCATGTCGTATTTTTAGAAATAAAAAAATTAAACAACAATATAATGATTTATCAACTTCGTCTGAGTTGGACTATATTTTAGTACAAGAAACCATTTGACTGAATTTTTGTTTTAATCAAGTCAGTCAAGCAACACCTTGAAACAGATACTTTTCTAAGTCGTTTTTCTATTATTCATTATCATATTTGATTTTTGCTTTCTATTTCTGTAAAATATTATATTTAATGTTAAATTTGAAAATTTCAAAAGCAATTTAACTGGAGTTTTTTATACAGGAGAAGCTCAGGTTTTCCTTCTTATCCAAGAATTCTTTTAATTTAAAATTGATTTCATAATAATTAAAATAAGGCTTAGTTTCGTATGTCCTTAAAAGTAATTAAATTTATATTTACAGTAGTCTCAGATTTTTAATACTCCTGTAATAACCCATGTGAAGATGTACAAATTCTAAAAACATAAACGTTATAGCAAACCCTGTCATGGCTTATTTATGAAGAAAGTACAAATTGTTTAGATGTTTCAAATTTAGTCGTGTTCTATCGTGATTTGCATAGGTATTCATGTTTTATGTGTTTTACGTCATGACGTAAATCTTAGCATGTTTCCGAAGGCTTTTACTTAAAGAAAACGCACATTGTTTAAATACAATTAAATATTCCGAAATAACTATTTTTTGCACTTTATTTTGATAACATCACTAAATCATAAACTAAATATCAAAAGAAATGCACGTTGTTGTTTTGTAATAAAAATCATGCCCGTATCTTTATAATAGTATTATAACTTAAAATCAAGAACAAAAAGAAAGTAAAAAATAAAACAATGAACAAAAATGACTTTATTATATGTCATACATTGTTAATTAAAGCTTTTGAAGTAAGCAAACTCCTCCAAGTTGTGAATTTTTCTTCAAAGCTTAGTTTTCTGTACTTATAGGACATTTGGTCATATAAAATGTTGATCCTACCAAGCAAAGACAAAATAACTTTATTCACCACATTTGCTTGTATATAAATTTTGTTGTAGTTACAACTGTTTTTCTCATAAGTTATACATTGTTGCATATCTATGTGACTTTTTCAGCATATGCATACTAAAGATAATGTCTTAAGTTATTCCTGCAATGCAATGCATCATCTTAACGGTTTTTTAAAGATTGTTTCGAATTGTCACATCAATTGAATTTTATTTTTTCTATAGCGTAATATAAGCTTTATTACTTTCAATACACGTAAACATGCAAATATGAGGAATTTACACTAAATGATATAAATATACGAGGATTACAAAGGATGAAATGAAGACTTTTTTAAAATCAACAAAACATCAAAACATGCAAATCAATTGTTACAAATTTGACAAGAGTGTTACAGTTGGTTTAAATAAACAAATTTTGGATTGACAAAAAAAAACTAAATCAAATAAATCTTTAACAATAGATTTATCAATGCAAATGACATACTTACTCCTTATGTTTAACGGATATTACGCACTTTATAGCAAACAAAATTATAAATCATTGTTAACTAGATATATTTGTTTTATTTACTTTTGTTTGATATGTACTTTAGCTTACTTATATTTGTCACACTCGATTTTATTTGTATATACAATTAAAGCTCTTAAAAACATTCTTCTGAAATAGTTTCACGTACGCAATCATGACAGTGCATTGAAATGATGGAACGATTCAATATGCAGTTAAACATATTTTATATCAAGAACAGGTGCCCGTTTAAACGCCTTGAATTCATTTTATTTATAATTGGTATTTCTTGTATTCATGGCGGTCGGTAAACTGGTATGATACAGGGTAACAACACCTACGCTTTATTATTATATATTTTACATATGTTGATACATTATGTATAATAGAACCTTAGCAACGGACTGTCTACCGAAGGTTAGATTGTTGAAAAATATATTTAACGTAGTTCTTTGAGGCGATAAAAAGTTCACACCTTCAGATGTTGACTTCATGAAACGCCCTAATACTTAGTATGTTCAAAGTGGAAGTCTGTCGAGCTTACACTAATAGAAGTTGAAACGGCATATTGAATTTCAAAGGTACTAAGAATTTATACTGATAAACCTGTTTTTATTAAATCATTTCAGAATTTAAAGTACATGTAGCTAGAAATCCACGCCGGCGGGTCTCACCCGTCTCGTTTTGTTTCGTAACGTAAACGAGATTTTACAAATTTAGTATTAAGGGGTACCTCTGTTTTCCTCTCTTAAAATTTCAACTAACTTTTGTCGCATATCATTTAGAAAATGCGGTTACGCGGTATATTGTTTAAAGGGAATTGATTAGTCAATTTGTTCACTAATTTGGGTAATTACAATGCATCATTTCATTAACGCTTTCTTTAAAGTGGTAGAACAATTTAACGTTACTACGTGTATTTCGTGACGTCACGTAGGTGATGAATGTTCGACACAGAAAGTATGACCCAATTCTTATTTTCTTTTTCTTTTTTTTAAAGAAAAATGCCAAATTGTTTATTTCACTCTATTAAAAGAAAAAACAGTATATTAAGTAATTTTGGTAGCCTTATAATGAACGCGTTATTATATGACGCCAAACTAATAAAAAAACTTTATTGATTAAATCTATTTACAGACAAAAGATTGAACGACATGATCTATTTCTTTGAAAAAATGGCGGATTTGTATTCGAGGAAGTCAATCACTAGGGACCGACTTTGCTATGCCAGACAGTTTAACTGGTTAATCTATGCAAATATACTGATTAACCTTTACCAAACCAATCCAACTAAACGATGCTTTCCGGATTGTCGCAAATAATATTATACAGTTTTGGGTTTTGATTGTCGTAAACAATGTTAATCACATCAATTTTAATACAGTGACTGATATAGTGGTTAATCGTATATAACTATCCATTTCAATTATGGTTTTGGGGGAAAAAGAATGCGGTTTTGTATCAAAAAAAGGTTTCATAAAACCAAGAATGTTGCAAATTAATTAAATTCAAATATGATGATTAATTTATAAGTTTTACGAGAAATAAAATATTTTTTACAAAATGATTATACTCGAAGTCGTGTTCTTGTTATGGGAGATCTAATTGAGCGCCACAACTAATAAACAGAGATGTCTATTTTGATAATATTAACAACTGTTCTCTTTTTACGACGTGGGTTAAAACAGTATTCGCTTTGTGGTTTTGTCTTGTGCCCACATAATTCTTTTCCAAATATTTGAATTTCAGTTTTTGGATTGGATAAACAATGAAATGAAATAAATCAAGTTAATACTCGTAATCATGATTTCCTCATAATTGTTCGTGACGATGGTTTGTAAAGTATGTGTTTAATATTGTAATATATATGTATATGTTTGCTCTTAATGCTCTTTATCACTGTCCTCAATATTTCATTACTTGTAATAAAAAAATATATTTAAAAATAATGCAGATAGCGGAAGTAAATGAATCAAGTGCACATTTGTTTATAAGTTATCAAGTATGCAACATTTAAATATCCTGGTTAAGTATCAAAACCGGAAGTTTAATTATAAGAGTTCTCGTGAATCCTACGTAACAACTAAGTATAACTTTTATTTTAGTCTCGATAAAACAATGCGGATTCACGGAAAAGACAAAATAAGGGCGACAATATGGCATTTAAAGTAATATTGTTTTTTGTTGTTTTTAAGCCTAAATAAAAAAAAAAGAAGATACGACAGAGTAGATGCGTTGTTGCATTTTTTTTTCATTGTTGCATTTACGAAGTGTTGCATTTTTGTTTCATTGTGTCATTTATGCGTTGTTGCAGATTTGTTTCATTGTTGCATGTACGGAATGTTGCATTTTTGTTTCATTGTTGAAGAAAATGCAAAAAATAACACTATACACATAGCATGCATTTTTGCCTAATTTTGACGTCTTTTCGCTTTTATACACCTCGAGAATGCATGCGAAAAAAAGTTGAAAACCAAAATACAACAAAGTTTCACTTTGTCGTTTCTTCGTGTTTTGCCTTTTTTGGCGAAAAAGATACGTGCATCAGTCACCATATTTAAGTGACTTTTTAAGAAGCACTCAATAGGATAACTTCCTATTTTATAAACGTAATCATGACGTCACTCCGACGATTTTCATTGGTTGATCATAATGTCAAGGGTTTTTAATGATATATATAAATATGTATCTTATCTTATATATTTTAAACGCTTTTCTTGATGCATGCTCACAACACAAAAGTAATAGTAATTACAAACTGAAGGTATGTTACTATCTACATAGTATTTCACAAAATTTACCAAACTCCAACGTTTCGAGGGGTTAAACCCCCCTTTATCAAGATGTTTGCTATTTATTTTATGAATCTCATATTTATCCTTTTTTTCTTACACTATCTATATGTGATTTTTAGAATAAACAGCAAACTTCTTGATAAAGAGGGGTTTAACCCCTCGAAACGTTGGTGATTGAAAAACATTGTAAAAATAGATAGTTATTTATTGTTTTCATAATGATTTCTTAAGGTATGTTGAAACTTATACACATTGAATCTTGTTACAATATTGTATCATTAGACATCTTTAATAATTATATTTATAAATAGGTACTTATCTTATTATTTACACAAAAGAAAAGCACTATTTCTTCATAAATGTAAATGAATAGCCTTATCTCCACAACAAAATAACACCTTCCCTGCAATAATGTTATGCGTGGCCCATATTGACCTTGCATGGAACTGTATTTTACTGAATGTAAATCAGCATGAGTAAGTTTTACGCGGTTTCTATTATCTTTACACTTGACAAAAATAGAATAAATAATAATTTAATGTTTACTGTAGAATTATGGACTGTATAATTTTAACCTTGTACATGTACAGGTTTTTTAAACACATTTATTCTTGAATTTTCTATATTTTATTTTCCATTTCGTACTCTCTCTTAAAATAAAAGTGTGGGGGGGTCAGGAGTGCAACACCGTTTGCCCGTGTGGCTATTTATATTTTTAAATGTAGATATTATTTGGAAATCGAATTTACGCTTAATCTTTTAAAAAGGGTTTCTACATGTATTTTAAGCCTTTTTTCAGCAGATTTCCATGCTACGAGTAAAGAATGTAGGCGCTAATATAATGTCTATGTGAAATGTTAATTCGACAATCATTCATAATTAAGATAAATTAAGTGTTTATATAATCATATTTATAAGCTGAAGGTTAAATATTTGATAATTGTAACATTATATTTAGAATAATAAAATTGTAGCATTTTTTCATGAATTCTTCAACGGCCAAGCTATAGGCTGTCTGGTAATTTGACTTTTTTAAGAAAAAAAAAAGAAAGAAAGAAAGAAAACGTCGCTGTAACATTAGTAAAGTAATTTAACTTAACATGTGTAAAGTACATAGTAACTCAGTGAAATGGCATTGCAATTGTATCAAACACACATCCTGTTATGATTACATTTGTTTTCATTCATTCAACCGGATCATTTTCGCATTCATGTCACGTAAGTTGTGATATAAGCGTCTTAAGACGTGGAATTCGAAATTTACACATACTTGCTGAAATAGATTATATGAGCCGTGTCACGACAAAACCAACGTAATGCATCCGCGCAGTCTGATCAGGATCCCTGCTGTTCGCTTACAAACCCTATAACAAGTAGAGAAAGTGATAGCGAACAGCATGGATCCTGATCAGACTGCGCGGATGCGCAGGCTGATCTGGATCTATGCTGGTCGCAAACCCATTATGTTGTTTTTGTCGTGACGCGGCTCAAATCTTGATATTCATACGCTAGCATACACTCGCCTGACCTTAATCTATAACTAAGAACGAAGAATTTCGCTATACATTTTGATGGACTAGCTGATACTTAAAAAAGTATGCAAAGTTTGTTTTTTTCCTTTTCTATACAAAGAAAAAAACAGCTGACAGATTGAAATAATTTAAATCCCTCCTGATAAACACATACATTTCGTTTTGGAAAAACGGCTATACAGATAAATAGATACCTAGGGTTGAATAGAATAATTCGAATATGAAATTATTTTAACGATTTCTCCACATTCCGTACGTGTTCAAAATTAATGACAAATTGGTTACTGCATCGTACAAGTATAGTAAAAATTTTGTATTTTAATAAAATGCAAAAAAAAAGCTTAATTGCATTTTTAGATTGAAATTAAGGTAAAATAGGCGTACTTCTTTTCATATTTCCGATTTTTTTAACAGGAAGGGGGGTGTATTTACTACTGTGGAAAATTTGATCCGATTTCTCTAAGACGAAACTGTCCGTCCTTGAGCTGACATTCCTAAAAGGTGAAATATTTTAAGATACAACTTGACATATAACGAGTTAATTTAGCATGAAATGTTCTTCTTGTGTCTTTGAAGAGACAAGAAAAATCTGCATACGCCTGACGGTTTTAAAAGGTCGCTCGGTTGATAATGCTAAATGGTTTTTATTTAAATGCAGAAAAAAATGCATCATTAAAACGTTATGTGAGGGCAATTGTCCTATCGTGCACGAGAAATCGCTCGTATATTTGATAAGAAATTGATCAAGAATTTGATATATTACGAAAGAATGGCCATAGTGGTAAAGTAGTTTAAACATCAAATGTTTAAATTGTAATTAATCTTTTTTCTCCTATTTTAAAATCTTATATTTATTTTGGATATGGTCGCAAATTATATTTTTTTATCAAGATTCTTGAACTTTTTAAGCTTAAGATTATTAAACATTCGAAAATATATCTATTTGTTTTATTTACATTATACGGATGAAACTCCATGTCACGTGAATACGTTCGGATATCACATGAACGCATCATGTTTTTTAGCTCAAAATGTTTATTTGGTTCCAAATTTGTCGGATATTTGCAGACGGAAGGCTTTACCGGTTTCATCTGACATAAGTTTATTCCACGCAACACATAAGGAACCTTCGTTGAGATAACTTTTAATTCATAATTAATATGTAAATTTATGCTTAAAAAACACATTATAAGTGCATTTCCTAAAGCTACACTTCCTGTGGGTCATAGCGGACATTTTATTTAGTTAATTATTCATCTATTTAATAGTTTTCCTTTCTTTAAAACGGGCAGAAAAAAAGAGGTTACTTTTGAAGACAAACTGGGGCTCGAATTTGTGCCGTTCATTCCATTGGCAACTGGCTTTTGGGCGTGTTTGATATGTCGATTTAAATGACATTCGTCGGTATATAATTACAAACATAAGTTTAAAGTTCCCTGCCAAAATATTATATTCATCAAGTTTACATCTTTCTTTTCATAATCCGTAATATTATAAAAGGCCCTAACTTCAATTTTGAAATATTTGAAATAGCATTTGGATTTAAGATTTAAACTGTAAAACGCATTTGATGCTCGAATAAACGTTTAGACTTGGAGAGGTGTAATTATGGACCGTATCATCTGACAAGGTAGAAAATACCAACTTTGTGGTATTTGAGAGAGAGAAGCGAAGTAAAGTATATAATTTGGATGTGAAGCCAGGGACTTATGATAAACATTTTCATTACAGTTTTAAACGGTTTAATGTATGGATCTAGCGATATTGATAGGAAATTCAGCACGTGAACATGAGATATGGATTAAACTCTTTGTTTACAAATTAGGAAGTGATCATTACGTTTGTGTACTGTCCGGATTATGTGAAACTTAAACCAGTTGTTTTGCTAATTAAGAGACTCATTATCTCGAGTAATTAATTCGAATGATTAAAACAGTTTTGGAGTTACAAGAAAAAAATATTGTGTGTTTTACATGATTAACGTGTGTTGTGTAATATTGAATTCCGTAGTTGGATTTTAAAATATCATTCGCTTTGGATTTCAATCATTAAATGGTAAGAGGGATTTTATTGGTTTAATTTATTTAGAATAAAATTATACCGCTATGTATGATGATAGATTTATAATAAGATCATTTTCTTGTTTTTATTTGTTGTTAATTGGAACCAGCACTGAACAAATCCCTCTGGTAGCAGGTAATTTTTATGACTGAATTTATAACATAAAAAAAGACAAAAAATGTTGAGTAATTTGGAACAGATGTTAATTTGATCAAAATGGCAATTTATTCCTGAAAGAAGATGCATAAGTGTGTGCAAAATCAGTTTTTTCAAATAACTTAACCGTCTGTTTTTAAACATTGATAGCTAGTATTAATAATTAAAAAAAAATTAGGTATGTATTTCAATTACATCATTTGCAATTTTCGTTTTCTGGACATTATTTTGTCCACATGACACCGGATGGATAATTAGACACGGCTATTAGCAAGTTACACGTCAAAATATTTATTAGCTTCTTTAGATAATTAAATAGCGTTAACTGTCGTGTAAATGTTATTTATTAATGAATTGAATTAGAAATTTATTTATGAATTACTTTAGATGTTAAGAATTAAATATACCATCAGAAGAAACAGTTTGAGCTGTATTGTAATTTTAGACTCACCACTGCGGTTGTCATGTTTCACAAAGACGAGTTGCATTTTTGTAACCAAAATATGTCTTAAGTAAATATGCCCTGTACTTTTTTTTTCGTTTGTATTAGTTTTCAACAAAAAGTTTGATATGCTATTGCATGAACATCCGCCAGATTTTGTTCGTGCTGCTTCTACTTCTGTCATAAGGAGCTTGCAAACCATTCACGATTAATGTTATGATTATATTGTGACATTTGGATTTCTTAAATAGGAGGTAAATTCTGCTAGTAGTCACTTTTGCTGTTGTTGTTGCTGTTTGTTGGGGAGGGGTTAGCTCAACGTGGTGAGTGGTTGAAGGAGTGAGGGTTCTTGGTTGAATTCTTGGTAAAATCCATACCTTTTGATTTTATGTGTATCGGAACATTCAAATGTATCAAGGAAAAACTATAGCCCCACTGATATATACTATGACAATAATGACGCTGTAGACAGACACAAACTCGTTCTGCATCTACGATTTCTCAAAATTTAAATTACTGACAAAACAACCATAAATCGGCACATAAAAACTCCAAAATCGCAAAGTCATTTCTTGCCTTATTGATTTTTGAAGCGGCTGATAGATAACAGTCAATGACTATCACGGCCAATATATCAAAATAATTAATTGACCATTATGTCTTCATTCTCAAAACGAGGCTAATTGTCAAGTCAGCATCATGCGAATGACGAAGCTAAATTATAGGAACGGGCTAATGCAGGGTTTCTCGTCTGCTAAAATGAGCTTCTTTAATTTATGAGCTAAATAGGAATGTAATGGTTGTTTCTTTATTTGGAGAAAAACTTCTTTATGTTGGCTGTCATCAAAGACATATTTACCCGGCCAATATGTCCAGAACATGAACATCTCTCAGTTTGAAACCTATCATTAGGTCAGACGGTCAAGCGCAATAAGTTATTATACTGATAGCATAATGTTGGCAAGAGGGCATGGGAGAGGAGGTTTGGAGTGAGTAAAGCAATGCATGTCTCAGTGTTATTGTAGTGAAGTCGAATTTCTCTATGTTTTATCATTTCTAGTTTAATGTTACTTTGTTTTATATCAGCTTTCACGTATTTGTTATATGGACGTAAGAGTAAGTTCTTTAACGTTGCTATTCTGTGTACAGTATTGTTAGTTTATGGAAATTTGCGACGGGCGGCGTTGATAGCCAACACACCACTCATCCTGTACGGTAATTGTCACATGTCCTTCTTTATATATCTTCTGTGTTTGCAGTATACTGCTATATTTGATTACACTTTGATTTCATTTAGTTAGGTATTGTTCATAGATGTTTCCAATAGTTATTTGTCAATATTGATATACATAGTGTAGAACATGTAGCTTTAGTAAACGAGCACAGACAAAGTGACTAGTAAGAAAACAAAAATGAATCTTGATAACTAATTGTCACACAGTATTTGTCATGTTTGTCCCATATAAAATATAGGCTATCTTTGCCTGATAGTGTACGAATATACTACAAAAATGAAAAGAATTTCTTGAAGGCCAAAACATATGTGATAAAAGTAAAGTGAAATGTGATTTTACCACCACATTATATCGAATTTATATTGCAAGGTGTTATCTCTAAAAAAACGAGAAGGGTTTGTGGTGAAACATTTTACTATTCTTTGCTGATACACATCAATGTAAAAATCAAAATCCTTTTAAAATAATTGGTTTGTTTGTGTGATTATATCAAAGTACGCTTAGTTATTTACATTTTTTTTCTAAAGTACACTCCAAAGAAATGGGTAAACATGCAAAACTTGTCAGTTTGAACAATTTTTTTCCAAACGTTTTTGAAGTTTACGTATGACTTGACATAATGACTTAATGAACTTCTCTTGGGCCGTTTAGAGATTAAAAACACTCAATTGTTTTAATTTTATGCATAAAATATATATTTAACCAAACAAATATCTAGGTCCAATCTTTCCTGAAATGTCATTGTTTTGTCAAGACCGTAATGAAATATCTAGCTTCAACCTTTCTTGTAAAGTCATTTTTTGTTAATAATGTAATAAAATATATATGTTCAACATTTCCTGAAAAGTCATCATTTTAACCAGACTGTAATCATATTGTAATCAAATATCAAGGTCCCACCTATCCTGAAAGATCCTTGTTTTGTAAATACTTTTATCAAATATCAGTTCCCACCTTTCCTAAAATGTAATTATTTTAGTCATACTATTCAAAAATCTAGGATCAACCTTTCATAAAATGTGATTATTTAAACCATAATATAATCATTATGCAATCAAATATCAAGGTCAAACTTTCCCTGAAATGTCATTATTTTATCATCCTGTAATCAAATATCTATGTCCAAACTTTCTAGACATGCCATTGTTTTGACCATACTATCATCAAATACCAGGTCCAACCTTTCGTGAAATGTCATTGTTTTGGTCATACTGTCATCAAAATGTTCAGCTTCAACTTTTTCTGAAATGTGTTGTTTTATCATACTGTTATCAAATTTCTAGGTCCAATCTTTCCTGAAATGTTATTGCTTTAATCCACACTATAATTATATTTCTATGTCCAATCTTTCCTGAATTGTTATTGTTTTAATTCCTATTGTTATCATATTTCTATGTCTAATCTTTCCTGAAATGTTATTGTTTTAATCCACACTGTAATTATATTTCTCTGTCCAATCTTTCCTGAACTGTTATTGTTTGAATTCCTATTGTTATCATATTTCTATGCCCAGTCTTTCCTGAAATGTTATTGTTTTAACCCACACTGTAATCATATTTCTTTGTCCAATCTTTCCTGAATTGTTATTATTTTAATTCCTATTGTTATCATATTTCTCTGAAATGTTATTGTTTTAATCCACACTGTAATCATATTTCTTTGTCCAATCTTTCCTGAATTGTTATTATTTTAATTCCTATTGTTATCATATTTCTCTGAAATGTTATTGTTTTAATCCACACTGTAATCATATTTCTTTGTCCAATCTTTCCTGAATTGTTATTGTTTTAATTCCTATTGTTATCATATTTCTCTGAAATGTTATTGTTTTAATCCACACTGTAATCATATTTCTTTGTCCAATCTTTCCTGAAATGTTATTGTTTTAAGCCATACTGTAATCAAATATCCTAGGTTCATACTCACTTTTAATTCTTACTTTTAAGGGATTAGTGAAATGACAGTGTCTATAAAAAATACAACACACAGTGAAATATTTTATATTATCATACCATTGTTATTGCTGACAAAGTAAATATTTTGGAAACAATAAATTTTAAAATGAAATATTCGCTAGAACTCTGATATGGCTCTGTTTATTTGCTAAGGAATTATCGTGACAGTTTAAGAAAATATGAACACTAGAAATTGTTCTATTTATAGGCCCAAATTAAAGGAAATATATAAATTATTTTGACATTGTTAACTTAGCGACAGGTTTACACGTTATGCGGGGCGGAGGATGGAAATAAAAGTTGTATAAAATACGACAAACATTAAATTGTGCACCTAATGAACATTTTCATTATGATAGGAATGAGTTAAGGGGAGTTAGACAAGATGATTTTATAATCCCGAGGTACTTCACTTTAAAGTAAACGTGTGTACTAAAGGATTACATCCATAATCCCATTTGTATGTTCGTCCTCAGGAAAAAAGTAATGTAATCAAATAGGGATCAATTGTACATAAATATGTCCATTTTAAACCTCTCCGGACCTCTTGTTTGTCATTTATAAAAAGATTAGATGTATAGATAGATAAGTCGTCGTGATATTTGCATGTTAAAAACGATTGCTTATCTTGTTTTTTTTCTTTACTTGTTATAACTGAAAATTGCCCTATCTGAATTGTGTTTAAACGTGTAATATGAGGCGATATTAACAACTCTTTGCTACGTCATATCAAACTTGGCTCCTAAAATTGTCATTAATTGCTTTAAATGATTAAGTACAATTGAGTCTTTTCAGTTCTCAGTGTAAATAGAATCGGTAAACGTTTCATATTTTGATTAACAAAGGCGCCTGGAAGTTTGGGGTTCTTTACCTTTAAGTCATTCGTCTTTCGCGTAAGTCAACAGTTTAATCGCGCTAAAATCGCATACAATATATTTTTATCAATACGCATATTTACGCGTACGTACAAAGAATGCAAGTCAACATTGCAAATGAATTTGCGAACAAGAAAAAAAATAATACATTTATATCTACACCTGTACAATGCATTGACTGTTTAATAAAGTTTTTAGATATATTTAGGTGATAATATATTACTCGAATGTTTTATCAACAAAAAACGGATGAAAGGAATTCGTGATTAATCATTAAAAATTTGAAATCACGGTGGCTATATGACGCTGAAATATTCGTATTTTAAAATCGTAATTTATTCATGAAGATCGTTGCTTAATTTTAAATGTATGCAAAATAAGTCACCATATTACCATTAAATATATTAATAATGATCTCAATAGAGTATGCATTAGAAGTTTTTTTGGCCTTCCATTAAATTGTTCCTTGTTAATATTACAGCTCTCGTTTCATAAAAGGTCATGGTATAAACATTTAGGGGTTACTTAGATGTTGATATAAATGCTACAAAATGATGAATCATGGTGACTCTGACTGTAAATACAATGTCCTTGATTGCAAACAGTTTCATAATTTGGTTTAAATAAGGTCTTAAGCCCTACAGAAGACTGTGTCCATAACGCGGTGTGCTTGGTCACACAATTAAGCAATGGTCTATGAGTAAATAGCAAAAAAAATCGCGAATTTCAGGCGGAATGCTGTTGAAATATGTGGCTTTATGTACCATATGGCGTAAGGATATAGGTGGTTGGGTCGCGAGTAGTTTTATTATGAAATAAGAATTCAATTTTTTAATAATAATAATGATAGTTTAAGCTCTTGATCTCAGTAATCCCCGATCTCTGAACACATCGAAGCGTTCGTCATAACGTGAATGTATAAAATATATTACATTTTATGGTTTTATATACTTATCAACAACACCAACCCAACGATAAATGATGTCAAACATGTTTTAATTTGCTTGTTTTGTGAGGTAAAATTATTGAAAGCCTTCGTAAATTTCAATAAAAACGATGCCTAGATTTCGTTTATTTACCTACAGTGACAGTATCATTATTGGTTCGAAAAAGCGTGAAAAATTACTTTTAGTACTATCTGATGTTGATAGCGGTATTTTATGTCCTATAACTACTTAATCATGGCAATCAAAGAACATATAACTTTCGGGTATAAATCAAATCATTAATTATGTTTCGAGTGGTAGCGTCCTAGGATAATATTAACATTTTATGCAATTTCTGTATACTGAAAAAAATGCCAATAATTCAACACGACATCCCCACCCCCACCATTCAACCAACCGCTCCTCGCCCTCGTCGTCGTCGTCCTCCTCCTCCTCCTTCTTCTCAACAACAACCGGCGAATATAGTCATACGTTAATGAAGTCCTTCTAGAATACTGCGTATGAATACAAGGGTTTGTGGAAATCTACTTCAAAATGTACCGTTTCTTTTCGGTCAGCACGATCATTGTAAAATGAAAAATAAAAATAAAAAAAGATTAATATATTCATTATTTATTCATCTATAAGTTTATGTGTCTATATTTAGATATTCAGTTATATATATTAAGATACTCAAATTATTCTCGAGTCAGTTTCTGAAAGTAACCTGTACTGTTGCTATCTTAAAACTTCGTCTTGAACAGAATAGGGCTTGAACCCGCTATCCCCGGTTTGAGATATTAGATACCACAGCCATGAGGACATGGCAGATGTTTATTGGGCGTTGATGTTTTAAATATGCGCAGATCATATCTTTCTTTATTTTTGTGTAAAATCTATCATGTGTAACAGTATATAAAAATTTTACTATGACATACTGTCGGTCTTTTGAAGAACCGAGGGGGTGACGGGTTTGAGCCCTATTAAGGCTATATCTCCTAATAAGACACTAGTACTTACATCGAAGTTGTGAGATTTTTTCTAAGTTCTGTCTCAAATCTCAGGATTTTCGTAGATAAATATCAATGCCCATACCCGTTTCTGCCCATTCAAATACCAGACATATGAGCCGCGTCATGACAAAACCAACATAATGGGTTTGCGACCAGCATGGATCCAGACCAGCCTGCGCATTCGCGCAGTCTGATCAGGATCCATGCTGTTCGCTGTCAGTTTCTCTACTTGTAATAGGGTTTGTAAGTGAAAAGCATGGATCCTGATCAGACTGCAGGGATGCGCAGGCTGGTCTGGATCCATGCTGGTCGTAAACGCATTATGTTAGTTTTGTCGTGACGTGGCTCATATGAATTTGTGCTTAATAAATTCTTTGTACCCTTGGACCGTGGTCAGTTCCGAAAACGGACACGGGGTGTATTTCAAGAGCTAGGCTATAAACTTTCACCATAGGCAGGCTACCAGTGAAGTAAATATGTTTAAACTATATACGTGAATTGAAAATAACTTGGTCGTATGTAAGATATTAAATTCATTTACTCAACGTAATGTTTATTTTAGTATACTGTATCTTGAAATTCCGGATGTTGTCGCTGATAAGTCTAAATAGTTTTCTTATTCTTCAAGTTAAGTACATGAAGAAAGTAAACACCATTTTTTTTACATTTGATAATGGGTAAGGCATAGTTTAAGAAAATCAAGATCACAAGAAATATAATGTTTACATTTCAATATTTTATGATCTTTTAAAATAGTTTTGTCTTATAAAGTTGTAGATAAATTGGTTGGTACATGTAGTTTTAATTGTACTTTTTATAAAGCATTTTTCTACGTTTTTCTTTTTCTTCATCTTTTATAAGATTTTTTTTCTGGTTGCCGGATTCCTTTTCTCTGTTTATACCCTCTATGGCTTCTTTAAACCAGTAATTAACAAGGAATTTTAAAAAATGCATGACATTCTTAATCTCTGATCTTAAGATAGCGGTTTTGTTAAAGGAGGTAATAAATTAAGTATAAATTTGATGTACAGGATTACAAAAAAAAAGAAACCGCTCTGTCACGCTGGAGGTCATACACAACTGTAAATGCAAATTAATTTGAGCCGCGTCACGACAAAACCAACATAATGGGTTTGCGACCAGCATGGATCCAGACCAGCCTGCGCATCCGTGCAGTCTGATCAGGATCCATGCTGTTCGCTTTCAGTTTCTCTACTTGTTATAGGGTTTGTAAATCCTGATCAGACTGCGCGGATGCTCAGGCTGGTCTAGATCCATGCTGGTCGCAAATGCATAACGTTGGTTTTGTCGTGACGCGGCTCATTTGTGACATTGTCGCTCTTGTAGAAGAAAGAATGCTGTTTTGGGAACAAAAACATCGTCTGTCCGATGTATGAAAGAAACGTCTGTTATCAACCAATGAAACAATTTTTTTTGCAATTCTTAAACTCTTAAAAGTCACCAAATTACTGCGTTCTGCATTATTTAAATTTACGGTAAACTACGAAAATGCATTATAAAGTATTTTAAGATTGGGGGGGGGGGGGGGAGAAAGAGAGAGAAGGGGTCGTTTTTGACATTTCACGAGATTGATGATAAAGGTGCAAAACAGCAATTTAAGGTCGTTTTTTTTTCTCCATATGAGAATATTTTACAAAAAAATTGCGATCGTTACTCGTGTTTAATTATCACTCTGTACCAATGCGTAAAGGTATTTTTTTTAGTATCAAAACTTATTTATTCTTCTTGTCGAACGCAATGTCGCTATCTAATAAAACAGCCCAGGAATTTATGGAGTGTGCGTTCTTCATGAATATTGGTTTTATAGTATAAAAGCTTTACGCAAATTTTCAGAAAATACGTATATAAGGAGGGCGTCCTTTTAATAATACTTTATGCAAAAATGTCTTGTGTAAATATAACAGTTATTTTAATAAGTCTAATAGGACATAAAGCATACTAAAGGAATTGATAAATACTTCGGAAGCTACGCAAATAAAAGAGAAATATTTCAACGGGTCAAAATGGCTTAGTACCACGTGTCATCAAAAACCAATGCAGGGCGTTTTATCTCTTAATATAAACGTATTTTGGTCCTCATGTAAATCATAGACACACAATGATGAAAAATATTAATGTTAAATAAGGCAATGCCTAAAATAGATAGGTATTAATCTTTTAAATTCTAGATCGGAATTACCATTAAAATGTAAATTTGCTTTTGCAGTGTCATTTTTCATACTATCGAGTTTCTATAGTATGTGTACACATTTGAAAGTGTCCCTGGACTACGCCCTATATATCTTGTATGCTCATAAATAGCAAAGCCAACTGTTAGAACAGCTGGACTCGGGTAATTTCCAATTATAAACCTTCTGTTTTGCGGTTTGAGATCTTTTTCTCTCGTTGTTTTGGTAGCATCCAAAACACAAGTGGCATTCTTGTTAACCTGGTCCTCTTGCTGACTAATATTTATTAATAGCAAATGGACCGTGGGAATCAATTTTTATCTCCAATCTTTAAAAATGGATTTAACACTTAAATGTTAAAACACGCACAATTATTTTCTAATTTCCTTCCACCCGATTATTCATTTTTATTCCGGAAAGGATCTATAAATTGTGTTTATGCAAATATCACGTAATCTATGATTTGCAGTTATGATACTTCAAACAAAACTCACTAATTTGATAACCATCAAAACTAAATTTGTAGCCCGTCGAGAGGATAAAAAAAACACAATACGTTGTAAAACGTGCTTAAGAGTGGGTGTTAATCTCTTGGCTAAGTAACGAAAGCCCTTCTTTGGAATGTTTTTATGGACCACTAAAGACACTAGAATAGCGTTACCACTTTTCTAGGCTCGGGACTACTATACGCTTGTTAGATTATATATGGCCGTCTGGAATGAATGTAGAATAATCCAGAGATTCCTTGGTTTTTTAATACACAAGTAGTATATATTTAATACACAAGTAGTATATATTAAATACACAAATAGTATATATTTAATACACAAATAGTATATATTTAATACACAAGTGGTATATATTTAATACACAAGTAGTATACATTTAATACACACGTAGTATACATTTAATACACAAGTAGTACATATTTAGTACACAAGTAGTACATATTTAATACATATTTAGTATACATTTAATACACAAGTAGTATATTTTTAATAAACAAATAGTATATATTTAATACACAAATAGTATATATATTCAATACACAAGTGGTATATATTTAATACACAAGTGGTATATATTTAATACACAAGTAGTATACATTTAATACACATGTAGTATACAATAAATACACAAGAAGTACATATTTAATACACAAGTAGTACATATTTCATACATATTTAGTATACATTTAATACACAAGTAGTATATATTTAATAAACAAATAGTGTATATCTAATACACAAGTAGAATATATTAAATACACAGGTGGTATATATTTAATACACAAGTAGTATACATTTAATACACAAGTAGTATATATCTTAATAGACACTGTAGACTTTACAGGTAAAATACAAGCAGACCGATTGACATGTGTTAAACAGACAGACATAAACGGACAGACAGACAGACAGACAGACATACAGACTTGATGTTTCTTCTTCTTTCTTATTCCATTCAAACAGGGTCTTTCAAATAGAAATAGAATTTGAAAGACCCTGATTCAAAACAAAAGAACAACAACAAAAAACAATAAAAAAACAACATTAGTGTATTGTATCCACGTATCTATCATCACTGTGTAAGATTAGATATGCATAAATAAACAAATACTGATTTTCTGATGTCAAAATTCTATGATCGTAAGAAATCACTTTGTATAAATTGATGTTGAAATTAGAACACTTACGAAATTAGCCGAGTAGTATTACTAAAAATGGCGTGAACACTCTAACAAGCCCAACTAAACAAACAACCCGTCACCCCCTTAAATGACTCATGATCTGAAATACAATCCATCGGAGACAGTATTAGTATATAGCCATAAATAATGAGGCGCAAATCGTAATTCAAGAATGCACTATTCACATGAAAGGAATGCGTTATCAACCGATTGATTCCTACATATGCTTCTGCCGTGAATATATTAAACACGTTTCCATTAAACAAAGTAATTAAAAGGTAAATAAAACGCCCTCATCCAGTTTTTAAAGTGATAAGGGTCGACCTTCCGCTTACTGTTTGTTTTACGCTGGTTCAAAAATAGAATTTTCACACATTTTGGTTGTAAATCATGACCTCGGGGAATACTGGGTGGATTTGTGTGCGCAGAGATGAAGCTAATAGACTGATATGCCTCCTACACCACCCTTCAATATTCTCATTAATTATGCATAACACTTCACTCAATCAAGTGGGTTACTTTTTTTTTGGAAACATATGTTTTATTGTATAGGAAAACATCGGTGTCCTGGAAATTATTTCCGTCCCATTTTTTTTTACAATGAATTAATAGATGCAAAATTATCTCACGCAGACGCTGACGTCATTTCGTAAATAAAGAGCACGAAATATTCGTGCATATTAATTTACATTGATTCATTTATATTTGGTTATTTTAATTAGTTTAATTATACGGAACGCTGTAGTTTGCCGATATAATCGCGTGCGGTTTTATTTAAGGCCGGTGTTATTGAAAGTTGTAAATCTAATCCATCAAAACCCGCTGTTTGGGGTCAACTGCTTTAAAGATATGCAGTATCAGCAAATATCATCTAGGCAGTTACAAAACAGGATCTTATTTTATTACTGATCCACAAAATTTAATGTTTTGTCCTGTCGGCCGTCTTTGTTTTCTTCTCTTATGTGTGTTTGTTTGCTTGTTTTTCGATGAAATGCATACCAATTTTGAACATATGTTTTTTGTGAAAACGTTACAAAAATCGTTGTGTGTATAGGCATGATTATATTCGTAGGTCCATTAAAATTATACACGGAAATATATGTAAACTTATTTGATTCACATCCAAATCCCATCAACTGGATGAAACCTGATATTAACGACAACCTTAAATCAATGTAAGTCATAAATTCCTCTATTAAATTTAAAATAAACAATACAATCTTAGAATAAATTCAATTTAAAAGAGCGGGGATTCACTTATTTCCGTCCTCGTATATAGTATATCTTTAGAAACTATTTATCATAGTATATCTTAAGAAACTATTTATCAGATTAATGATCTTTAAAAGTATATTTGATGTCAACATCTAGCTAGGAATGTCTGCGCTTTCAATCAGCTAATGTTGTGAATAGAATCCCCATCAAAAATGTATTAAAATGACATCATAATTTACATTTCCCTCAGTTTCATTCTTCGCTCTGTTATAAAACAATTTTCCCTCTCGTAATTAAAAGAATCCACAGAGGTATGTGGGTGGGGTGGCGGTTAGGGAGAGAGAGTCGGTAGAAAAATAATTCACGGAGGTCTATGGGCGCGGTTGCGGGCAGGGGGTGAGAGAGAAAGAGACGCTTTACATGTTGTATGCCTTTTTATATTGTGTCGGTGTGTCTTAAAATATATAATAATTTGATTAATACGTAATTGGAAATATAAAATTAAGTATGATATTATAATCACAGTTGTTGTTGTTACAATGCACCAATTTCATTTATTCTATATAATATAACATATAAGATTAAACGATAAATGTTTAAAGCTGTGGAGATATCAACCACAAAAATATAAAGACCGATGATAATCTGCTGTTGTGTTTCTTTTCAGTAATGATAATCATAATTTCATGATAATTTTACTGTCTATTTGTAATGATAATGATCATGATAATGTTGATTCGGAATTCGTTCCTGTTTTATACTTGGCTTGTGCTCGTATTTCTTAAAAGAAATGTTACGAAGATGATTGTCTTTTTTTTTATAATTGTCATTGTTGTTGTTGTTTTTGATGATGATGATGATGATGTTGTTCTAATAGTTTTTTTTTGACGAAGTAGTATTAGTAGTGTTTGACGTTGTTAATAAAGATGATTAAAATGTTGTTGATGATGCTGATTTTGAAACGTTTAAAATCGACTTTACATTATGATTCAGTGCCGGAAATAAAACAAGTTATTTCCTTGAATAACCTATGACTTAAGAGTGCTAAGGTAATAAATCAATATTTTCTAGAAAGTTTCATTCATAAATATGACTCAGATGGTACACAAGAATGGTTTCGCTGACTGGTTAATATGACAGAGTCTTTGGGGGATTAATTTATTGCAGGTCACATACATGAGTCAGGTGTACTGATGTGTGTTTAAAAAAACAAAAGAGTTCCAAGCCTACCCGCGCTGACTAACCCTTACGCAACAGCAATAACAGCGCTATTGATTAACTACCATTAATATAGAATATAGTTCTCATTAAAACTCTACATATTTCGTGTCAAATTTTAATATTTAATCGAACTAACATTAAAAAAAAGGTATGTTCTTGAACGTTGCACAAGGCGCTGTAAGCAGCCCGCTTCCAGTGGCGAGAAAAAATATCTGATAGAATGTGGTAAATATGCCTCAATGAAAAACAGTGAGGCCTATTATTTCAGGCTCATGTATTTAATCAAGGAACTTATGAATGGAGCAACGCTTGTAATACAAGAAGCTACATTTCTGAGTAGAAATAGATTGCTCGACTTTAATTGCTTCTCTTGTCTGTTTCAGAATAGGCGTTTCCAAACGTCTTCATGATTAATTGATCAACTTGCATTCGGCGTGGGAGTTTTGGATTCAGCCAATCAGAATACAGCTACTGGAACTGAAATTATTTGGATATGAATGCTGAGAGATTCGGCTCGGCATCATAGATTCTGTGACAATCGACAGATATAAGAATGTTTGTTTATTATCAAGTGAAACAAGATCGGTGGATGAAGTAAATTTATGAATAGTATTGATCAAGAACATGGTATAAAAGTATTAGAGTTTCTGTATTTATTAAACATTTCATGAGAAACTTTGCTCCTGGACTGGACAGCTGATAAAAGTTGTAGCAGGTTTTTTGTTGTTGTTGTTGTTGTTTTACATTCGTCAGTGAAATAAACTTTAAAAGATTGATAAAAAAAAGTAGATTATACTGATAAAAAAGTTTGGTGTGTGAAATTTGGAACTTTAAAACATATAGCGCAAAGACGGATCCCAATTGTCAAACATGCACCGGAGCCACCCCCGGCAAGATAAGGTCAGCCATGAAGTCCAGAGGGTGCGCTCAGCCGCTAGTCACGCGACTCGAACCTGAGTTCACGTGCTATCTACGGGGCTGTATTTATCCTCGATCGACTCATGCCATGCTACTGAACTGCCCGCTATTTAAGGTATGCATTTTACTCTCAACATTGTTATGTCGTGTCACTCTTGACTTTGTAAAAACAATCACGAATTTTCTAGCATGTTTTTTTTATAAATCTTCCAGTTACTTCAAACAGAGAGCAAAGCAAAAACAAACTTTGTTATTGTATGTACTTATTTTACTCGACTTTTATATCGAAAGTGCTTAAAGAGTGGCTCGCTATCGGGTAAAAAAGCATGTGTGTTTTGTTCAACCGTCTTGTAGTAACAAGATACTTCAAAACAAAACGGACAAGGAAAACTCTTGTCTTACATTTAAAATGTTTTGCTGTGTTTTTGATAAATTTATTCATTTTTAGGCATAATAAAACTCAAATATTTCAAGTGTCACGTGACCTTAAAAAAGAAATCGGTTAATATTTCTTAAAGTAATTATTCTTAGTTTATTTTTTTTTCTAAAATTATGTTTGTTTGTTTTTCCATATTGAAACATATCAGACTTTCGATATCTTTTGTTAATTTTTTAGAAAATGATTTTAAAAAAGAAATGTAAAAGAACTATCAATATTATAATTCCACACCAGGTCAATCTGTTTCGATTTAGATAAAAATTAAACAATTTAGGGGAGCAATTGAACTGCTTGAAATAGAATTAAGTATGCCGAAATGTTTAAAAAAACGGGACATTTTTTCATGACAGTTTTTAGGCCATAAAGTGGTTCGAAAGTCGTAAAAACTGAATGAGCCGTTGTTTTTCTATGAAATATTCTATCGGGCGAATCAATGAGCAGGGCGTCTGGGCAAGACTGTAATCTGGTTTTATTTCTGTGCTGTTAATTGTGTTACCCAAAATAGATTAAACAACATAAAAAGTATTGAATGTCGTTAAAATGCGCAGCTCACGAGCTGTTAACATTATTTGCTTATTGGAATAAAGCCTTTAATTTGATCTTTAAAATGAATAATGCACTGTTTGTATACATCATAAACTGGTCAAAGTTGAATGAAGCTTCTCGCGGTACTTAAACAAAAACTGGATATAACATTCCAAACTGTTTGAATGCACACAAATATGGACTTTTATTTTCGATAAGAAACAAGGGGGGTTTACTTTTTTTTAATGTTTACATGAGATGTAAGACCATGCTATCGGCTTGTTTGGTATATAAATCATTGTTTTTTTATTGAACTAATCTAATCAGTCAAGTTTTATGTGTAAGGGAAAAAAAAACATTTTATCGACAAATTAATAATAATTTTGTTATTGATAAAAAATTCCTACTGTAATGCAAAATACTCTCACTCTTTCAACATAAACTAAATCATATATAGCATTCGCTGATTTATTATCCATTAAGATTATCAAAATTCTGATGGAGGTACAGTTTCATGATAATTAGAAAGAGAAACATAGAAATGTTCTGTTATAGCGCTCATGTTAAGCGTTTCCTAAAGGTCCTTTGAGAGGGTGCGTTATTGAATGACCATATCATGATAAACATTCTGATGCATTACTGACTTTTCTAGAATACTCGTATTTTTCCCCAGAAAACATTAATTAAGAAACGCGACAAGTATAATATCCACATGGAATTTGTACTTCAAACTTACTTCTGGAATCAAACTTCTGAAGACGGAAACCCCAAAATTTGCCCCCAAAATGTTTAGGAAAATTTTTAATTTCTGATTACAAAAATAATATTAAAAAATTTTAACAACTTTCATTTATAAAAAAAGGGAATTTTTTACTTTTTCAGGTACGAGGATCCCGTAAACTGTTAATTACTATTTTATACATCATTCTTCTGTCGAGTCCGACATTTGCTCATCCACTAGAACAAAAACGAGACAAGCAAATGGACGGTCCGGAGACTACTGTAAGTGAAGATGGAAATAAGATTACTTTTCATACGACGGGTTGTCGTGCTTTGACTACTGAAGAGTTACGTACCCTTATGGGTGGAGCTTTTGACGAAACAAAGATGGCATACGATGATGAAAGTATGAAACGGAGTTCGTCTTTACAGTCTGTGATAACTGAAAACGATAACGATGATATCGATGACGATATTGGTAATTATTTAAACGATGAAGCAGATATTGAAGAAATAAGTGATAATAAAGAAAGTGAAGGTACCATAAGTGTTCAAAGTAGAAAATATATGAGACGGAAAAGGGACGCAGACGAAAATAGAAACTCGATAAATGATAACGCATTCCTTTACCAAAATTTGCTTCATGACTCAATTTCGAAACGAAAATCTCGGCAAAAAAGGAGTAATAGTTTTGGAAAGTTTCATCCGGCTTGGGAATGTAAAAAAGAGAAAAAATGGCTTCATATGAAAGAAGGCTATTTTCCAACACGAATTTTTGATGGTTATTGCGTGCAAAAATCATGTTTCTTCGGAATGTATACTTGTAATGAAGTAAATTATAAAATCAAAGTTTTAAAAAGGGACCCAAGTGACGCGTGTCGACCACGGCCAATGACTGGCAACATGACAACATATGAGGAAACATGGACATTTATACGCCAAACCGTAACAGTGGCGTGCGAATGCGGAACGCCATCTTCAAGATCTAAAAACAGTAAGAAATCGAGAAAGCGTAAGAAAAAATAGAAACAGATCAAGGGGTTAGATGATGCAATAAAACGGGTTTTTATTTTAAATATACTACGATAATTCCCCCCAACAAAAACCCAGTAACTTTTCCCAGTTTACAAGTGTTCAGACTAAATTACCGACGAATTTCACAATTTATTACGTGATGTTTAATTTTTACGAGAATAGATTTTCGGTATTTCCGGAATGAATATAAACCAAAAAGAATTTTTCCGTACTCATTGTAAGTTATGTGGTTGCGGCGAGATTGTGATGCGCGTTTTAAAACGGCAAATTCTCATCCAGAGGTTAGAAAAATCCAATGATTATCTCCCTTTTATGACACAAATTATTCATCAGGTTTTGGCTGATAATCGTGTAACAATGTGACATTTTTGAAGCACATGTGATATAACTTATAATAAAGGCATTCCTTATGCATTCCACGGTAATTGTTGGAAAATGTTACGCCATAATTACACATAGAGTCAATTGTTCACTCTAAACGACTGAGCGCTTGAACATTTTTTGAATATTTGGCCAGTAGAAATGAACACAAATTATATGTGGAGATTAAACATAAAAACGGGACGAAAACCGTCGACATAATGGTTCTAGTATTTTGTTTTCAATATTTGTGTATACCTTGTTACGTTGCATATTTAAATTATTGTTGTATTACTATTTCTATACTGAAAGTTATAAAAGTACAAAAAAAATAAATTTGAATCATGAGTACGATGTATGTCTTTTTTGTATAATTTACTTAACCACTTCCGTCGCATTAACATATGCTACACTTTTAATAAAAGATTGCACATATTTAAGTGATATGTACTCAATTAGAAATACAGAATATTGAATCGGCTGAAATATTAAAAAGATATCGTTATATGATGGTCAACACGTTGCCATTTTTGTTAAAGAGGGTTTTTGTTTGTTTTTTTTTTTTACTTCAAACTCCAAGAACGTTAACTCTTCCACTGCTGACGTTATGTAATTGATATGATAATATATATAATGCTTTGAATTCGGAAAACAGCCAGTAATAAAATGTCTAATGACATGAAATATACAAGTTGGACTGACCATGACCATGGCATAACAGCGGGTGTTTCTACATTTTCATAATTTCATGTTAAATTCTATTTAAGTCGGTACTAGGGAGCTTAGATTGTAGAGCTTGCATTAACCACTACCGTCCATAAACAGACGTTATCAAGCCCAGCCTGCAACATTTTCCTTATTTGATCAGTACCTTGATACATTAAAGGGACTCCTCTGATGTATTTTGACATAACTGGACTGGAAATAATTTTTCGAGATAAATATTCCATTTGATGTAGATCTAGACCAATAACTTGCGTGCAGAATTCCATATGCATTGCTCACTCCTTTTTTCCAGAACAAATATTCTAATTGTGAGAAATGACCCGAAATTGAATTGCATTGCAACACTTTTCACTCAATCAGGCTGTGAAAAGCACAAAAATACGATTTCCATTTATTTTTGAGCATATTTCTTTATTGTCTGTTGCATATATTTCTGATATAAATGACATAGTTGTACTATGAACAAATTATTTTATTGTCATTTGTTTAGGCTTTTGAACCTCAGTGGAGTTCCTTTACAAGGATTCAGGTCGGTTCCTCATAACGATGAAGAAAATTTATGCTTTAGCTAAATGCTATGTTCCATAACGTTACAATTTTATATAAAAAATACAAATCTTTTTGGTGATATCTTTAATATCAAAGATGTGTGAGCCAATAGTTATTCAGTCTTATATCAAAGTTAAAATATTCCTGCATTTTTTTATGTTTGTTTTTTCACAGTATCATAGTTTGAAATCAGAAAGCTTACTGTGCTCTTATGACGGTTATGTCATATTATATTAACAGTTGCTGCATCTTGTACAGTAACAATAAAAATACATGATATACATGTTTTAGTGATGTTATAATGTCAGACGGTTGTATCCAACCCATAGAATGGCACATAATTGCGATTTATTGCTGGCCACAACTGCGTAATATACACGACTCGATCTACAGATATAGAAATAATAGGAGAAGCCATACGAAATATGACGGGAAGTATTGCCAATGTATTTTAGATTCATGCCAAAAGTCGGTATAGCTCACAGTGAAATCATTTGTCTTTTTAAATGTCAAGACCATATTCGAATACTTTATGTTACATTTCGACTAGAGATATTCTGTATATCAAAATAATGTATTACACTATTATAACTATAACTGGTGTAATATTAAGTTGAGGTGTCATGAGTTTTTTTTAACATAAAACTAAGTGGTTCAATGTGTAACTTACAAAAGTGAAGGTCTAGCTCAAACAATTCAAATGCAATCATAGTGTTTAAGGTAGTCTATGGTAGCAGCTTCAATACTTTGTCTATATTACCAGTACATAGTCAGAGGAGCCTGTCCCACGAGTCTATTTTCATTTGGCAGCTTAAATGTATAATTTCTATATCTAAATCCTCACACAGAAGCACCTTGTCCCCAGATCCTAATGTTCTATAATAAAAAGAACAACTCCTACGTAGGAGATAAAAATGTATGATTAGGGAGTTATTCTTTTTTATAAAACGGACGCTTCCGTACAATCGATAGTTCCGAACTCTAAGACGGACAAGTTTTTTCACACAACTGAATAATAGTTTGAAGCATTACTTTGTCTACTAAATTAGCTTCTTTGTCTAAAGAGACAATATATATATTATTGTAATAAATTTCACGTTTTCAAGGTAATTCGCTCTGATACATGTTTCTCATCTATTCATATGTAATAAAAAACACCCTTTAAAATATAAATAATTATTTAAAGGAATTTGGTTTAAAATTGGGGGCCCCTTTTTTCATATTTAATATGGGTGGCATAAAGCAAACATTCTACCCTTTCGTATAGCATTTTTAACTATATTGATAAATACGAATTATAATGAAATTTTAAACATCCGAAGCGCATCCATCTCGAAATTTTTGTCATTCCAACGAAACCATATAAAATTTTAATTTTAAAATTTATATAACTTGCGCTAACGACAAGATATTAAGTATCACAATTTCAATGTGAAATTAGGCGTCAAGCCGTAAGTTGAATAAGCTACGCATATTAAAATAGGTGATTTAAAAAGGCATAAACTTTTTCGACATCAAGAGTGTGAGCGAGAGAGTGTGAGATATATTTTTCGGCCGCTGAAACAAATCTGAAAATAAGTTACCCGTATAACACCGGATCAGGTTAACATTAAAATACCCTGCACATATGGTCCGGTTAATGTTTTACTGCACGTATAATACTGCCATTAAAGAAATTGAAGAAATTAAAACTATTTGACATATGTCTTAAAATCCCCATTTGCGCATAACATCTACAAGGTTAGATTGTTTACAGTATTTTGTCGTATTAAGGCAAAAAATATTATTTTGCTTGTAATGGGTCAGAAGATTTTATTGTTCTACTACACTACAGTATGTGCACTACATTGTGCACTCGTACCACTGTTACAGTACACTACATAATGTATAAGAATGTTACTTGCATATAAGTGAAGTAACACTATCACCGTAGGGAACGTGTTACAGTATCGCGTTTTTCGGTTACAGTATAGAATTTTCAAGATGGAGGATTATTTATGAGAAGAGAGGTAGGTGATTTTTATTCGGGTCCATACTACTAGTAGTTTAGTTTCTAAAAGTTGCTTTTGTGCTTTGCTTGTAAGGAACAGAATCCGGTATCTAGTCATATATTTCTTCAGACCCCTACACCGCAGATTTATCTCTATATTGTCTCAGAAATGTGCAGATTTGACAGTTTAAAAATTTAAATCGAGAGACCAACGCATTTTTCTCCCATTCCGATATTATTTATGCATGCCTGGATAAAGTAAATCTACAAAACGTTAGTCCTTTGGGTTAAGAAACGTTTATACAAGTAAATGACCAGACTGAACCTATTTTCCTGTTGGTAAAATGCGTTGAAAAAATAAACAATGTTACAGTATAGAGCGAGGTTAATTTTGAAGGTTACAGCATAGACTTTGCGACTTTGATCCAATTTTGTTACAGTTTATACCCAGATTTCGGGTTACAGTTTTAGATACTTGCCAAATTTCAAACAAAGTTTCGTGTATCCATTATTGTATGAAATAACTCACAACCTTTCTATTTATACATTCTTGAAATGTTGTATTTACTTTTTTTTCTTCAGCAGAAAAGTTATAGTTTGCTATTTTCTTACTTTAGGTTTCAGATTGAGACTTTTTTGCAGAATAAGTAATGTCCTAAGTAAGGACTGTTTTCACGACAACAACAGTAACTTTTATCGATTGTATTGAGAGAAGAAACATTATTGCTTGATTTCGGGTTACACATTTATAATAATGCCTATTAGTAATAAATAGAGAAAAAAAGAATCCTTAACAAAAGTCCACACGGAAAACCTTAAAATGTTGCAGGCTCAGTTTGATTAAACCTGTTCATGGGACGATAATGGTAACTGCAAGCTACCGTACACGCCTCCTAGCACCGGCTTCAGAAAGAATTCACATTAAACATGAACTGGTACACTTAGATTTTTTAACATCTGTGGATGTGTTCATATGGCGTTATCATGGAACCTTCAATGTGACATGTTATTGCCATTCTATGAAAAGCGGCATATTACCCACAGGTTGCGGGTGCCCTAAACGAGAATACAATAAGTGAAACTAAATAAAATGAAATTTTGAGAGGGGGATCGGTGGTTATGAAGCCTTCATACCATAGATAGCTGTCAAAAAGACACAATTAACAAGCAGGCAATACCCTAAGAATGATAACACAGTATTTAAGTGAGCAATACTGCAATCTTAATTTTGTGTTAAATACCATTTAATGCATCTTGTAAGTATTTAAAAGGATTTGTTACTTTTGGCTCTCTTGGATTTTAAGTTTCTTTCAACGACACTGAGGTCATGGTGAAAACATTCCTGCTTTAGTGTAAAGAAAGACCCCAGATTCCCTTTGTGAAACATTTCAAACACGAGCGGGCACCGGACTAGAACCACCGACCTTCCGTAAATTAGCTTGTTAGATTCCCCACATACAAGAATCCAAAGTCATGATTGGATTTCAACTACAGCAGTAAATGAAAGATGATTTGAAGTCGACGGCCTAGCTTATCCCGACTCTGCGACTATACTATTATGTACGTCCATCAGGCTCACTAGAGAAAGATAGTGTAATTGTCTGACCTTAATTTATACTCTATAACTTTCAATATTATTTCTTTTTCAGAAACATGAAAACTGCTATACAGATGTCTGAAATAAAAAAAAAACGACTTTTGATTTAATTATGACAAAATAATCGTAACTTTCAACAAAGAAGCATGGTTTTATTTGAATGCTTTTGGTTCGAGATGAAAAGGGTCTTTAAACATTGCCTTTTTTCAAAATCTATGTTTTGGGTTTTCGTATCCCCGATTGCAACCGAAAACCATTTGGACAACTTAAATGGTAGAAAAGCATGTACATTTCATCACATTTAGTCATGTAGTTACTAAGCGGATGAGATTGCACACCCATGTGTAAGACAGACGGACGAATAGCCATCGGGCCAATAAGCTCACAGAGATTTAAAAGTCTATGTAACATTCATACATTTTACCTAGTATAAATAGAAAATATCGAAGTCTAAACTGTAACCGAAATCTGGGTATAAACTGTAACAAAATCGGATCAAAGTCGCTAGGTCTATGCTGTAACCCTGCATAAATCACCTCGCTCTATACTGTAACATTGTTTATTTTTTTCAAACGCATTTAACGAACAGGAAAATAGGTTCAGCTGGTCATTTACTTTTATAAACGTTTCCTAACATAAAGGAGTAACGTTTTTGCAGATTTACTTTTCTAGGCATGCATCCATAATGTCGAAATTGGAGAAAAATGCGTTGGTTTCTCGATTCAAATTTTCAAAACTGTCAAATCTGCATATTTATGAGACAATATAGCGATAAATCTGCGGTGCAGAGTCTGAAAAATATATAACTAGATACCGGATTCTGTTCCTTACAAGCAAAGCACAAAAACATCTTTTAGAAACTAAACTACTTGTAGTATGGACCTGAATAAAAAACACCTACCTCTCTTCTCATAAATAATCCTCCATCTTGAAAATTCTATACTGTAACCGGAAAACGCGATACTGTAACACGTTCCCTACGGTGACTATGTACCGGCATTATTGTATCATGCAAGAGTACACGTCGCTGGGTTTAAATCGATTAGAATATGCATGAATAAAATGCAAATGGTAAAAGAAAACAGAACGCAACGAGAACTTTTATCAAGTAAGACAGATTAGGTGGAAAAATACACTAATCAGTGATAAGACGTAGAAACCTTCAAAAGTAAATATAAACTAAGTATGGCGGAACACTACATCAATTATAGTCATCCCAATATGCTGTTTTACACTATGCCCTTTGTGACATTCTAGCTCATAAATGAATACACAAAATCTAGTGCAGACAACGAAAAATTGTGCCTAATGTGTAAGATCACTACACCAAGAGAAGGACGATTTCATATGTTATGTTACATGAACACTACAGATCAAATTTATATAGAATGCAGTACACATTAGTACACCACTTCGAGTCAGCACTTAGACTTAGTATATTAGGTACACAAATCTACCAAGCTTTTTCATTTTTTATACCCCAAAAATGTATATACTGATTATGATCATTCAAATTTACGACTTTTCGTATGCATTATTACAATTACTTTTATGAATAGGACAGGGGTGAGTTGCATTATTACACACTAAATATTCCCACTGCTATGCATTATTACAAGTAACCCTTTCTACATCAACTATATACCGACTGCAAAGTACTCATATTTAAATTTTAGGGCAAAATTTTGCACAGGTTAAAAAAATAAAAGAAAAAAATTTCAATTCAAATTAACAATTTTTAAAATTTAAAAATTTCTAAATATTTTAAAAAATACACAATGTAAACACTACTTCAAATTATGTATTTACACAACATGAACTATTATAACGTATGTCCACACTGCAGTATGCATGCATTAGCAACATGAATGTAGAGTAACGACAGTAAGTATTGAGTGCACTTAATAAATGGTAGGCTATCGGCAGTAAGTATAAAAACGCTACATCAAATGTAGACAGACGTCAGTATGTACCAGTTCACTGACGTCAGTACATACCAGTTCACACCATCAAACGAAGGCAGACGTCAGTACATACCAGTTCACTATATCAAACATGGAAAGACGTCAGTACATACCAGTTCACTATATCAAACGTGGAAAGACGTCAGTACATACCAGTTCACTATATCAAATGTGGAAAGACGTCAGTACATACCAGTTCACTATATCAAACGTGGAAAGACGTCAGTACATACCAGTTCACTATATCAAACGTGGAAAGACGTCAGTACATACCAGTTCACTATATCAAACAAAGGCAGACGTCAGTACATACCAGTTCACTATATCAAATGTGGAAAGACGTCAGTACATACCAGTTCACTACATCAAACGTGGAAAGACGTCAGTACATACCAGTTCACTATATCAAACGTGGAAAGACGTCAGTACATAACAGTTCACTATATCAAACTTGGAAAGACGTCAGTACATACCAGTTCACTATATCAAACGTGGAAAGACGTCAGTACCTACCAGTTCACTATATCAAATGTAGACAGACGTCAATACGTATGAGTTCACTACATCAAACGTAGATAGACGTCAGTACGTACCAGTGAACTTAATCAAACGTTAAAAGACGTCATAATACCCTTTACTAATCAAACAAAGGGGAGACGTCACTCATACCGTTCACTATATCAATTGGGAAAACCCTGTACCTACCAGTTTTATACATCAAAAAATATATAGACTCAGAACTACTAGTTCACACATCAAACATTTACTACATCAGTACGACCAGTTCACTAAACTAAAGGGAAGGCAGACGTCAATACTACCCCTTTTACTACATTTAAAAGAGGCAAAGTCAGAACGTACTAGTTACTTTTATCAAACGTTTACAAACTCAGATTACACTGACTACAAAAGTGACAGCGTCATACAAAACCCGTTCATATATCAAAAAAATAGACATACTCATAATACCATTTTACATATCAAACAAGGGAACTCAGTACGTACCATTTGCTACATAAACGAAGGCAGACGTCAGTACATACCAGTTCACTATATCAAACGTAGATAGACGTCAGTACAAACCAGTTAACTATATCAAAAGTAGACATACGTCAGTACATACCAGTTCACTATATCAAACGAATGCAGACATCAAACGTACTAGTTTACTACATCAAACGTTGACAAACGTCAGTATTTAATACTGCACTATATCAAACGTAGACAGACGTCAAAACATACCATTTTACTACATCAAACGTTGACAAACGTCAGTATTTACTACTGCACTATATCAAACGTAGACAGACATCAGAACGTACCAGTTCACTTCATCAAACGGAGGCGGACGTCAGTACGTACCAATTAGCTACATCAAACAAAGGCAGACGTCAGTATGTACCAGTTCACTACCTAAAGCGTAGGTAGACGTCTGTACATACTAGTTTACTACATCAAACGTTGACAGACGTCAGTATTTAATACTGCACTATATCAAACGTAGACAGACGTCAGTACGTACCAGTTAACTACATAAAACGTAGACATATGTCAATACGTACGAGTTCACTACATCAAACATATACATACGCCAGTACGTACCAGTTTACTACATCAAACGTAGACTGACGTCAATACATTCTAGTTTCCTTCATCAAATGCAAAGAACGTCAGTATGTACTTGTACACTACATCAAACATAGACAGACGACAGTACGTACTAGGGCACTACATCAAACATAAACAAACGACAGTACATTCTAGTTCGCTACATCATGTGTAGTCAGACGTCAGTTCGTACTAGTTCACTACAGCAAACGTTAACAGACATTAGTACGTACCAGTACACTACATCAAACGTAGACAGATGTCAGTACGTTCCAGTTCACTTCATCAAACGTAGAAAGACGTCAGTACATACTAGTATACTTCATCAAATGAAGACCTACGTCGGACTTCATTAGTTCACTATGCCCAATGCTTGCAAACTTCAGTACCGAAATACGCAACATAAAAATGTAGACAAACGTCAGCTCACACGATTGAACTAACTACATTAAATGTAGGCAGACGTTAGTAAGCACGCCTAAACTATATCAATTACAGACAAACGTACGTGCACGAGAGTACACTACATCAAATGTAGGCAAATGTCCATAAGCACGAGTACCTTAGATCAAATTTAGACCAGCGATAACTTCAGCACGAGTAGACACTTTATTAAATACAAACACGCCGGTGTGCATATTTATACTTCATCAAATGTAGACAAATGTTTAGAATACAAGAGTACAATACAAAGAATGTAGACAAACGTCGGTACTTACTAGTACACTGTATCATATGTATACACACACCAGTATGTACGAGTACAGATCATCAAATATAGACAATCGTCTGTACGTACGAAAACACTGTATAAAATGTAGACAAACGTCAGTATGCATGAGTTCACTATAAACGCCAGAACGCATAAATACATTGCATCAAATGAATGCCATTTTCAGTATGCATGAGAACACTACATCAAATGTAGGCAAACACAAGTACCCTTGAGAACAAACGTACACAGACGACAGTACGTACTAGTGCACTATACGATACGCACGAGTACATTACACCAAATGTAGACCTATCTCGGTACGCTCGAGTATCCAACACCAAATGTAAACTTACGTCGGTACGCATGAGTACACTACACCAAATGTTGACTAACGTCGGTACACATGAGTATCCTATACCAACATAAGACCTACGTCGGTACGCATGAATACACTACACCAAATTTAGACCTACGTCGGTACGCATGAGTATACTACACCAAATGTAGACCAACGCCGATACGCATGTGTATACTACACCAACTTTAGACCTACATCGGAATGCTCGAGTACCCTACGCTAACTTTAGACCTACGTCGGTACGCATGAGTACACTATACTAAATGTAGACCTACGTCGGTAAACACGAGTACACTATACCAACTTAAGACCTACGACGGTACTCATAAATACACTTCAACAAAGGTAGATCTATGTCAGTACACATGGGTAAGGTAAACTACACCAAATGTAGACCTACACCGATACGCATGAGTACATTACACAAAACGTAGACCTACATCGGTACGCTCAAGTACCCTACACAAACGTTTGAACTACGTTGGTACGTATAGTTCACTACACCAACTTAAGACCTACATCATACGTTCGAATACCCTACACCAACATTAGACCTACGTCGGTATGCATGAGTGCACTACACCTATTTAAGACCTATGTCGGTACACATGAGTACAGTTCACTAAATGTAGACCTACGCCAATACGCATGAGTATACTACACCAAATTTAGACCTACATTGGTACGCTCGAGTTCCCTAAACAAACGTTAGACTTACGTCGGTACGCATGAGTACACTACATAAACTTAAGACCTACGTCGGTACGCATGAGTACACTAAACCTACTTAAGATCTACGTCGGTACGCTCGAGTACTCTACACCAACATTAGACATACGTCGGTACGTATGAGTACACTACACCAACTTAAGACCTACGTCGGTATGTTCGAGTACCCTACATCAACGTTAGACCTACGTCGCTACGTATGAGTACCCTACACCAACTTTAGACCTATGTCGGTACGCATGAATACACAACACCTACTTAAGACCTACGTCGGTACACATGAGTACACTACACCAACTTTAGACCTACGTCGGTATGTTCGAGTACCCTACATCAACGTTAGACCTACGTCGCTACGTATGAGTATACTACACTAATGTTAGACATACGTCGGTACGTTCGAGTACCCTACACCAACGTTAGACCTACGTCGGTACGTATGAGTACACTACACCAACGTTAAACCTACGTCGCTACGTATGAGTACACTACACCAACGTTAGACCTACGTCGGTATGTTCGAGTACCCTACATCAACGTTAGACCTACGTCGCTACGTGTGAGTATACTACACCAACGTTAGACCTACGTCGGTACGTTCGAGTACCCTACACCAATGTTAGACATACGCCGGTACGTTCGAGTACCCTACACCAACGTTAGACCTACGTCGCTACGTATGAGTACACTACACCAATGTTAGACCTACGTCGGTACGTATGAGTACACTACACCAATGTTAGACATACGTCGGTACGTTCGAGTACCCTACACCAACGTTAGACCTACGTCGGTACGTATGAGTACACTACACCAATGTTAGACATACGTCGGTACGTTCGAGTACCCTACATCAATGTTAGACATACGCCGGTACGTTCGAGTACCCTACACCAACGTAAGACTTACGTCGGTACGTATGAGTACACTACACCAACTTAAGACCTAAATCGGTACCCTCGAGTACCCAACACCAAAGTAGACCCACGTCAGTACGCATGAGTACCCTACACAAACTTTAGACCTACGTCAGTAAGCACGAGTACACTACACCAAATGTAGACCTACTTCGGTACGCACGAGTACACTACAACAAATGTAGGCCTACGTCAGTACGCACGAGTACACTACACCAAATGTAGGCCTACGTCAGTACGCACGAGTACACTACACCAAATGTTGATCTACGTCAGTACGCACGAGTACACTACACCAAATGTAGACCTACGTCAGTACGCATGAGTACACTACGTCATAGATGTAAATTGAATGACGTGACAATCTGTGTGATAAGATTTATAATAATTTGTACCGATGTGGAAACTACCATACTGTGAACTACCATATGGTGAACCTCCTTTCAATGTTTCTTGTCTTTTCGAAACTGAACAAATTTAAATAATAGGCAGATACACAGACGAATAAGAATATAGACCACTGAAATAATGTAAATGTACATCATTATTTCATTGGACTAAATTGTTACAGATTGTGCAAAAGAAGATAAAAAACAATGAAAATAATATTGAATTATTTCTATGCACCAAATAACATAATACAGAAAAAGAAAACAATGCTGTAAATTTACACCAACGTGGTAATTAAGATGTTGTACAATAAAAATAAATTTGGAGGAAGTATTTAGACAAAAAGTTTTTAGATACATACATCATCGCGTATATTTAGAATATTTCGTTATATATTATTTATTATTTTCTAAAAGAACGCCGTTCATGGGCAAATAAAACAATTCAGGAAACCTAGTTTTGGATTGAACTAACAAAAGAGAAACTTTACCATAAATGCGCTGAGATATTTATAATGAATTTCTTTACTCTGCAAAGCAAACAGAATATATTCAATGACTAAATTCGTTGCTTTGAAATGTTGAAAGGAACAAAGCTATATCTATAATTATTATGTAATTTTTGCACAATTTGAAAGACGGTAAAGTGATCAAAATATTATGCTGCAGATTCATGAAGGGTTTAAGAAATAATTTTGATTTATATATATCTCCTAATTAGGCTTCTTTTCTTCTACTTATAGGGAGTTATCTTTTTTATAGAACATGTTTAATTGGCACCAGGACGCTTCCGTAAAAAATGTACAATAAATTTTATAAATAGGAAAAAAAAAACATCTACGGGCGACAATCGGAGCGCCTTGTTGCGTTTAATTACGTAACACAACATAAACGTTGAACGCGCGGAATTCTAAAGTATTCAAATTGACCATTAAACAATTCAGAATGTTTTTGATAAAACCGTTGCCACGTTTTGTCTGAAATTTATGAGGTTCTTTTAATTTCCTTACTTTGAATAAACAACATATTAACCGAGAAAAATAAAGTTAATTTTGATAATTTGTTGCTGATTAGGGCCCTAATTCTGTCGTTTTAATTATAAATTTTACGACGTTTTCTGAGAATCACGTGCAAGTTTGATAATGAAACTATGGTAACTCTTGAATTTATTTATTTAATATTCAAAGACATTCTCCGGATAAAAGGTATCACCCACACAGTAACAAGTATGAAAACAACTAGCACAATGGGCTGCCTTGCCTTTATAACATTTTCTGCGCGCACAGTTTACTTCAAGAACTCCAATAAAGGGCAAGCTACAACTCGCTTAGCAAGAAAATTAATAAGTGCAATCAGTAGCTTGCAATTGTTACTTCAAAGAAAAATAAATAATGATTTTTTTACCATAATGAAGTAATCCACAGAAGTTTTAAAATTGACATAACAGGACAAGCATTTTACTTTTTGAAGATTTTCTTTTAACTTTTTGATGAAGATCTTTCAGAATCACGTGTACATGATTTCATTTCGCTTACTCCATTTTTCTTGAATAATCAATTTTATTCTGCAAAATGTCCTGAAATGAGAAGCGTTTAAATTTTTCAAACTCAAATCAAGTAATGATAATGCTGCCATCACACCAAAGTAGTTCTTAACAAAATTACCAGTTCCTTTAAATCCTTAAACTGGCTGAACCGTTGGAAAATATCTACAATGTACGTTGGCTGATTTGTGTCATGTCGCATTTTTGGTCCGCGTGGTGTCAGGCGAAAATACGACTACGTTCACTCCGCGGGGCGCCAGGCAAAAACACTGTAATACGACAAAGTGACCAAAGTGGGCAAATTATTGCTTTTTTGGGCCTTCGCCTTTTGTTTCGCGGGGCGCCAGACGAAATCACGAAGATATTTTATGTTTTCGCCTTGCGCCCCGCCATGCGGCATGCAAAAACACGAAATTACGACAGAATGACCACTTTCCTTCCGTTCTGCGGGCGCAAGACGTAACACGAATATACGACAAAGTAACCACTTGAACGTATTTTCGTATTTTCGCATGGCGCACCATATAACGTGCGATAATGGAACATTCGATCAACCATTTAGTTGCATAATGACATGGGCACCCAAAACTTTTGGGTAGGCTCAAATTTCTAGATCAATATTCTAGATCAAATCCGTTTATGTCCGTCCATAAAGTTCGTAAACAGACCATTAAAATGTTGCTACTACTAGTTTAAGTCTGTTCGGCCACATATTTGAGAACGTCCATCGAAATTGCTAAGTGTGTAAGAGATACAAGTATCGTACCAAATAGTGATGATAAAATATAAAAGAATTAAATTTAGTTCTGCGTATATTTCTACTTTTTCATGTTTTCCGTTGTAAGTGGCCTTGTTAAAGTACTAGTTAATAATGTTTCAAATGATATGCTTTTAGGCCTTTAATATGTGTTTTACAAAAATAAATCTATATTACAAAAAAGCAATTATTTTCAAACTTATTCTATCGATAAAACATTTTCTTGGATCGTAAAACGTTGTACATTGCATGACCAGTTTTAGAGGAACTCCAAAGAAGTCAACATAAAATTTGATTTTCCGACAAAGTTCAGCTGGGACACTTAAAACAGATAGATATGCATAATATAATTAAGATATATACTCAAAATAAACTGAAAGTCATGTCTTTGTACTATGTTTAGCCTGCTTTGAGTGAAAAGCGTTGTAACGCTTTAAAATTTTAGCTATTTTTTTCACAGTTAGAATAATTATTCTGGAAAAACGGATGAAGTGAATGATCTGATTTTTTGAACATATGTTTTTTGTCCAGACCTATATCAAGTGAGACATTAATCTTGAAAAAAATTGTTTTCAGTCCCGTCATGCCAAAAAATTCCCTCAGTGGAGTCCCTTTAACTTATATCTTAAAAACAAACAAAAAAGTGACAGATAAATAGTTCTGCCTCACAGTGACACTGGGACGTTCCCTGTTTAGGCCAGAAATCTGGAGTCCAAAACACCGAAAGATGATAACTAATACACAGACAGTTAAGTATGTAAAAACGTATAAAAAATGAAAACGTACACTAGCTTTTATAATTCAATGAAATATGAACCTGTATTTTATGACAACATTTTGACATGCAATCATCCTCAAATTGCATAATCAAATAACAATTTTACATGTACTGAAGTTTCCCAAGATAGTGTTTTATTTCTTTAACGGCCTTTTTTTTTAATTTCAATTTCAATCGTGAGGTATAGTTGTATGTGAGAAGTTAGCAGTTAACAGTGAGCTAAGCAAAAAGGCATTTCGATTTATATAGGGAAATCAATGATCTGCTGTTATGCTCAGCTGGGTAAGCAATCTAACAGAGCATTCCAAAATAAAGTGTAGAAATGCTTTGCTGGTATGCTCAGCTGGGTAAGCAATCTAGCAGGCCATTACTAAATATAGTGTAAAAATGCTCTGCTGGTATATATGCTCAGCTGGCTAGGCAATCTAGCGGGGCGTTCCAAAATATAGCGTAAAAATGCTCTGCTGGTATGCTCAGCTGGCTAGGCAATCTAGCAGGGCATTCCTAAATATAGTGTAAAAAATACTCTGCTGTTATACTCAGCTGGCTAAGCAATCTAGCGGGGCATTCCAAAATATAGTGTAAAAAGCTCTGCTGTTATGCTCAGCTGGCTAAGCAATCTAGCGGGGCATTCCAAAATATAGTGTAAAAATGCTCTGCTGTTATGCTCAGCTGGCTAAGCAATCTAGCGGGGCATTCCCAAATATAGTGTAAAAATGCTCTGCTGGTATGCTCAGCTGGCTAAGCAATCTAGCAGGGCATTCCTAAATATAGTGTAAAAAATACTCTGCTGTTATACTCAGCTGGCTAAGCAATCTAGCGGGGCATTCCAAAATAAAGTGTAAAAAGCTCTGCTGTTATGCTTAGCTGGCTAAGCAATCTAGTGGGGCATTCCAAAATATAGTGTAAAAATGCTCTGCTGTTATGCTCAGCTGGCTAAGCAATCTAGCGGGGCATTCCAAAATATAGTGTAAAAATGCTCTGCTGTTATGCTCCCTTGATAAGCAATCTAGCGGGGCATTCCAAAATATAGTGTAAACATGATCTGCTGGTATGCTCAGCTGGCTAGGCAATCTAGCAGGGCATTTGTAAATATAGTGTAAAAATGCTTAGCTGTTATGCTCAGCTGGCTAAGCAATCTAGCGGGTCATTCCAAAATGTAGTGTAAAAATGCTCTGCTGAATTGCTCAGCTGGCTAAGGCAATCTAGAAGGGCATTCCTAAATTTAGTGTTAAAAATGCTCAGCTGGCTAGGCAATCCAGCAGAGCATTCCTAAATATAGTGTAAAAATGCTCTGCTGGCAAGCTCAGCTGGCTAAGCAATCTAGCAGAGCGTTCCAAAATATAGTGCGAAAAATGCTCTGCTGGTATGCTCAGCTAGCTAAGCAATCTAGCAGGGCATTCCTAAATATAGTGTTTAAAATGCTCAGCTGGCTAAGCAATCCAGCAAAGCATTCTGAAAAATAGTGTAAAAATGTACTGCCGGAATGCTGAGCTGTCTAGGCAAACAAGCAGGACATTCTTAAATAAATTATAAATTTCGTTGGTCTGCAACTGATTATTAGACTTTCTAAAATATTTAGTGCCAATGCAGATAATGACATTTTTTACTTCTACGGGACCCTTAATTGTCTATTTCTTTGGTCTCCGACTAATTCTGGGACGATCGCAGACTTTCAGGAATTTTTGGTGTTAATGCAGATAATGACATTTGTGAATTTTTAGGACCATCCAGAGTCCATTTCGTTGGTCTGCGAATGTTTCTGGAACACTCGCAGACTTTCAGAAATTTTCGGTGCCAATGGAGATAATGACATTTTTACTTCAAAAGGACCCTCCTGAGTCTATTTCGTTGGTCTGCGACTGATTCTGAGTCACTCGCAGACTTTCAGGAATTTTGGTGTCAATGCAGAAAATGATGTTTCTGACTTATTGGGACCTTTCTGAATCCATTTTTTTGGTCTGCGACTGATTCTGAGGCACTCACAGACTTTCAGGAATTTTTGATGTCAAGGCAGATAATGACATTTTTTACTTCTAGGGACCATCCAGGGTCCATTTTTTTGGTCTGCGACTTAATCTTTGACAGTCACAGACTTTCAGGAATTGTTGGTGCCAATAGAGATAATTACAATTTATGACATTTTTGACCATCCAGAGTCTATTTCGTTGGTCTGCGACTGATTATTGGGCACTTGCAGACTTTCAGGATTTTTTGGTGCTAATGCAGATAATGACATTTTAGGGTAAAAATGCTCTGCTTATGACTAAGGGGTCCTTAAAAGTTAAAAAGTCATGATCTGCAATGGCACTAAACATCCTGAAAGTCTGCGAGTCTCAAGGAATCAGTCGCAGACCCAAGAAATGTACTCTGGCGGATCCCTAAAAGTCAAAAATGTCATTATCTCCATTAGCATCAAAATTCCTGAAAGTCTGCAAGTGTCCCAAAATCAGTCGCAGACCAGCGAAATGAACTTTGGTGGGTCGCTAGAAGTCAAAAATCACATTATCTCCATTGGCACCAGAGATTCCTGAAAGTCTGCGAATGTCCCAGAATCAGTCGCAGACCATAAAAATGGACTCTGGCGGGTCCCTAGAAGTAAAAATTGCCATCATCTCTATTGGCACCAAACTTTCCTGAAAGTCTGCGAATGTCCAACAATACGCTGCAGGCCAATGAAATGGACTCTTAAATGTCCCTAGAAGTCAAAAATATGATTATTTCCATTGGCACCAACCATTCCTGAAAGTCTGCGAGTGTCCAAGAATCAGTCGCAGACGACCAAAATGGACTCTTGAGGGTCCCTAGAAGTCTTAATTGTCAATATCAGCATTGGCACCAAAATTCCTGAAAGTCTGCGAGTGTCCTTCAAAAAGTCGCAGGACAATGAAATAGTCTCTTAAAGGTCCTTAGAAGTCAAAAATATCATTATTTCTATTGGCACCGAAAATACCTGAAAGTCTGCGAGTGCCTCAGAATTGCCTAGAAGTCGAAAATGTCAATACAACTTTGGCAACAATAAATCCTGGAACTCAGAATTAGTCTGCCAACTGAGTATCCACCAGGGCATTTTTTAACTATAGCATTTCACCAGAGCATTTTTACACCATATTTAGTAGTGCCCTGCTAGATTGCCTAGCCAGCTGACATTCCACCAGAGCATTTTTTCACTATATTAAGGAATGCTCTTCTATAGTGCCTAGCCAGCTGAGCATTCCAGCAGAGTATTTTTACACTATATCTAGTAATGCTCTGCTAGATTGCCTAGCCAGCTGAGCATTCCACCAGAGCATTTTTTCACTATATTAAGGAATGCTCTGCTATAGTGCCTAGCCAGCTGAGCATTCCTGTTGAGCATTTTAACACTTTATTTAGTAATGCCCTGCTAGATTGCCTAGCCGGCTTAGCATTCCAGCAGAGCATTTTTACACTATATCTAGTAATGCTCTGCTAGATTGCCTAGCCAGCTTAGCATTCCAGCAGAGCATTTTTACACTATATTTAGTAATGCCCTGCTAGATTGCCTTGCCAGCTTAGCATTCCAGCAGAGCATTTTTACACTTTATTTCGTAATGCTCTGCCAGATTGCCTAGCAGCTTAGCATTCCACCAGAGCATTTTTACACTATATTTCGTAATGCTCTGCTAGATTGCCTAGCCAGCTTAGCATTCCAGCAGAGCATTTTTACACTATATTTAGCAATACCCTGCTAGATTGCCTAGCCAGCTTAGCATTCAAGCAGAGCATTTTTACACTATATTTAGTAATGCCCTGCTAGATTGCCTAGCCAGCTTAGCATTCCAGAAAAGCATTTGTTCACTATATTTAGTAATGCTCTGCTAGATTGCCTAGCCAGCTTAGCATTCCAGCAGAGCATTTTTACACTGTATTTAGTAATGCTCTGCTAGATTACCTAGCCAGCTTAGCATTCCAGCAGAGCATTTTTTTCACTATATTTAGGAATGCCCTGCTAGATTGCCTAGCCAGCTTAGCATTCCAGCAGAGCATTTTTACACTATATTTAGTAATGCCCTGCTAGATTGCCTAGCCAGCTTAGCATTCCAGAATAGCATTTGTACACTATATTTAGTAATGTCCTGCTAGATTGCCTAGCCAGCTTAGCATTCCAGAATAGCATTTGTTCACTATATTTAGTAATGCCCTGCTAGATTGCCTAGCCAGCTTAGCATTCCAGAATAACATTTGTACACTATATTTAGTAATGTCTTGCTAGATTACCTAGCCAGCTTAGCATTCCAGAATAGCATTTGTTCACTATATTTAGTAATGTCCTGCTAGATTGCCTAGCCAGCTTAGCATTCCAGCAGAGCATTTTAACACTATATTTAGTAATGCACTGCTAGATTGCCTAGCCAGCTGAGTATTGCAGCAGAGCATTTTTACACTATATTTAGGAATGCCCTGCTAGATGCCCAAAACAGCTGAGCATTACAGCAGATCATTACCTTCCCTATATAAATTGAAATGCCTTTTTGCTTAGCTCACTGTTCACTGCTAACTTCTCACATACGGTATAGTTCGCATTCTTTTCAATATATAACGAGTGCGATGTATGCAAATGATAACAGAATGACAAAAATAGGTAGAATGAGGTACATAAATAAAAAAAAATCCCCAAAGGTTTTGTCAATTATACGAAAATACAAAATTGTATTAGTATTTCATGGACTTTGTTTTCTGAAACAGCTGATGTAAACATATTTTATTGTCGTTGTTGTTGTTGTTGAAACTGTTTTCTTCAGACTGCTGATCATTTCTGTAAAATTAATATAATCAAAAATACCCGGTACCAAATACCAACATTATTTTTTTAAGTATTATGATATGTTTATAAATATCCAATTAATTGTTTGATTGTCTGCGAAATCTTTGTGAAAAATCTTACATATTTTAAATCTCCCTGTCTGTAGATTTGTTGTTCATATGAATTAACGAAATTATGAAGAATACATGTATTGAATTTTCGTTGTTTGTGTACAACAATGAGTACAATGTTTGTCGTGTCTACGTGTAATAATGATATTATTTATTTTGTTTGTAAGCTTACAAATGTCAAAAATATCCAATGCATCGTCCGAAATGTCCAAAATTCTTGCCCGCAATGCCAAAAGATCTGGCCCGAGATGTCCAAAAATCTTGTCCAATGCGTTTGATCCGAAATGTCTATGGTTCGAAATGTCCCAATTTCTGTTAACGGTTTACCTGCCGATAGGAACAGCTTTTATGGGTATCGGGAGCATCAACGGTCGACTCGACTACCATCAAAACAGGTATAACAGCAAAACTAACCTGCAAATTAGTCTAATCTTTTCTACACATATTTTTGACTTCCAAGATACACGACGGGGTGTCTAAATTCGTTGTACAAGCCTTTGTGCATGTGAATTATAATAATGTTTCGATCGTGGCTTTGGCATGAACTTGTTCTCAGACGAAATCAGCTTACAATTAAACAACATAAATTAAACAAGCGTAATTTCATAAGCAAAACACCACACATTGTTAACTTTTCCTTAAGGTCTAGTTATTGTACCCTGGATTTTTATGAAGATTAAATCTGTCTTATAAGTCTGAAAATTGAAAGATTTGTAACACATTAAACCCGAGATGTATTCTTTAAAGGGACATTTATACATTCCTTAGTGCCTTAACCGTTGTATAAATCAAGATATATGTGTATGATATAATATCATATATACTGCAGTATATTCTTATACAATACAACATTTCAAAAAGTTTTAGACCAGGAGGAAGATTTTTTAAGAAATTATTAAATATGAGGCAGCTTTAGATTGCTACCCAGACGTCTGTGACTAAGGTCAAGGTCACTGTTGCTAAAAATAGGAATTCAGTTTCGCTTAATAACTTGAATTTGTTTTGGCCTATAGACGGCAAACATTTTATCTGGGTACCTCATATCAAGAGGCAGCAAGGAGTTGTTACCCAGATGTTTGTGATCAAGGGCAAGGTCATTGTTGCTAAAATGAGAAATTCTTTTTCCAGGTAATTACTTGAGTCTGCTGAGACCTATTGACACCAAACTTGGAATGTGGGTAGCTTATATCAAGACGTTACTCGATATTTCTACACAGATGTGTTTGATCAAGGTCAAGCTTCAAGGTCAATGTTGCTAAAATAGAAATTATGTTTCCGCTCCGCTCAATAACTTGAGTTTGCTTTGGCCTATTGACGCTAAACTTGGTGTATTGGTAGCTTATTTCAAAAGGCAGCTTTGGATTGTTAACCAAATGTTTTTGATCAAGGTCAAGGTCGCTGTTCCTAAAATTATAAATTAATTTTCCGCTCAATAACTTGAGTTTGCTTTGACCTATTGACAAACTTAGTATATGGGTAACTCTGGATTACTACCCAGGTGACTATTATTAAGGTCTATGTTACTGTTACTAGAAATAGAAATTCAGTTTTCACACAATAACTTGAGTTAGCTGTGACCTATTGAGGGCAAATTTGGTGTTCGGGTAGCTTATATCAATACGCAACTCGGGATTGCTCCCAAATGTCTGTGGACAGGGTCAATGTCACCGTTGTTAAAAATAGAAATCCAGAATCTACATAATAATTTGAGTTTGCTTAGAGCTATTGACACCAAACTTGCTGTGTGGGTAGCTTATATAAAGTTTGGGATTGCCACTTAGCTTTCTTGGAGCAAGGTCAATAGGATTTTCAGCTTCTACTCATTAATTTCAGTTATTATTGTTTAACAAAGACATTCAGTTTCCATACAATAACTTAAGTTACCTGTGACTTATTGACAGCAAATTTGGTGTGTGCGTAGATTAAATCAAGACGCAACTTGGAATTGCTACCCAGGCGTCTGTGAACAAGGTCAAGGTCACTGTTTGGATATGAACATACACATGTTGTCACGTGGCCGAGGTAGAAGTAGGCTTTTATAATTTTGACACAGATATTTCCATTTAAAATGCGTTTCAGTGCCAGTACAACACGTTCTATAACAAGTGCACGATTTTGAGCCGGTGCGTATCACGTGATCTTACCTGACAAAATGTTTTTGTCTCAAAAAGTTCAATATTCATGGTTAGAAAGAGAGACAAAGTTATGCATATACGAGACTACTATACTTGGTCACTTCTTTCTTTTTTGTCGCGCAATTATAACTACAGCGCCTTGCGCATGATGTTATTCATTTGACTGGCGCGTTGTTTTGTTTGTTTTCTTTTTCACACACCACCTTATCTAGTTAATCAAATTTGTTGGAACTACACATGGAGATGTATAGCTCGAGGAATATGTTTGCAAAAAGGCAGTCGTATTAAGGATTTGATCATGCTAAGTACTTGTTACATTACAAGTTCTACAAATAATACAGCTCAAAACTTGACACCCATTATTGTTAATAATGTCAAACTATAAAGTAAAACTCACATTATTTATATTTTGGACAATCGGAGAAACAATCTTAACTTTTTAGCTGATTTGCAATATCATAGTCACGTGCTGACAAGATATTTGTCCTAGTAGGTAAAAGATAAATGAGCTGAAGCATCATTTTCAACTTTGGACTTCAATTTGTGATCAGAATGACAACCACATTAGGGTGTTTTTTTACAGTTTTTCGCCGAGATTTGATCTGTATCAAGAGTATTTTTCATACCTCTTAAATAATATCTCTACTTTATATTTTTTTCATAATTTAGAGAGCACTTTAGGCAATAAATTACGTTGTAATGCCTTTTGCAAAGTCACGGTAAGAAATTACTTACGCTATAGGTTGAACACTACCAAAAGTTTTATGTGTTTATCTACTGTGCATAATGGAACATTATAGTACGGTTCATTTCATCCTGACAGATTTTAGACCCATCATGATACTTTTAAATAAGGGGTGGGACAGACTTTTATATTTTATTAGCTGAATACATCTGTGTGTGCATTTTATATCATTTGAAATCATTAATTAAATTTCTTATTGAAAAATAAACTATTTTCTTCCTCGTAAATAGTAAAGTATTTGCTTATTTTACAGACAATGAAATGACTTTAAATAACTTGAAAAAGATGAACGCCCCTTTGAAAAATTTTAATTAATTGATTTATTGATTTTGATAGAAAATGTTAAACATTAAAAATATCTTGCCGTTAAAACGAAAAATATGAAAAAGTAAAATGTATTTGCTAATAGCATTGGCAAAACAAACTTTGCTTTCAATTTGAAAAAAAAATCAAGTCTATTAATGAATTCACATGCAAGTAATAATTTATTAATTAAACATATCTGAACCAGTCAGTTCTAAACCATTATTATACCCTATATTTTATATTCAAATATAAACGTCTTTGTAGGTGTAATTTGCTGCACAAATATATTAAAGACCCAAAGTTTGAGAATGACTTGAAAAATTCGAGACAGGAGGTCTTTTGTGAATAAAGGAACCGAAAGTAATTAGGGAGAATCACATACTTGATTTGATTTAGTCTTTTCAAGACAGACAAAGAAAAGTGCAACACGTTATCAGGAATTAAACGATTTTATTGAAGAAAATTATAGTTCATAGTTGCGCAGTATTAAAGAAAGGTTAGTTTTTGTCAGGATTAATTCAATTAATGGAATAAAATGTTGACTTAACAAAGGCTAACCTACTAATTGGATGAAATTATATTTTGAATCGGTATCCGGTGCGAGAATGGTGGGCTGATTTGACTAGATAGTTTTATAAAAGACTAATTAGTCAGATCAAATAAACCACAGAATTTTAAAAATAGAAATGATATCATTGAACAAATATAAATTGAACCTCCAAAATTCAATAAGAAGTGAAACTTAAAAAATCAGGCGAAATGTAAAGATTACATTCAATGTTTACCACTAATGTGAGCTGTACGACATTCAAAACGAAGATTTCTCTAAACAAAAATTTAAAAAAAGTGACATTAGATTCCTTCTACAGTTTCCATGTGGCCATAATTTTACATGGTATTGAACGAAATAAGATCTATGTTGAAAATATTGGCAGTACCTTCGTTACTTTTGATGCTGTACTTTGAGGGACTGTAAAAAGATATTAAACGGAATAAGACCATAAACATCTGCGATAATAAGGTATTTTCATTATTTACTGAACACCCCTCGTATACTTATATATAAAAAATCATAAAACATATAGAAATATTATTTACAATAACAAATTATCCTATACTACATCGCATTAAGGCAAATTTCTTTGTTTATTACAAAACAACTTAAAAATGAAAAATTATTTAAGTCCGAAAATACCTCCAAAGGACGGAAAGATTAATTATGATACAAACACACGAACTGATCTGTAGACTACGAGACTGCACTTAAAAAGCAAGTATTTCAAAAGTATCAAATTTATACTATACAACACCCGTCGATTTATTTATCATATTGAAAATAATATGTTTGAATATAATAAAACCTATAGCAGATACAAAGGATTGTATCCCACAGAAATAGATATCAACCTATACAGAAGTAAAACTCCGTACATATTTTGTTATATCATTAAAGTGAATCGTCAAATTCCATTTAACTAAAGGCCAAACAAATGACAAAGCTATATTAAAGATATTTCACATCGGTAAATTGAATTCCGATAACGTTAATTTCACCAAAAGCGCTTCATTGAATCAGATAACTGCGATATCTAGCATTGAAAGTGTTCTCATCGAAATGCTTGATTATCCCCCTTTTTAACATGACAATTTGATTACATAGACACAATCGATAGTTCTGCAAATACTATAACATCTTTCAATTTTACATTAGGAAAACCGGAATAGAATATATCCCGCGATCTGAATCATTTATTAAATGACGACACAGTTCGATGAAACGAAATAATTTGGAGATATCTTCATGCTTATGCACAAAATAGTTGTTAGAATGCACATTGGCGCCGGGAAAAAAGCGCGTCTATTCGATTGAAACGTCTAGCCAGAAAAAAACGTTCTCTGAAGGTTAAACCTCTTAAATATAAATACATTCTAACTGAAGAAAGAAGCTGCAAAAATGAATCTTACTAAGTACAAATTGATTGCTCTCAAAATGTCAAGCATTAAACTTGAAATACGGCTTTCGTTTCATTATAGTACACGGAATCCCCAACAGCGTAAATAGAAAATAATTGGTCAATACTCAATATATGTAATACATGAAAAGTTTGTAGAGTACAGCATAACTCAAAGACAAATCTTCAGAATCGTAATGAAGCCATCGGTTAGTGCATAGTAAAATACAGCTTATATTTCATCTTATGCAATAAGTATTAAACTTATTTTCATAAAAGCATTTCTTTATACATGTTTATACATTAATGATCGATAGTTCCGAAGGTTAATTTTGATTTTTTTCATGGTTCCCGTATTTAACGGCCAAACAAGACATCAACTGTCGATTTGACGTTTAAATGTTAAAAGTTTTTTCTGTCTTTTCTTGAAGGTCTTCAATGCATATTTTCTTTACAAAATCTACATTACGCTTAGTTGAATATTTCATTCAATAAACTGACATTTTATTAAAATATAGCCGCTGGTTTTTGTGCAACATCTCCTCTATTTAGAATTTGAAATACATCGTCATATATCATTTAAGAAATAAAAAATCTTTATGACAGTATTTATTATTATATATTTCATAAATTTGATTTCTGAATAAAGAATTTCACCTAATATTTCTATACTTTCAGTTTAAAATTCTTTTGAATCTTTTAAATAAATATATATATACACTAGTCGCTATTCATTTGTAATACAGAGCAAAAATATCAACACAAATATCTCTGCAATAATAATATTTTACGTTCAATAAACTACACGCAAATTATCACTGCCAAAGCATTAAAACATTGAAACCTTTGCAAAGTTTTAACAGATATAAATGGCCAGTTGCTTTTTAATAAGATAGTGTGATATCTTAACGTATTTTATCATTATTTGGACCATCATACTAAATCATTAAATCAAAAAACCGTCAACTAGTACCAGTATTTTGTAAATATTTGTCGATGAACTAATAAGTTGTCCGACAAAATAAAAGAATCATTTTGATGTTAATACCAGATTCATAACAGGTTTATTCGACAACTGAATAGTCTGTCCTCCAAATTGATGGACTGATATATGTTTTATGATTAACACAATCAGATATAGAACCAATAAATCATTCCTTATCAATATATATAATGTTGTTTTTTGTTTTATTTTCAATATGCATCGGATCTTTGAAGAATGTATTGCGTATTCTTACAAGAACATTATTGGCTTTATGATCGGAAAAAAACAGTTTCCTTACATCTTTGTAAGAAGACAATAAAAGACTAGTGTTCGATCATCTACGACCTAAGTTAATGAGATCCTATCAAAATACATTACATAATAAGGTCTACTTTTCAAGTTAAGTTTATATATCTTTTATATCAATCTTCCAAGTCATAATATGTTTTGAATAAAGTATTTAACTATATTTTACATTTAAATTTGAAACAATTAAGAAACAATTTATAACTTCTCACATCAATCTTATTCTTTTGACATTGTAAACTAAATAATTCAGCAAGAATGCAAGAAACTCGGTTGACAAAATATTAACATGTTTAAGGTCTAATTACATTCCTCTTACCATCATATTTTCATACCATATATGTTAAAGTTTAAATGAGACAGATATATATTTAATTGGTTTAATTAACTATTAACAATTGGTAAAAAGACAAGCACGTTTGTATTACATGATTATTAATAAAGTTAATTTCATGAAACACAACGAGCTAAATTAAAATTGTAAGCTAATATATATTTCTCTTTGTGTCACTAAACAATTCTTAAAGTTACAAATGTATCATTTATAATCTAACTTATTTAACATTGTCACATTGAAACACATGTATAGCATGCTTAACAAAGTTCCCAGAATCCGAAATTAAGACATAGTGTTGACGAATATACATTTTAGAAATAATGTTCACAAAAATACGCTTCAAGAAATAGTGTTCATGAAAATACGCTTCAAGAAATAGTGTTCACGAAAAAAACACTATAAGAAACAGTGTTCACGAAAATACGCTTTAAGAAATAGTGGTATGTATCTTAAATACCGGTAATAACACGGTTACCGTTTTCATCATTTAAATCATGTCTTTATTTTCTCTTCTTTCAAATGTTTCTTCCCTTGATTCATTCTAATTTCACTCTATTTTTATTCAAAATAAATTAATAGGTTACATTCAAAGGAAAACGGTGTGCAAAAATATGTAAGATAACCTTGAAATAGTAACATTTCTCACATCAACATAGTTACTAGCAGACTTTTAATACATTTTTAAATGATTTGATCTATAAAAAGAAATACTAGGTTGCTTACTAACTCGTTCTCAGACATTTATGATACAGTTTGGACGGTGGTTTCTACCTTTCTGTACGTGCTCGAAGAGGTTCACATTCCAGGAATACACTATCCTATTGTTATACAAATATTCAACAGGGGCAAATTCCTATTTCTGGTAGATAAACAGTTTTTCACGTGTAGAGGCATATGATAAAATTCCTAAAATTAATTTGAAAGAGATCAAAATTCCACATACAAACTAATCATAACCTTAAACCTGATAACCCATCGTGCATCATGCATTATAGCATTTATATAAATATTTGTTTAACATTTTTGCAAATGATGTGAGACTGCAAAATGAGTCTTGTGAAGAAAACTTAACATTAGTTTTAAGATTTATCATTTATAGTTTGCTGGAATACAGGAGAATGTCCTGAAATTGAATAAATTTTAGAAAAGAAAATAACAACCTGTAGCAAGCTTAAAGAAACACTACCGAATTACAAGTAAACATCAGCTGAAAGATCGTAGTAAAAGAAAAACCGCCTGTCGTACAAGTAGCTTCAGCAGGAAAAGGAGCAAAAGCATCTTGTCTTGACAGATAACTTTTAGACATAACTTACAATGAACCCTTCATTGTACAATTGATTAAAAATACCATTGATCGTATCGGCCATTCAAAAAAGGTTTAATATACTCCTTTACTTAATACTTATATTAAAATTTTGCAATGTTTTCCTCTTTTTCTTTTTCATTGTCATACATTTAAATGACACATTTTATTGTTTGATCAGTTATCTTTACATGTATATGTTGCTGTTGTTTTATGTCTTTAGATTACCAGTCCGACGTGTTAACCATTCGGCCATGTAACCACACCTTTTGACAAACGAGCATTCTGTAAAGAGTGATTTTATTGAAAAGAAATCCGAACATATTTCAACTTTTTTTTCAACATTCAAATATTACGATAAACAGTTATTAAGTCTGTAAGATTATTGCGATAAATGGGCATTTGTCTAACAATTTGAGAGGTGGAAATCGCAGGTTTGAAACTTTTTTATATAAAGAAGAACTAGACATATAAAACTAAAATAATTTGAATCAATGAATTGTAGATCCAGAAACAAATGTTAAAAACGCCGAGAAGTACGGGGCATCTCTTTGCTCCTGAAACAAAGCACTTGACACCATTTTTATCTAGTATATAACTTTTTAGATAAGACATATGTTGAATATGCCTTCATGTATAAAAGAATATCTGACCATGGCGTTAGGGACATTACAATTGTTCCGTTATCCCTCTCAAATAAACATAGTCAAACCGTGCCTGCAGTCGATGTTTCCATTGCCCCCGGGGGATCACCTCATTTTCAGATTTCTTTTTTTCCTATCAAGTCAATATTGATATTTCTTTTTCGTGCACCAAAATAGATTTTTGCCTCACCTACCAGTTGTAAAATAGGTGTGTAAAGTATTTTAGGAATGCCAGTTTCCGTCACTCACGACATTTCCTCACGTTTATGCCAACAGAGGCGTGAACAGTGCGATAAATGCCAAGGGTGGATTGCTAATTCTAGAAATGTTGCTTATTTTAGATCAAATCATAAGTTGTGGTATATTCTTTATTAAATTTTGTAGACGTAGACGGAAATGCTTTATTCCTGTTTGAAAAGATATAATTGCAATTAAAATAAAAGTGTGTTAACAAAAAAAAAAGGCAAATGCAATAGTAATTTGTCGCAATAAGAATGATCAAAGTGTATCTTTTAGAACATATTTCGGAGTCAAATCCTAAAAGAATTGTATATACATGTATATTTGTTTTGTCATTGTGTTATGCTAAATAGTTAATCTCCTTTTATACAATGTTCTTCTGGCATTGCTACTTTGTATATTCTTTGAAAAGATACCAAAAAGAGAGTAACTATAATAAAATAGAGAAAAGGGAATCTCTAAAGAACGCTCAAAACGGCAAAATTATAAATGTTGCAGATGCCGTTTGATTGAGCCTGTTAATTGACGGTCCTGGAGAGTGCAAGTTATCATTCATGCCCTTTAGCACCGGCTTGAGAAAAATGCAACATTTAAACATGAAAATACTGAAATTTTAAATAAAGACACAAATCCGCAAATGTGTTTATACGGCGGTCATTATGGAACCTTCAATGTAACACTTTCTTGAGACAGTACTCATTATTATAAGCGTAAGTAGAAAATGTTACCAACTTCAGTTGAATAGATAATACCTAATAGAGCTTTAATATTTAACAATGTCATCTTCATTTGTATCAAGCAAACATTTTGTATCTGAATAGATTTACTGTTTTAAATATGTTTAATGTATATTCATTACACATTTTAAACAACTGTTATCACAATTTGCTTTTTATGTTTACAAAACACAACTTAGACAAATTTTGAATGAGTTAAATTCACATCAGGACGTTACTTAAGTTAAAAAAATACAAATATACAATTTATTTCAGAACAAGAATATATTAATTTAGTTGACATGCTTGCAGGTGTAAGATAATTTGTTTTCGCTCGTTGTTACATTGATTATCTCCACATGGTAAAAATAACGAGCCATCGTTTATACTTGAAAGTCTACCATTACCAAATATGCTAAAAACTTAAAATGAAAACAATCGTTAATATCAATAGTAATCTCATCAGTTTTAATGATCATGAAATAAAATAACTTTAAAAGATATAAAGCTATATCTTATTAAATTCATCAAAAGTAAAATTCTTTTTTTCTCTCTAATTTTTATCGTCAATTTTCAAAAATGATGCAACATTGTTTCAAATGTTTCGGAACAAAATATTATGCTGCTATTTTAAGCCGAGCAATGATTACATGTATGCGCCATTCGATTTTAAATGTCTGGAAAAAATGATCCCTCCGAAGCTTTAAAATCAGCAAAACTACATGAAAATTACATGAGAATTACATGAAAATTGCAGACTCGGTTTGATTGAGTCTGTTCATGAGGGATAATGAAAAATTGTAACATTCCTCACCCCCCTAGCACCGGATTGAGCGGTACTCAATTTTTAGCTATTGAAAGTGCTGGAATCAATGATCCCGAAGGACCAGAAAAGTATTCAAGCATACTCCCATTATTTTCATGTACAAGCGTTGTGGAACTATCCGTTTTTTTAAAATATATACAATAATTTTTTGAGCAGGTATATAGCTTTTTACTCTTTAACTAATTTGCAAGATAAAACGAGACATATAATGCACAAGGGACTAGCATAAAAACTGTACATATCATGCTTGTGAAACTGTTGAAACTACAATCATCAGATGTGTGTTTATTACTAACAAAACAGTTGGAAAGGCTAAACAAATCAAGTTTAGATATATTCCAAATGAGACAGAAGTTGTAGAAATATCTTACAAATTACAAATTGATTGCTTACAAATGTCAAACATTCATACATATTCAAATAGGAGCTTAACAGGAAATAACATCTACATTAGTATTAAGGAAAGGTGTTAAATAAGGATTTAAATATCATATAAAAATCCTGTAAATGTTGTCATCATGTTTTAGCCTGATAAGATATCAATATATATCATCCCGTTTATTATTGTACTGTTTCTGTTCTTGTTGTTTTTTTGTTGTTGTTATTTTATTATTTAATCTACGGAAATGTTTGTTAACCCATTACTTCATGAGCATTTTGTGAAAAATGGCTGTTTTCATTGAAAAGTCTCCCGTTACAAGTTCAAATTGCTATAATACTATAAAAACTGCTTCAACACTAATCAAACTTGGCACAAATGTTGACTGGACCATTGTCCTTGCAACAACATGCTCAGGCTTAAATTTTCTGTTACCATGGCAACGAGGGGACATCTCAAAATTGCCAAAAATCACTATTTTGCGTTGATTTTTTCCATCAAAATTGATTTCAAAGTGCTGCAACTTCTCAATGGATTGAGATAGAGTCAAATGCTTTTCAGCGTTGGTTACACGTTACCTTATGATCAATCTGGGGTCATTTACAGCCTCTCACAAGTCCAAAATTTTCTTGGCGATGAGGGGGACTCCGCCCCCCTTCAAACCCCCCAAAACAGAAGGGGGCACATCCCCCTTCTGGCAACCCCCTGATATATCTTTTGGTTGGGGGGGGGGGGGCCGCGCCGAAAAAGAGGTCACTTTTTTTAACAACATTTCTCAAACAAAAACAAGTGTTTGGGGCCTAAATAAGGCATTTTTTTCATCATTTGAGACAACAAAAGGGGGGGGGTGAAAAAGGCGTTAAAAGGCGTGTATACGAAGTAATGGGTTAAACAATTCATACACCAACAGTTAACACAAACATGATCAATTGTTATTTTTTATTAAATTTTTATCATTCTCGATAATGTATAAATGTATCCCTGATTCTTATTGATCTATTTTTCATGGACTTTTACTGCTAAAACAACTGATGTTGCAAGTATGTGATTCATTTTAGAAATGTATACGTTCTTTCAATCGTCGTATGGCAACGGAAGTGTGAACAACGACAACAACGTCGTCATTTATCATTTTATGTCTGGTGGTTGGTAAGTACTAATTTTAATGTATTATGAAAAAACACTTGATACAAAATAAAATGTTGAAGCTAGTAATCATGGATGATCATGAGCGATTTGGAACTGAGTGTTTGAAAGAGGTTGTTCAAATTCGTCCTTACCTTGTCATTGCTAGCTATTGGTTGTGTTTTATATATGGTGATCATTTAATACTACATTTATTCAATCACATGGTTGATAAATAAAATAAATGCAAAGTACAGAAGGGTTTCGTTGGTAAAGCGAATTAATTCTGATGTCTTAAGTTCACACCTACGTTTTACATGAGTCTTTTATATTCAGTTTATTTGTTTTCTTTGAATTCCTTGTCAGTTACCAATTATTTCCTATTATTCAATCATTTACTTGTTTCTTAGAATTTTTTATCAGTTACATATTATTTATCATTTTGGTGATTAGCCTGTCCGTGCTCTGCCTAGTGCCCTGTCCTGTTTTTGTTTGGGGTCTGCCTGGGTTCCTTGCCACTGGTTCTTGTTGCTGGGTCATGTGGGGGTTGCATTCATTGAACACCGCCTTTCCTTGTTGATTTTGTTTATCATATTTTGATCATGTGTTTTCTGCATGAAACCCCTATACCACAAATATTAACATGTCTTACCTAATGCTGAAATTATATTATCAAATCAAAATAAGAAAAAAACAAAGGCAATAAAAGTTATCAACAAAATGTAAAAGAAGAGAGAAAAGAGACTCAAAACAATAAATTATACGACACAACTCTTCCAATTATTGAATTGATTTTACGGCGCACAAACACATTTGTGGTCATATGGCGCCGAAATAGGATTTTGTCTGACCTTGGGTGTTGGAAACCTAAAGCAACACAAGGGGTCACAACCACCTCACCTACTGGAGTTAAGAGATGCACAGACTCCAGTAATTCGAACCAATTTAGTCATCACTTACGATCATGCATGTATACACGGTGGCTGCTGTTCTGATGCATCAGCCCTTAAAGGCAACCGCGTACATTTTAAGTATTGGACTTTCCTTGGAAGGAAAACACGTTTTTTCAATGTAGATCTTTGAATGATATACAGTATGTTTTTTGCAATGGTGTAAAACAAGTTAGTATGTTTTTTTTTTATTTTTGCAATGGGTTGTTATATAGTGTTGATTTTCTGCAATATGTAATACGTATTTATAGTAATTTGCAATGGCGTGTAATAAACGAAAATAAAATGTTTGTTTACCATGGCAAATGAAAGAAATGATGAGTTTTTTTTATCATTTTCTTTTTTTAAATGTATCATTAACAATAAACATTTGTTTCACAAAGTTACCGGTATAAGTGATTTGGCAGAAAGGCACATTGCTCCTTTTCAATGGTGATGACAGTTTGAAAAAATGAGCTTTTAAAGTGAAGACAATATTTTGTTTTTAATAACTGCCGTAATATAAACCACCACATGTCACTTATCAAGTGTATCTAAAATATTAAATAGATTCGTGTTATATTTCAATTTTAAATGTCGTATTAATTTCAAGGAGTAACGAACTAGTACTTGTATTATTGCTCGCCGAATGAATATATTGTTTTTGACAAGATTAAATGATAAAACTGATAAAAACGAGTCATATAGTCAACTAATAAATCATATTCTATCAATAACATCATTTACCCTAATCAAATATCAAGTAATTGACGACATTATGGGTGCAATGTAAAGAGTCAGTGACCTATGCCCCGTGCACGTTATGCGGCTGCTCTTCTAAAGTATAATTTATAAAAACGCATATCATACACTTGTAACACCGCACTTTGGGGTCAAACGCACTTTGGGGTCCAACCCCAAAGTGCGTTAAACTTCGCACCGCACTTTGGGGTCAAACGCACTTTGGGGTCAAAATCGAGAAATTGACCCCAAAGTGCGTTAATATGCTACATATCAACGCACTTTGGGTTCCAGAGGTCCAAAGGTGTAATTTGAGTTCTGCTTAAATACTGAGAACTGACTTATTTTCGATCTTCGACATTGAAATATTTGAGGTGGAGTTCAAGATGGCGGTCAATACTTTGATGATCCTTAAGTGATAAAAGTTTCATTAATTTAACCATTTAAAATATCCAAAAATAATAATAATTGTTCATATAACAAAATTACGGTGGCATATAAGTGACATTTGCATTTATTTTTATTTAAGTTTTGCATACATATTTTTATTTAAGTTTTGTATACATATTTTTTTCAGTTTTGCATTCATATTTTTTTTTTTTTTTTTGAGCTTTGCATTCATATTTTATTAAAGTTTTTCGTACATCTTTTATTTTGGATTTATTTGGATTCGTACATATTTTAGCCAATCAAAACAGCCTTCACATCTCATAACAGCCCATAGTTGAGTATAAAACTAGCACAGTAGTTTGGTCACATTTCGGCCCATTTTTTGGAATCGGCCCAGTCGTTTTTGGCCGCGCAAGTCTGGTTTCGGCCGACCTTTTTCGGCCCATTTTTTAAATCATATGTATTTTATATAATTAGTGTATTTTTTTAAAATTATTATCTACTATTATATTAGTGTCTATTTGGAAAGGGCTGTTGATTGGTGAATGAATATGCACCACTCAACCCCACCCCCTGAGTATAGCGGGGGGAGGGGCATTGACTTTAAACCAAGCCGACCACTGGTAAAATCTTCGCCCTGCGGGGGATATTCAGATAATAACATTCCTGCCTTATGCCCCGGAACAGCGCAGACATCACACGATTCTTTTTTAACCCGCACTCCCCCGGGGCAAGGGAGGTAGTTACAAATGACTGGTGTATTACAATAATGCACAATAAAATATCTAAATAGGTCCTTATATTCCACTGATTTAGAAAAAAAAAAATATATATATATACATGTATATACATGTACATGTATATATCAGAGACATAGATAATATCTAAAAAGTGTTATTATCTTTTTGATACCTCCAAAAATGAAAATGTTGGTATTTGCAAATGGCGTTTGCAAATGGGATGTTTTACAAATGGCGTTTTTTATCCAAACCTCTACTTTGCAAATGGCGTCATGTAAAATTATGTACGAAAAAAAGTAAAAAACAAAACAAAAATAAAATATGTACCAAAAACTCAAATAAAATATGTATGCAAAACTAAAATAAAATATGTATGCAAAACTAAAAAAAAATATGTCTTCAAAACTAAAAAAAAAAATGTATGACAAACAAAAAAAAAACAACAACAGAAAATATGTACGAAAAAAAAAGTATCAAAAACAAAAAAAAGTTGCAAATGTCACTTTTTTGCCACCGTTCAAAATATTTTAGTATAGAAATCGTGTATTCCTAAAGTTTAAAGATGCTGCGAAAAATATCCCGTTTTGTCAGTCATTTACATGATAACTTTTGGTTCCATGTTGAGCTCCATTTTAAATATGTAAGGAATGAAATAAAATGCAGCTAATATTTTTTTCCCTCCGTAACAACCGTTCGCCAGATGCTTTTTTAATGGGAAATCTTACATACTTCTTTAGAAAGATGAAGTTTATAATGTTAAAATAATGGTATCAGAGAAATGTAAGATGCTTGTTACCTGAATAAAGTAGCGATAAATGTGAAATTATTTGTCATAAAAGTAGTCAAAACAATGTAGTATTTGACTTCCATATAAAACATGTAAACTACTTATCACTACTATAACAGTACTGTACTCATCATTGTCAAAAAGCAACAGATGAAAAAGATGGTTCAGGTTATTGGCCAATGTGTATTTTTTTGATAATATAAAAGAACATCAAAATAAAAAAAGCTGAAGAAAAACAAATAAAAGCATAATGGGCCTTTAAAATGTTATTTTTAAACCTCTGGGAGATCGATACCCCACAATCCCCTCTATACCCCCAGTGAGAATTTTACATTATTCTGAAGCTCGCTCTTAATGTGCGACTACTTAAATAGTTGATATTTTTTGACTGCCTGTACGGACTACTACTTAAAGCCGCATCTTCACCTAGTCAAGTTTCTAATGTGTCACATTTAGCTAAATGAATGGCTATTTTAACATATTATCAGGCAATTTTTTTACTGAAATGTCTTACTAAGATTACCCAGAATTTATACCTTTGTCTATGCAAAGACTATTATATTTCTGTAAAATGTGTAAATAACAAACGGGAAAATGATGCATTTAGCAAAAAACAAGGAGTTAATGAAAGATGTACATTCTTTTAAAATAAATGGAAAATTTTAGAAAAACATATTTTAAGCTTAAAGCTGCATGCCTCCAGATGAGTCAAAATATTTCAATAAAATCAAACTTGAGAAATATGTACTCCGATTATAGGAAATGTAAAATGATTCAAGATTCAAGTAATATTTTACATGTTATTTGCGGTCAATGACTGAGTTTTCAATATTTACAACTATATTCCTACTGCGTTACTAACGCATTAAGGGCTATTTATGCATATTTTGACAACTTTTTGGTAATTTACGTTAGTTATAGGTGCCATTGATAATGTGCAAATTGCTTCCTTTTGGTTATTCCACAATATTATACATTCAAATAAATTTTCAAAATTTTCATGAAAATTAGCGTGAATCTGGGGGCGTGCTGCATTGATACAAATTCTTTTTTTGGTGATTTATTTTGTGAAAGTTCTTCACTTACTAATCAAGACCATTTAAATCCCTATTGATTCAGGGCACATGTTTTGTGTCTATTTAATACCTTGATTTTTGTTTACCATTGGCCTTGACTACACTATATTATTTAAAACATAATGAACATAAATTTTCTCTGACCCCAAAGTGCGGTCGTTTGCCTGATGTTGAAAAATGCATATGTACCTGTTTAACGCACTTTGGGGTCGAAATTGGACCCCAAAGTGAGTAACGCACTATGGGGTCCGACCCCAAAGTGCGTAACGCACTTTGGGGTTCGACCCCAAAGTGCGTTTGACCCCAAAGTGCGGTGTTACAATGCCTAACCATGATCCTCAATGCAAATTATATATTTATATTTCGTATATTATGTTGACGATATTTAGCTATATTGCGAGTGATTTGTTTCCGTACTTATTTCCGTCGTTCTGACATAATATCACCCGGGCTACACCCTCGTGATATAATTCCTCGCATCCGAGCTCCATACAGTGATTTATTAAGCGGTAAAATCACTGTATGGGATATATTTTTTAATTTTCGTCAGGCAATTGTTACTATGAATTCATTATAATAAAGATACTTCAAAGGATATATTTTCCTTGCGGCTTGGAATATTAAAGCTTCCAGTCTTTTAATAATATACTTGGCAATATAACCCGTTATATTTTAATGTCTAAATTATATATATTCACATAGTATGAACATGTGACACTTTCCGATAGACCATTTCTCAGAATTAATTTGGAACATGAATTGATATATAAATAGCATATTTGATGATTAATATCTTGTTCTCAGATATTTTTTAATGGGATCAGCTAGTTCATTTTTACATCAGCGTACGTGCTTGAAAAAGATAACATTTCTTCAATGAATACGTGCACATATCGTGTTTGAATATTCAAAAGTTTGTAAAGGTGAAGTAACATTTCTGGTAGATTAAAACTTTTTTCATGCATAGAAGTATGCGATAAAATTCACGAACTGCTTAATTTAACAAAGATAAAAAGAAATTCCACTATAAATCATAGCATTGTTTCATTCATGATATTAAGTTTTAAGATTATCCTCTAAAATTTCGACAATTTCTGAAATTTGAAATTCTTAGTATTTGAAATTCTTAGTATTTGATTTCGCAGAATACAGAAATAGATATAAACTGTACTTTTTCAACAGCTATTCATTCTGACAGAAATCAAAATGTCAAAATTCAGTTATTTAAGCAGGACATTAAGATTTTGGCAGTACGGTCAATGTAAGTCTGGCCATAATATTCAGCATTTCAATGAAAATCAGAAGCAAGGGATATTAAATTAATATTAAATTAATGTATGCAGTAGAAATGGCAATGCCACATTGTCATAACACATCTACGGATGTTTATAATTTAAAACTTTCAAATTTTCACCATTTTCATGTTAAATTTTGAATTCTGCTTAAGCGGTGCTAGGAGGCGAAGACGGTAGTTCGCACTTATCAATACCGTCCATGAACAGACTCAATCAAAGCGAGCCTGCAACATTTTCAATTATGCCATTTGGACTTTCTTAAGGGATTCTTATTTTCTCTATTCAATATATGGCACTTTGCCCCTAGTTGCCCACAATACGGAGGTGGTTACATGAG